>NC_050178.1:34228719-34568719 GCF_008315115.2 Sander lucioperca
GCCAGTTGTATCTTGATTACAATAGACGTGTGCAATTGACATATTTAACCCTGTGATTGTGTTTTTAGCACATTCAGCTGATTGCTTGACTACTGCTGGATGCACTTTATGACACTGCTGAATTGTTTAGACATTATTTATATGCTGCCAGTGTTCAAGAAAGTTTAATTTTACATTGTAGGGAGAACAGATTTCTACTTTGACCAAGTCAGCACTTCCCGTAGATTAAGAGGAGGCATATTTCACCATGCAAATTAGACTCACAGATCCTCTGAAACATAGAAGGGTTTAGAAAAATAAAGACATGACACATTGCTTCACGTCTGATTTAATTCTTTTTTTCTTAACAGGGAGTCTTTCATGTTTGCCCTCGGTTCAAAGAAGAAACAGACAAAGAGAGGGAGAGAGAAATATGGAGGGAGGCAATATTATAGTAATCTAAACCAGAGTGATGGGACCATGAATCAGAGTCGCAGAAAATAAGCTCTGTGGCGAAGCTGCCTTCACACCATTGCTTTCTCTTTCCTTTTTGTACCCCCCTCCCCCCTTTGCCCTCTCTCCACATAAGCATCACCTAACTGTATGCTGTCTCCATGGCGATTCTTATGGGTCTCTTTGGCAAGGTCACCTTCACCAGATAGAGAAAGTCACCCGAGGAATGAGAAAAGGAAAATAGGAAATCGAGAAGAATGTAACATCATAAGACAAAGATAAGGAGTGTGACTAATGAGCAGAAAATAAGAAGGGAAGTAAATGAAGGGTTTGGTTGTGGGGGAGAGAGATGTCAAGAGAGGTGGAAGAAGACTGTGAAAAACAACAGAAAAGAAGAGCAGGGAAGGGGGAGGGGGAGGGGTGCATAAACAAGCAGCTCAAAGCAAACCTCATGCTTGTGTCAGGGTTAATCTTGGAGAAACACGTTTAGTGATCGCTGTGTGGGAAAAGGTCCAGCTCAGGAGTCCACTCACTTCATCCACACACGCACTTCCTTGGATGAAGGTCCAGATCACCTGGAAGCAAATCACCAGATGCATGTGAAGAAGCCAGCTGGCAGATGGGATAACATGATTTTTACACACACACACACATACATCATTTCTCCTCATTTTCCACTCCATCTTGCCTCCATCTGCCAAAGCATAACTGTATCCTTGCTAAAGTTCACCCACTCTGACTCTACCTGACTGCGGACCAGGCCCTTACCCCCTGCAGAGTGTGCTGGAGGCGGCCTTCGCCTGGGGCCATCAATATTTCAGGCTCTCTCAGCGCTCTCGCTCATGGGGCATGAGCGACATTGGCGTTCAGAGCCCAGGGGAAGGTGCTAATGGAGAGACAAAAGGAGGGAGAAGGTTAAAAGATGGAGACTGATAGGTGAGACAGAGTGGATATGATATGGGAGAGTAAATGATGGTGTGAGGCATGGAGAGGTACATTGACTGGGGTGAATGGATATGAGGAGAAAATGACTGCATTATAAAAGAATGAATAGAGGGGGAAAAGGGAGAATGAAAGAAGCACCAGGATGGGTGATGGAAAAGTGGCTTGTTTGAAGGCAAAAATGGTGAAAACGTAATTATTCTGCTTTGTTTTTGGATGGATGGTTGCTGGACTTGTCAGGGTTGTTAATGTAGCCATATCAGTGTTGCATTATAAACTGGAGAGTAAATCTTGGAAGAGACAGAGCAAGAGAAAGAGAGAAATAATTGTCATTATGGTAACGATCTGTACATTTATGATTCTGAAAATCATTTGCTTCAAGGAGAACATTAAGCAGTTAATTGTCTATTGAAAATGAGGCAATAACATGTAGGGACAGATGATAATCCAGAAGGGAAAGTGGGCAAGAGACAGATTGGTGGACAAAAAAGTATTGATGGACGGATGAATTGAGAGAAGGTTCAGCAGACACAGATGCATATCCTGTCTGACTGCTGATGACAGAGAGCCTTCTGCCCTCTCTTCCTCCTTACCCTTTCATCCTTTTGTCTCAGTGTGAAAGAGCTGCACTAGTCAACTGTTGCTACGACTACAGCTGTTGCCACAATGGTGGTCATTAGGGGTCGTCACCATAGCAAGGAGGTTCCCGGGGGCCAATCAGAGGAGAGACACTGCACCCACAGTGATGGTCGATACATTGAGGTTGTTTATAGGCGTAATGTCAAAGAAATCATTGTAGTGGGTAATAGTTCACAAGCTAATAAGATGTTTATATTGATTAGAAATTAAATCTTCTACTGGCCAATGAGCCCATAAAAGTGGCTATAATGACAGAGATTGTAATTTCTTAAAGGTTTGCATCAGAGGTGGTTGGCCCTTAGCTAAACTGCAGCTGGAGAAGCTTATATTATCGAAATAATACATTTTAATTCTATGCACACATACAATTTAAAATATAGATTTAACTATATGAACCAGTGTTGAACTGCACTGGTTCATTATGTATATATGAAAATATATGATGCTATGGCAATACGTTTTAAAACCAGATTACAGCCATGCTTGCCATTAAATCCATCAAACACATCAAATAGTTGTGCAGATATTTTAATCAAAACCAAAGTGGTGGACCGACCCACTGACATTGCTATCCCTAAAGCCACCCTGCTAGTGTGGCTGAAAATACAAATCCATAGTATGATGTTGTATCCTTATCCTCAATACATTATATATTTAATGGCTTTAATCCTCTCCTTATGTCATTTGAAATTTGGTTTAGGGCCAGTTTTTAAGATGACTCAATATAACCTTTTGCATATTACTCTCTTTACAGCATGAACATTTCTCAGCAATGATGGACTAGTTAAAGAAGTTAAGTATGCCAGAGATAACTTATAGGGGACAAGAAGTGGAGCATGAAGTAGAGCAAGAAAGTAGCACTCACAGCGCAAAGCTAAACTAAAGTGAGTCTCCCCCTGGAGTCAGCTTCAGTTTCACTGTAACAATGACTAGTGAGATCTGACCACAATAGGGATGACTAAGGGCTCTTACAACAAAACGGATGAGGAACCACTGAGTGACCTATGACCTGTAGTTCATGTTCATGAGGAAATATGTTTTGCTGATGTGAAATTATAAAGTAGTCATCCAGTGGGAATATAGAGGATCCAGTATCCCTGCATCCCAAGGATTTTATCTGTGTGTGTGACGACGTGTGTGTGTGTGTGTGTGTGTGTGTGTGTGTGTGTGTGTGTGTGTGTGTGTGTGTGTGTGTGTGAACATGATTTAAAGTAGTGGAGTAGCTGTCACTACTTCTGTAAATAGAGAAGCTGATAAAATATCCATGAAGCGATATAAAATATCGACCTAAGTCCTTGGAACTGCCCTCTCAACCATCCTCTAATTTAATCACACACAAATCTGACACACAAAGAGTTCACCCTCGAGCTTCTCCCACAGTGCTTTCCAAAACACGTTGGAAGGTGACTCTACTCATGTATCACATCTGATGCCTGTGCGGTTTTATCGGAGGCTTCACTTAGCCATGACCACCATCCTGGCTCTCTGCGATTGGTTACCTTTGAGCACCCCTGCTAAGGTTATACTCCTAGTACTGACAGGAGAGTAGAGGGACAGTGGGTAAATCTGCCACATCCAAAGTGGATTATGGGGGTACTACTCCCTTGATGCACTGCCTAAGTCTGACTATGTTTATGAAGCGCCCTGCTGGGAAATAGAAAAGGATAATTACGTACAGATATTTGATACAGAATGTGTGCACATTTGTGTATGGCAGCACATACTCTTTAAGAGAGCAGGAGCGAGGGAGAAAGAGGATAATGATGTCATGTTTGTTTATCTGAAAATTCTCTTCTCATCGATCTCTCAGTGTAGTCACAGTTTGCTTTATGCCTTTTGTAAAATGAGTGGGGAAAAAGAAAATAGCAGGATTAAGGAGGGGACTGGCGTTTTTGTTGATTTACAAAGCGGCTTGGTCAGTCACATTAAAGCTGGCTTGCGAATGATCAATTGTGAGTGTTAGCAAAAAGATAGAAGAGAGAAAATCAGACATAAAAAGAGATGGTGCACAGGGTTTATGAGAAAGCAATTAGACAGAGTGGCAAAACACGGACGTCGTCAGGTTAACAGAAAGAGAAAGGAGAGATGAATGGGAGATGACAGAGACGAGCGGCTGATGAGCAGCAGTGAGGCCGTGGGGCCTGTAGTGAAACGGTTAGATCTGGCTCAGAGTGGTTGCCTCACACAGCAGAAAGTGTGTCACTGGAGAGCTAAGGTAATGCACCAGGCCAATGTTGCCTCAGTGAGCCCCTGCTGCATTCAGGCCTCCCGGTTAGCACTTACTGTTACTATTTACGCAAGCCATGCCCTGAGAAACCATAACAGCATGAGCCACAATTGAAAGGTTTAGCTTGTACATGTGCAAAACAGATCCAGAGTCAAACAAGGATCTACGCTCAGCACTAATAGCTGCTCAGTCAGTAGAATTTTTTTTTTTTTCTCCTCAGATGACTCTAAAAGCACCAGCGGTTGGCAAGGAACCAAAATTCAGAAAATAAATACCAAAGCTATGTGCACTCTCAAGGATCGATACAGTATTTGCAGAGATATTGACCTCAGTATATGCAGTGGTACAATTTATCATATTGCAACATATTGCTTCAGAGTTAAAGGTGCACATTTTGTTTAAATTCAGTTTTCCATTTATCTCAAATGTTATTAAGTTCAAACTTAGCCTAGTTATAACATATAGTAATGTAGCTTACTGAACTAACTGACAAAGCTTACCTAAGCTTGGTCAGTATATATCCTACCTGTTTAGAGTGAAAAGTAAAAGAGGTAATGGTATATACTGGCATAAAATGCTGTTAAGATAAAAGTCAGTTTTTAAATTACACTTCATCAAAATAACAAAATATATACTACCAGTCAAAAGTTTGGGGTCACTTAGAAATTTCCATTCCACTCCATTATAGTCTGAATACCAGCTGAGATCAGTTGCATTGTTGTTTTTTAATCAGGGCAGCAGTTTTCAGATTACATTACGGGCTTACATAATTGCAAAAGGGTTCTCCAATGTTTTCTCAGTTAGCCTTTTAAAATGATATTAGATTAGTAAACAGAATGTGCCTTTGGAACATTGGATGAATGGTTGCTTATAATGGGAAATGTAGATATTGTATTAAAGATCAGCCACTTCACAACAGTCGACAACCCTTTTGCAATTATGTAAGCACATAATGTAATCTGAAAACTGCTGCCCTGATTAAAAAAACAATGCAACTAATCTCAGCTGGTATTCTGACTATAATGGAGTGGAATGGAAATTTCTAAGTGACCCCAAACTTTTGACTGGTAGTGTACCTCAAATTACAAAATGGTATGTCAGTAATGTTTGACTGACCATCAAACAATAGCATTAGTGAGGTTAGCATAATCAATTATATCCCTCCCTGTTTAAATCAACTTACTACTAACTCTACATATACAAAGGATTAAATGTATGGGGTTAGGGTTAGGGTTTAATGTATAATTTGGCCTCCTACAGTGACTTCCTGTTTACATAGTTGATCACTTTTGTTTGGACTCTGTTCCAGATGTTTCCTGGCAACTGATTTACACATCACTACATCACTACACATCATCATAAAGACACAAGTCTTTACTAACTAATATATTCCTTAAGGGTGCAATCTAATTGAGTAAATTACTTGTCTTAAACTAGCTAGTACTGTAGTTGCAAACAACTTAGGAAGGACTTTATACACAAGGTCATTAATGGATTTACGAATAGTTAGGAGCAACCCAATCCTGCACTATTTAAAAAGCCTTGCTGTCCTGTTCTTCACTTTTATTTGTACCATTGCTACATTTAAGTGCATTACAGCTACTAGCTGTTACCACCCTTTGCAGTCAGTTGAGAGAGTTATGTTAATGTCATCCCCTTCTTTGTGTGCATATAGTGCTAGTAGAACGAGATACAAAGAATATGATGATCTGCTCAGTAAACGTTCCACAGCACCTCTAGTGGTCAAAAACATTACAGGGTACTTTTAATGCAATTCTTTTAATGGAGTGTGGTGCTGAGAAAATCTTTACCCCTGAAGATGTTCATCTTGGTCTTGTTTACGCTGTTTGTAATATCACTCTGGGAAAATAGGTCTCATTACTGCTCCAATCTCATGAATTCCACAGACTCATTTGATTATGGCTGCAGGCTGCCAAGTATGCTTCAGGCATCACTTTGTGTCCCAGCAGATAGGTTGTTTCATTTGATTCCTAGGAGCCCTTCTCATATAAAAGAGGGCATTGTAAGAGTATTGAGATCTGATGTACATGCAAAGGCATATAGTTATAATGTAGGTATGTGAACCCATTCACTTTTATGCATATAGTTAGTCTATATCCTTCATGTTCCATTTCTTGCTCCGGGATTGCTCCGGTGCTGCAGGAATTTCCGCCGAATGCATGTATTTTCCGTTTCCTTCCGCTTTCTTTGTATTAGAATTTTAAATTCGGTGGATTTATGAGGACTATTTTTGACTGTTCCTCAGATCTCTGCATGAAAAATTGAGACAGCTAGCTAGACTATCTGTCCAATCTGAGTTTACTCTCGCACAACTATTTTGCAGCGGCTTTGTGCGGAGTTTAGCACTGCCCATAACGATTCTGATTGGTTTAAAGAAATGCTATTAAATCAGAGCACGGAGTAGCCAGACTCTCCTTCAGCACGCTTTGGAGGAAGGTCTGGTAAAGCGAGACTAGCAAATAGTTAACTTACTGCAGCAGATACACGTGAAGCACACAGATGTGGCAAAGCCTAAATCATGCTAGGGGTGTACGAGGTGAGACATTTAGCCGGCATCGGAGCCAAAGGTACCTGGTTTTTCTGAATTACTTTAACCTTGTTAAACATAAGTAGTTAAAAAAAAAATCATAAAAGAAGGAATATTGTTTTGGTTTTTTTTAACTATTAGTTGAGTTTAACTTGATCCACTAAGTTGTATAAAGCTATGCTGCAGAATTTAAGTTTGGTAAAACCTGATTATATTGATGAAATTTGAATGCAAATTCTCACATCTGAACATCTAGATTAGTCCCCTTACATCTTAACCTAGTTCTGAAATACTTATCAAGCATCACTTTTTAGTCCTCTAATTTGTTTTCCATCGCTGCATTGTGGCTAGTATTTTGGCTACGTTGTGTCAAGTCGTCTAACACTGCGTTGTGATTGCATAGCCAGTCAACTTTAATATCTGGTTTTGAAAATCCGAGCAGTTTTCAGCAACTCTGAATCAGACTGTTCAACAAATGCATCCAGGTGTGATCAGAATAGAAAAGAGAATAGCTTATACATCAGAGGATGTCCTTTACAACTGAACCACAGCAGTCCTCCTCAGGAAATAATCAGTTTGATAATTCTGCTCGTGGCACACAGACATGTCACTAGAAATAGTCTACTTTTGCATCACACCAGGCTGCAATGGATGTAGCATATAATGTTTAATGACAGACTGCAACAGCATCCTATAATTAGGGTCGGATATGTGATGTCTGTGGTATGTTTGCCCCTAAAATGCTCTTATAAATCATAGTAATATGGTTGTCTCAGAAGAAAACACTTGCACATTGAACTTGTTGAAGCATTTTTTGTCTGAGGCATTAGCTTCTCTTAGCGAAGGTCTGTTTGTGCTGAACTCTCTGAATATTGCCTCTGGGTATGAAACATTAAAAAAGACAAAACAACAGCTTAGAGGGCTATCTGTTTTTACTGTACGTTGTAAAGCTGTGCCTTTATACTGTTAGTGAACAATATCCAAAAATCATATTATGTAAGTAGAAAAATTATGTTAGTGCTGATTCATGAAATGGGTTCCTGGAGTGTTACTGCCTCAGGAAGCATTTCGCTAATCTAATCTATGGTTTTTAATTAAAATGTTTTATCTCTTAAGATGTTCCAATTTGCCTATCTCCAAAAGCCAATTGATTTTCCAAATAAATGAAAAAGCTATCAAGACAAAATAAGCAGTTTTGAAGACAATGAAACACATGTTCATATTCACAAATCCAAACTTTGCTGGACAGTAAAAATCCACCAACACATCTTTTGCAGGCATTAACCTTTAAAGCAATTTAGTATGAACACATTTTCTGTGTTAGGTGAAAAACATTGAATGTTTATGTTTTTTAGGACTATTGAAGCTGATGAACCGTCTTTGTGTTACAGGATTTCTTCTTCTCTGAGCCTGCTCTTCTCTGACCTCAACAAGAGACTCTTCACCCTGTCCTACAAGGTACAATGCATTTGAACCTCTTCTTTCTCCAACCCTCCGGACTGTAATAGATATGCTGTCCTTATTCAATGCCTTTGTTAGGATCTTCCACCCAGTTGTGACTGGGACTCAAGAGCCAGTGCTAATGAGACAGTGACCTGCTTGATGTTGTTGCTGGATATATTAAAACAGCTGAACCGCCAGGAGAATTAGCTAATAGGCTACAGCCTTGACCTTGTCTAGATTGAACTACGATGGCTCCTCAAGGCATTTTGACTGTCAAACTGAAAAAAGTAGGAAGCTGTAGGAGGCAGAACTTGTCCTTTGTACAGACAAATACAACTCTGAGGGCTGTTGTTTGCTCGGGCCAAAAACTGAACCGAATAGAAATGTCAGTGCATCTGATGTTAGATAGTTTGAATGTAACATGAGTACAGTAAGTGTACCAGTGTTGTGTTGTTGTATGGATGAAAGGGCATGTTTTGTCATGCAGACGCATGCACAACGTTGCCTGCAAAGCAATGAGCTCTGATGGAACATAGCTGCGATGCTCAGCATCATTAGTGTCCTCTGTGGGCTCCCCTGAGGTACAGTACAACTCTGGACTCTTGATTTCACACTGAATTAATTTCATACTGATGAAATTTCTTTTGTATATATACAGTACAGTCATAGAATGCTTTCTCATCTTTCTTTTTACAGAGACTATGAGGGTTGCTGCACTTTACAGGAAAAATAAGTTGTATGAGGCAACAGTTAAATTAAATATAAGTTTATTTTTTTTGGAAAGTGTGTGAATAAGAGAGTCTTGGGAGGAGCTTGTACCTAAATTTCAAGTGACATTGATAGCACCTCCTTGATTTTTGTACTCAAAGAAACAAATCAATATCCTTTCTGCAGCTGTTGCATTAGGGATTTTTTGCTCCACTGAGCTGCCTGATGTTTGTACAAAACAGCGACCTATTCATCAGGGCATACTGGAATCTTCAAAGGGTGAAAAGTTTAAAAGTTTAACTGGGATACAAAAAGAAAAACACCTTTAAATATTTTTTTTAACAAAAGTTGCTCTCTGCAAATAATTGATTAGATAAATATTACCTCAAATAAAACTACATTGTGGGGAGGAATCGCAAATGGACAAGCATCTGAGAGCCTATATCCATTTACTTTCTGGGTAGCAATGGTTATTAAATGCCAACCAATAAAACCATCGTAGATTGTTTGCAATAACTTTTAAATGATCCCTTCACACATTTTAAAATTAATAAAAAGCAGTTGTCTCTTCATAATGGACAAAAAATGATTATTAGAAAAGTAAAAACCAAGAAATGTGTTATATTTGACCTCAGTAAAATCTGCCTCTACTTAGTTTATAAATGCTTTTTGTCGCAGTAATTTACATAACACAGCCTTTTTTCATTTACATATTAGGACACTTAAGTGCCTCCCAGCGCACCCTTTAGTACTCTCATAGGATTTGAACCGGCACTTCACATTGTTGATCACCCAGATGTTCCAGACAGTACTATTAACTGCTGTTATTATTGCTTGTATGTAAATGCATTTTTAATATAAACAAATGGCCATAACAAGCACCCTCATACATCATATTCCATTTAGTTTGAATTAGATATTAAAAACCATGTGTATTTTCTAAGTTTAGATGGCGATAGGGAACAATGGGCTTGAGTTGCATTGACATTTCAATTCAGTGTTTAATGAGAAGTGAAGCAGTGCATATGCATAAAAAATATCATTTGAAATTCAAGAGATTATTGTGATAAATACATGCACGCTAATTATGCAGTTTTTGTCTGTCTTGGGTAAAGTGTATGTATTTATCTTGCGTCATTTATGTAAAGCATTTCATTATGTAAGAAAGGGCAGAGCCAAAGGAGTGTTTGTAATTATGCAGCAGAAGCTACTATATATAAGCACATCAAATATTTGTGCTTTTAAACCAAGGTGAGTTTACAGTCCGCATGCATATTTAGCCTTATTTTCTTTTCTTCAGAGATATACCTTCACATAGTACGGAGCATCATGTTTCTGACAATATGGCATTATAGAACATTTGGATGATTTCTTCACAGCTTGAAAAGTATTGATTACTAAATGTAAAGGCGCTGATACACCAACCCAATTATCGGCCGTCGGACAGTCTGGCGAGGTCGTGGACTCGAGTCTGTTTGGTGTGTTTCATGCCATCGTCAGTCGGAGGAGCTGTCGGCTTTAATTTGGGCCGATTTGACTTGTTGAATTGGCCAGTGGGCAGTCGGACTCAATGACCAATCTGATTGGTGGAGTGCTAGCCCTTGACTAGCGAATCAGTGCACTTATGTTAAAACACTTACCGGAAATGACGAGCGGGATGAGCATGACGAAAGCCTCTCAAAATCTGATGAAAATCTTTCAAACTGACCTTTGTCGATCAAAAAAGCAGACAGATTCAGCAACTGTATGGCCTATTTCTCGCTTAAAATGTTTTCAGAAACACGTTTCGGTGAACTATTTTTGTAAAATACGAGATCGTATTCTAAACGAGCCGCCATTATGGTCAGCTTAGAAATTCGGGAGAAGCCAGACCCACGTGACGCAGTCGTCATTTCCGGTTTTCATTTTTTGGGCGACAATACAGATTAGCGCCGCTTGCTGTTGCACACGGAGAATGTACGCTCATGTTGGCGTCGCTTTGGTGTGTTCCGAGGCACTTTTTTGACCTCTGGGAGCCGACTGATTAGTCCGACTGCCTTTTCTGCCAACGGTCAGCCGTCGGGTTGGTGTGTCAGAGCCTTTAGAGAGACATGCTGTCCCCAAAGCTCTGATCCCATTGCCTTTGTTTATCCCACAATCAATTTGCTCTTATTTTCTCTCCTGAGAGCCACAGACACTCATTTTTGCTTTCATATTATCAAGGATAACAAGAATGTGTCCTACTTCATCTTCAGCACACAACAAAAACAATGAATTTAGATTGTTGATCATTCCAGTGAATTGTTGTGTTACTTTACTGATAAAGTAAGGCCATCACTGTATCCTGATATTCCAAATTTCCCTCAAGATTGTGTCTTTAAATTGCTTGTTTTGTCTCACCCAAGTCCAAAAACCTAAAAATATTGAAAGATATAAAAATGCAAAAGTGTTTTTGCTTGACGAATAACGATTATATGATTAATCGATTATTAAAATGATTGTTGATGAATGATAAATCTTCTAACATTCCAGCACTATTACATCTTTACATAATTTACATAAGCCTCTAGGAACTGCTTATAGTACTGTACAGGGACAAATAGTATTATGTAGCATTTTGTACACTGACCTGTTGAAAGAAATCATGCACATACTGATAACATTGATTGCCTGGCCATACTGTACAGGGTCCAACACTAAATGTTCTTTACCCTCTGCTATATGGCAAGGGATTTCTCCTCTTGTTCTAAACCTCAGTTGATTACACTGTAGTTTGTGACTGAGAAATCCTGCATCTCACAGCTGTGTATCGCAGGCCAGGACGGAGGCTACAGTTTTACAGAGGACTTTTTCTCTCATGAGAACACTTTGTTCCATTAATTTGCATACAGGCATTGGATTGACTTTAATGAAGTTGCGGCGTAACTCCTCATGCAAGGAGCTTTTTTTTTTCATTAGATACTGAAAGGCTATTGTATGGGTCGTTCTCTTGCTTCATTTGTGGGACTTCCACTGGGGATAGTACACATATAATAAATAACTGATCAGTTTTAATGTAACGTTGGTGATTGCTGACCCTCACCTCTGAAGGACACTGATACTTTTTGCTTTGGGTGATCTGACTCAATTCCAGACTGAATGTAGGAGTTAGGATATAGTGTAGCCTACATGCTGCATTTGCAGTGCTGTGTTACCACATTAACATATTACAGTATATAGGCTTATTCCTACTCACATTCCTCAATCTGTGTGTGTGTGTGTGTGTGTGTGTGTGTGTGTGTGTGTGTGTGTGTGTGTGTGTGTGTGTGTGTGTGTGTGTGTGTGTGTGTGTGTGTGTGTGTACTGTGTCCAGTTTGTGTAGGCATTGCATTAACATGGTTAAATCCTCTGCATGGCTTATTGGATCCAAATCCCTCCCAAAGCTTTTAAAGCTCCTGCCTTTTCATTTATGTCTTTTTCTGTCTATAGTACCTATCGTTCCATCTGACAGTGAAGGAACCTGTAGTTCTACCTTCTACTGTATGTATTTTCCATTTCAGCTTTTGTTGTAAAAACATCTCCACCCTTCATACTTAAACTGATGCTTGTTATATTGGGTCATTTTGTTGTTTTTCATTTTGGTATTCAATTCAAGACATGGGATGCAAATTGATTTAATGTGGAATGCTAAAGAATATTCCACAGACATTTCAACTACAGTTACCTCAAGTAACAATGGCTTGCTTGACTTCAAGGTTCAATGCTCTTTATTTGTCATGTGCACAACAATAACAAGTAGTCTTTGGCAATGAACATCTTAGGCCTCAGGCCCCTTCAACACTGCTCATTAAATAACTAAAACGAAAATGCAACTAAAAACAAAATCTGAACCTAAGACAAAGAAAATAGTGCAAGTTAAGACATAGGGTTAAAATATACACAACATATAAATCAAGTAATATTATTTGTGTAGACAGTATTCCAAATAAGCAAACCTTAATGTAAACAGAATGAAAAAAAGGAATTAAGTAATGTATGCATCCTGACTGCACTTTTATTTTTGTCTGACAGGTGACACCTATCATTCTATCATTTAGACCTGTCAGACATGTCTAAATGATCTCTTTATAAAGCCCATTACAACCATTACTGACCTTTTCTCACTAGCAGAAATGATAATTGTTCCCCACAGCTGTAGCTGGGTTAGCTCAGTGGGCAGGCACACAAATACTGAGAGGTTTATGCCGCGACGCAGAGGTCCAGGGTTCGAATCTGACCTGTGACGATATTCTGCATGTCTTCCCCCCCTCTCTCTCACCTAGCTGTCCTATCAAATAAAGGTGGAAAAGCCCAAAAAATCATCTTAAAAAAAATCATTACCTTTAACTCCTCTTTACTCATCATCTAGTTTAAGTATGGTCTGATATGTATTTACAACTTCAAAACCAATGGGAAGTCTGTACTGATGGTGAAAACTATACCGTCTCAAAGCAGTGTTTTGTACCTTTTCTGGCTTTGAGTTGTAATGATCCCAGCATGTAGAGAGACGTCAAGCTTTCATTTCAGTTCAAGAATGACATTTGTTTTCTATTTGAAGGCAGCTCCAAATTAATTATACGTAATATGTGTAATCAATTTGAAGATGATAGTGTAGCCTATATTTCAAACATGTTCATGTATTTTTTGTTAGGAATATCAATTTACTGTATATGTTTTATATGTGCACCCTCTACTTCACAAAGCAATCATGAATGGTTCATAAACTAAACTAAAGCCGCAGTTGTACATTCTGTTGATTAATAGCATTATAGTTAGATTTCTAGCTGGACTGGTCAATGACAAAAATGAAGTGGTGTGTCCTGGTGGCCTGACCATGTAATCTTAACGTCCCCAGTTCGAGTCCATCCAGGGTGTTTTAATGTCATCCCTCCTCTCTGTCTCTCACCTCATTTCCTGTATGCCATATGATCAAACATACACTATCATGATATATATACTTACGTACAGTAGCTAATACCTTTTACCCATTGAATAAGCGTTATCACTTCCATAGATATGAGGCGGCATGGCTCTACCTTATATTTGGCTCAGTAGGCTGTTATAATCTATTGGTTAGCTGTGTAAATATCTAATGTAGCAAAAGAAAATATAAATAAATTATGCCAATATAACTTTTCATCCATTCCCACGACATTTACTACGCTCAGAAACGAGGCCATGCACACTTATATTGTATAACATTTCATACCGTTGGTGCAGCTTGTAATGCGCTACCTTTAGTTATAGAGTATCTTTGCCTAAACCTAACCAAGTAACGTTATCTTTGTTTGAATTCACAACGGGACTCCCAGAGCGTTAAATCACCACGCCAAGGGGTCCAGACGTGAACAATGACCATTACCATGTGAAAAGATGATAACGGCCCTATAAACCTACTAATAGGTGTAGCGAGCCCCTTCTAATCCATACCTATGAGGCTGATAACCACTGATAAAGCCTCTTCAATTGAGTGATAACACATAAGAACAGCCCTATGCTAAAAAAAAGTCCAACATTTAAAAGCATCTCGCTATCTAACTTGATTTAGGACAGCTGCAGAAATTACTGTTTGGAGACTGTCCCTGATTACCCCGTCTTTCACCAGGCACAGTATGTCAGTGTAAGGAATTGTTAAATCATAAATCCTCCTACATCTCACACACACACACACACACATCTATCCATGGCTTTGTCTAAGAAGAAATTGGAACAAAATAGAAATACATTTAACAATGAAAATGACTTTTTTCTGCTCATCTACAGTATGTTAGCCGAAATTAGATTCTCTTTTGTTCCTCTCTCCTTCTCATTATTAGAAATGTCTGACTTGGTTGAAAGTGTTTCTCAGACAAAATGAATATCAGGGTTAATGTGCCTATTATTAACATGTGAGTTTCTATTTTAATAACCTCACGTCAAATTGCTGGTCTTCAATATCCAGTAGCACATGATGTAACCTAATAATTGTGACGGAGACAGATGCTTTAATTTCTCACATGTGATCTCATTTCAGATGATATTTGAATAGAGAAAGTATATTTTAACATTTACTGTAGCAGAAAGGTAATTAAGAAAAGGCCAAGACCTATTACTGTATATGGCAACTGTATTGTATATCACCAGACTTTATTAATGTAAAAATAATTACAGAGAATGTTGTCAGGTATATTAGTGTGCGATTCCATGGAATCATCAAAACCTGCAAATTACATAAAACCCTGGTATTCTTACCACCTACTTTTATGTGAAAATAATTTCAATGGCCCTGATGAAGTTCCTATGTGAAGGTCATTTATTTCACTCAAGTAATTTATTCATAATCTCTGCCTTATCTGCCACAGTCAGTGACTTTTATGGATATTCTCACAATATGGCTGCTCTACCTGTTATTTTTAGCACTACTGAGCAGTGCAGTCAAGGAAGACAGAAGTTATATTTCACATTGAAATTCAAGCTCAGAGCGTTACGTGTACGTCATCTCATGTCATGTCACACCAACCAGTAAACTACCTTCTTATACTGTATGCATTTACCTGAAATATGACCTCAGCACTGTACTGAACATTACACAATGAAGGTTTTGGATAACCACAGTCCTTTCTGTGTTTTTTTTTTCACATACATGTGCTGCTGCTGTTGGTACCTGACTTACCTAACCCACATGTAATTTATAATTCAACAGGGAGCTGAGTTTTTGCTGCACGTAATGACAGCAAGTTGTAGAGGAAAGCACTACAATTTAACATTTAAGAGCCAGTGACAGCAGAAGTCACATTCTGTCAATTTCACCGACTGCCTCCCCTCTGTGAATTTCTCTTCACGACCTTTCACTCCTGCAAATACTACTCCCTATCTCCAACCCCCCCCCCTTAATTAGTCAGTGGGATAAATTCTTGCCCCTCTCTTCTTTCTCTTCTATATTTACTGACTGCTCTGAATTTTTCCCTCCAATCTGCAAGGCCATCTGGTCCTCTGTCCTCAGCCTTGTGTCTGTCCGCAGTATCTTTTGCTCTCTGAATCCATTTTGACAAGATTAATAGAGTGAACCTCAGACAGATATAAGCTGCTCATTTTGATAGGGATCGTTGGGAGGAGATAAGTTCATGAGCAGATGAGCGGGCTTTTTTCTCTCAACAATGACAGCTCACCTGCATGGCCAATTGAAATGTTCAGGGTAAAACAAAAAAAAAGTAAAAGATTATTCTGAGAGATAAAGGTCTAATCACTCTGATGTGACGTTAGGTTCTCAGGCCGATATTATGCAAAAATGTGACCCTCTTTCATCTTCCAGTATCAGACACGGCCACAGACACACTAAAATCACCCAGCTGGCAGTATAAACGTCCCTGCCCTGAACTGTAGTCAGATTAACGTGCTGCCAGGTGAAATCCCACTGAAAAAGATGATTGGTTTGAGATCAGCTGTGGTTTGTGGCGCATACAGTGTAGAACTTGTGGACAGTTACAGCTCATTTTTTGTTTGAACTAATACAGTTTGAGTCTACAACATCCTAGATCTCTATATCATGGCATTTTTTCCTACAGTGAGGGTGACAGTGATATAATATCCTGCTATGATAAATTCAGGGGGAGAAATGGCACAATAGCACCCCAAAACTACAGGCCTCCAGCCTTTTATAATAGTTTATGATGTTCACTCGACTTTGTATCTGTGTAACTGTAGTGCCCTGGTTTGGCTGCCATGTTTGGAAATGAATGGAACAAGCATCCCTAAATACATTAGGGAGTACTTTGTTGGTAGAACAAAACAATCCCAAACTGTGATGGTTCAATTTAGCTTTATCTGAAATATTTGACAGCAACATTTCTTATCACACACTGCCAGTTACAAAGCTTTATGTAACACAATATTAAGTAAGCATCACTCAGTATGGCCGAATGATGGCCTGGCTTACCTATTTTTTTTTTATTCTTTAATTTTTGTCACTAAAAATATGCATTGATATTAGACACACTGAGTCGTGATAAAGACCTGCATCTACATCATTTTACCTTTTTAAATTGTTCTCATTTAAGCAAACAAACTGCCTCTCAGTTTGAATATACTGCTGCAAACATGTCTTGCAGTGACTGTGTATTTTGATAGTCTACAATTTCACAAATTGATTGATTGATTGATTGATTGATTGATTGATTGATTTTATTCAACTATAAAAAAAATACAGGATATCAGTTCAGGCCTACATGCTGGGGGTTCCAGCCAAGTTATGGTACAACTGCCCTACTGTAGTTGTGAGCCTATGTTGTATGTCATTCTCTCTCTGCCCTCCTATTTTCCATGATAAAGCATGAAATGCTCACCAAAAGTTGTTTTACATCACACTCACACACATCCTCTCTTCTGGGAACATCAATTCAAACCTGGCGAAAGGACTTCTCATTAATGACATAACACACACCCTTTGGCCAAGCCCAGCACCCAGGTAAGCTACACACAGTAGCAATGTGATGAATCATGCATGATGTTTACATTTAACAGTCTTTGTGTGTGTGTGTGTGTGTGTGTGTGTGTGTGTGTGTGTGTGTGTGTGTGTGTGTGTGTATGTGTTTACTTGTCCAATTATAGTTTCTACCCCTCCAGACACATCCTTTTCTTTAATTTTCTCCCACACATCTCTTAACCGCTTCTCACCCTCCACGTATTTTTCTTTTTTTCAGCAAACAAATTTACCTTGCGTGCTAATTAACAAGGTTGGCCTCAATTAAAGCAGTAATTGGACCATATGGAAAAACCAAATTGAGATACATCATAGACACAGTTTCTTTGTTATCCTCCTGTGAAGACCTATTACTATTACTGAGGGAAGCTTTGTTTTGGTAATTTATACAGGATTTATTTATTGTCGTAATATTTGTTTGGTGAAGAAAAAAGTATCCTTGCTTGTACAAAGGAACCCTTTACTATAAAATATACATTAGAGTATGATAGAGAAATGTGGCCCTTAATAGACTTGCAGCCCATTATTTTGAGCAAGCGCCATACTATCTGTCAACTAAATGGAACAATTATGGTGCCTTAATAATGGTTGGAAATGCCACAGTTTTTTTTTTTATTTATGGAGAAATTGCCCCCATTTCAAATATCACTTAACTAACTTATGTTTATATCCTTTATTATAATTTGTATTCATAATTCCATTGCTGAAGGACACTAAACTGTCCTGTGAGTTGTTAAAAACCCTCTCACAATAAACTTTGTTCTCATCATTGGTTTCCCAGTAACCCAGTATATGGTTAAATTTAATTCAATTTTATTTATTGTGATAGAAAGAAGATATCTCATGACACTTTACAGATAGAGTAGGTCTGACCACACTATCATTTACAGAGACCCAACAATTTTCTCCAAGAGCAAGCATTTGGTGCGACAGTGGAGAGGAAAAACTTCCTTTTAACAGGCAGAAACCTCAGGCAGACCCTGGCTCTTGGTGGGCGGCCTTCTGCCTCGACTGGTTGGGGAGAGACAGTTATATAGAAATATGACTTATAATAATTTTAGCAGTTGGTATAATGGACTGACATGATGAACAGTGGTAATTATAGTAACAGTGAAAATAATAGAACTATGACTAGTAATAGTAGCAGTGCAGGGCATAGCAGGGCATCAAGCAGGACCACGCAGCAGCTGCAACCACGATCTAGGTGCCACGGAAATCTGCGAGGCGAGAAAGCACAAGGACTCTGGGGAAGAAGCTAAGCATGCATTAATGGTTAATGTGCAATATCCCATGAATAGATGCAAGTGTAATGATTTTTCTCTGTAAGCATGTAAGTCCATAAACACAAGTATTGTTAGGCTGGTAGAAGCCAAGAATAATAAAAAAGACTTTGGCCTGAAGGCTATGGAGGCTTTTCCTTGGTACTTTGTCTTGGAGTTCTAGTTGCCTACCATGCATGACATACAGTGATGCCACTTCCCTAAAAACTGCAAAATTACTGTACACAAGGATGACAAAAAAGAAATTAATCAATATGACTTTTGACAACCGATATGGATCTATGAATATCAATAATTGTGCTGTGGTACTGTATTACTAAAACCTCAGCATTGTCTTAACAACTCTGCTCTAGAACAGTGCTCTGAAAAACTGTAACAGCAGTCTGCTCATCTCCGACCCTGGGGAGGCAGGTTTTTACAGGTTTTTCTTCTTTTTAACGAGGTGACAGGGACTGCGCACGTAATGAGCTTTGTTCTGTGTCAGTAATTGAGAGGTGAAGAATATAGTACACTATATGCTCTTGTCCTGAAGAATATAATATAGGGACTTAGCAGTGATTAGCACTGTAAAGTGGCAAGCTCCAGATGTTAGCAGGTGGAGTGCTCATTAGGAGAAAATGAGATTAAGATATGGTAGTTAAAAGTCAGACAGAGAGGCAGTAGCCTGAAGGTTAGAGAAAGTAGGTTTTTACTGTAAATCGACAGGTTTTCTATTTATATTCACAGACACACTCTCTGAACTACCAGATGCCATAGTGGAGCAGAAGTGGGCACATTGGGCAGCTCCAGGCATTAGTTAGCGTTATATGTTATTTATAGGGTTTTTATTATTTGTGTCAATCAGTGTCCCTTCATCCATTTTTAAAGTGATTGACATCTTTGTGGTATTTTAGTCTTACAACTGCGGGAGGGAACTGATGTTATAGTTTCTACTACTCACAGAAAAAAAAACTTGATCCTAGAAACATCTTGCTGTGAGGTGCTACTCAAAATTAATAACCAAATAACTGACGGATGCCTTTGTTGAAAGCCTGCTCCCAAATATAAGGTAAATACTTTGTTAATGCTCTAAATTCTCACAGAGTGGTTAATGCATGCTACCACTAAGTTGCAGTAAGTAAACCTTCATGCTAAAATTGTACCTTAACTTCAGGAACTGGAACTCGCCTGTAAACTCATTAAAGCCAAAGCTCAGAGATTATTTTGGAGGGTTTGAAATATGTGTCTCCAACAGCATGATAGTATTTTCCCCATGCATTTTGCATTCCCGCCTGTGTCAGATAATACATGGCTATGACAAAATGCTCCAGTCATTCTTCCTCTGAGGATGAAGAAGCATCTGGTCAGAGAATATCACTAACTGCACAAAGCAATCTTTTTAAGACGCCATGCACAATTAATCCTCCAGAAGGAGTAAAGGATTTAGATTAAGCCCCTGCAACTGCCTTGAAATGCTAACTTTAGCATTATCAACATGTCACTTTTTTTAAATGGAGGAGGACTGATTTTTACCATAAATTCATCAAACAGTGTGCTAATGGATTACTTTGCACCAGATTGAACTACACTAACACTGAATACACAGAGGTAGAACTCCTCTGCAATTATAACCAGCAAGCACATTTTGCCAAGAGGTTGACAGTGTATTTCTGTGTGTGCTCTGAGGCTGTGGTTCGCAAAAAGGCTAACGCGCTGAAATGGTAAATAGACCCTTGGGTGGAGGGGGGGGGGGGTCTGGGAGAAGATTAGATTAAGGCCATGTCAACTGCCCACAATCTACTTTGGTATCATCCACACGTCACTATACAGGTCAAGCCATGCGCAAAGCTTTATTAAAACACTCCTGTCCAGATCATCCTACTAAGAGCTCCTCTCTGGCTCTGTCACACAGACACACACATCTAATCATGTTGCCAGCAGTACCAAACTAAGGTCAATGGGTCACTTTCCATTTTTACAGTCTCAATCACTCACCTGTTTCTCTTTCATCTCTACTCTTTTGAGCCTACTTATACTGTACCTCATCATCCCCCGGTCTCTCTGTCTTTCTTATTCTGTTGTCCTACCCTGTGTAACGCTTTCCTCTGTCTGTGATTAACCTAAGTTGTAGCATCACGTCCCACCCTGTCAGTAAGATACAGTTGTCATTGTGGACCCATTAACATGGCGGTCTCGAGCCTTTCCAGAAGCGTGACTGTGTCTGGCTTAGGACTTTAAACCTCCTGCTGTCTGCTCCAAATCTGGGATAGATAGTTGGATGGATGGAAATTATAATGACGATTATAATGACGTGATGAATGATGGGGGAGTGGTAGTGGTTATGTTAATGTGTGTGGGTCATTTTTTTTTTTTCTCGCAGCCACAGTTGACCATGACCTCCAGTTGTCTGTTGCAAGGGAGTGGAGGAGCACATCTGGTGTTTGGATGATGTGTGTGTGTGTGTGTGTGTGTGTGTGTGTGTGTGTGTGTGAGAGTTGAGCATCTGGCCAGGCAAAAAAGAAAACAGGACTGGAGCCTGGAGCGTGCAGTGGGAGGGGGTTGTCGTACACTTCTGTGAAAATGCCCACATCTGTTTCTCTTCCTCCCATACACAGGAAAGTAAATAACAACACAAGTGCAAACAGCAAAAATTTGAGTAACAGATACTTCAGTACACGTGTCATAAAGCCCTGCTTTTTTACATAAACATATCTACTGTGGGTTGGCATGCACTTACACAGTAGTTATAGCTTATGACATACATATCTTATGTTGGTGAATGCACCACATAGGCCTCAGGCAGGTGTCCAACCCGGAGGAAAAGAACAGCAAAAATAGCATCCCCACACAAACAGACACATACTTGCACTCAGACAAAATACTGCATCTCTTGCTTAGCCTCTCACGAATCAATGTTCTTTCTCTTATTCTCAATGTTGAGTGGTTGGTAAAGCATGGTTGAAAATAGCGTGTGCAGTCGTGAAGATTTCTTTCACACCCCTCTGCCCTGCACAGGCCTCAATTTACGTCCGCAATTACTGTATATTACAGCTGCGAGACCAGAGATCTGCTCCCTATGTTTCTTCAGCGACAAGCAGTTTGAAGACTTCGAAGAACAGCAGTGTCCGCCTGTGTACCGACTGTCGGACCGGCTACATCCTGCCGCCAGATCTCCACCTGAGCTACGAGGCGTGCCTTGGCCCCCTTCGCCGGGCTGGCACCCCGCCGGCCACCAGCAGTTCTGCGCCCGCTTACTGACAGAGGAACTGATGCGGCAGATGATGGCAGCTAGGTGGACAGTTGGGTAAGGTAAGGATACCACCAGCAGTGACACCCGGAAGGGGTTGTCTGTGGTGGGCAAGTGTCCGCTGACCTGGATCCCCCCTGAGATGGTTCTCTAGCCCGGCACCGGCTCTCCCTTCTCCCCGTTGGGAGAACTGGAGCTCGAAACAGAAGAGGATTACGGAGCCCCGCCACTGCGGCTGTTGTTTGGACTGCACCTTGGAAAGCCACGAGCTGTAGGTAGTGGAGGGGATGCAGAAACACACCTCCTGGAGAGCTGCGCCAACAGCGGCACCAAGATGTCAGCTCGAGGAGACGGCACCCCGCAGGCTGCGGCTGCACCTCCCCAAGCCCTAGCTCCACCTCCACTGTACCACCCTCCTCCCCCGCGGCGGTATCGCCCGCCAAACATCAAACCGACGCGGCCATAAGGCCCTGGGGGCCGCACCCATCTGGTCCAATCCACCCCTGAGCCGACTCGCAAACAGCGGCGTCAGTGGCAGTGACAGTGACGGGGCGCCGTGAACGCATGTCTCACTCCAGCTGAGAGTTGGAAACATAACAGAGCTTTTAAGGGCCACACAGTTTCTCCTAAAGAGCAGTTCCCCTCACACACACAGACAGGCTCGCCGCCACGTTCACATGCAGTAACGCAGGCAAAGCCCAGCCACACTGTGTCAGAATTAACAGGAGCAAACACCCATTCAAAGTGCATGTTGATAGCCTACTCAGTTATTCTCCACCTCCCAGCTGATTATGCGGATTGGTAAGAGTCCTGAGTCCCCCCCCCCCCCCTTAGCAGGCCTTATTTTCGGTACTCTGACTCGACTCCTCCTGGCTCGCATTCCGGAAGTGAGCCTGGTGGCCATTCTCGTGGCACTAGAACACACGAGCGCACCGTGGTTCCCGACTCGGGGGGACGTCATCATTATGACAGATGACCATCTCCCAACCCACAGTGATAAGCCAACGGCTGTTGCCCTGGACGCTGAACGGGAGCGCTTGGAGAGGTTAGGGTGTCTCGTTGCGCTACTTAGGCAACAACTTCCACCCTGTGGTTAAATCAGGTATGTTGATCTGTAACAGCAGAGCCCACTGTGTGAGCCACTATGCTGTATGTGAATACACGGATCTTAAGTCACAGAATGACTAGCGGCCTTATTCATTCATCGTGTTGCGCTTGACGGCAGACCGCTGTGTGGAGAAAGGCTCGGACACCACCCTGTGTCCTCTGCCTCTCGTGTTACCTACCCTCAGACACTGCTGGATAATGATTTGGCTAAGATTTAAAAGCGTATGTTACGGCCTTTTTTCATCGTGCCACAAGGACTGTGGAGAGAGATGGGTTTTTTGCGCATCCCTTAGTGAAGGGTTTGTTGAAGGGATCAGACGACAGAAACCTGTTGTGCGATATCTAGCACCTTTTATGGGATTTAATCCCAGTGCTCCGGGCTCTGGGGTTCCCCTTTTGAGCCTCTAGCACAAATCTCTTTCAGAATGTTGTTCCGGACAACAGCACTCCTCATAGCCTTGACCTCGGCTAGGAGAGTGAGTGACATATGCGCGCTGTCGGTCTCACCGCCCTGCTTTTCTATTAGAGAGGACGGGAGCGTGGCTACTTTACAGCCAAATCCTTCATTAATGCCGAAAGTCAAAACGACCTATTTTCGGCCTAGAATTTCTTACCTTGAGGGTTTCTTCCTTCCGCCTCATAACAGAGAAGTGGAATAAGCAGCTCACCGAGTCTGCCCAGTGCAGCCGTTATCTCAGTATGTTTTACACACGGCAGACATCAGGCGGATCAGCGGTTTGTTCACTATATAACACTCACGCGGCTCTTTCGATACAGCGGCTATCTCACCAGCTGTGTGAGGTTATCACCCACGCTTTTAGTGTAAAGGGAGTGGCATCCGGGCACACTCCATGAGAGCGTTATGAGCACCCACGGCCCTCCTCAGAGGTATGACAGTGGCTGACATCTGCGCAACGGCGCCTTGGGCATCTCCGTGCCTTTTTTCATCCGCTTTCATTGCGCGGTGTGTCTCCATGATTCACTCGGTCTTATCCACACTTAACGGCATGTGATGCGCTATTAGGTCCTGAATGCCATGTCTCCATCCTCCTGCACCAGAGTGCCCATGAGGAATGTGCTTGGCATTAATTAATGAGGATTTTAATCCTAATTATGGAGCACCTTCAGAATCCATGCGGCAGGGCCTCACAATGTTAAGCAGGCCAGTCATGGAGATAGCCTATCAGATTTTTAAGCAAACAATATAATTTTGTTACATAAAAAAACTGTGCAGTGTGAGAAGGAAGAGGAGCTAGTCTATGCTATCTGCTTGTGGATTTTAGTGTCATAGGTGGCATTGACTACATCAGCTTCGCCCTTAACCCAACAGCAACAGCTCTTAGAGGGCGAGCCCTAAATGAAATAGAACGATAGTTACGTATTGTAACTCCAGATTCTATGAGTATAGGCATAGCCCTCTAAGATCCAGGCCACCTGCTTCACTTACATTGGCTGAAGAGAAATGCTGATGTTGGGAGCAGATCTCTGGTCTCGTAGCTGTAATATACAGTAACTGCAGACATAAGAGAGGCCTGTGCAGGGCACAAGGGCGCGAAAGAAATCTTCACGAATGCACATGCGCAAGGGATAAACCCAATAGCAACAGCTCTTAGAGGGCTACAGTATGTCTATACTCATAATCTACAATACATAACTATCGCTATATGGACAAGGTTAAAATAGATGAGATAAAGAGGTTTAGATCAATATTAATGCCACAACTGTGTCCTTTGATTATTTTGATTTAATTTAGAACACAGTTGACCATTTACTAAACCCCACCCCAGAGTAGCGGTTGTCTAATCATAGCCTAGCAACCGTAACTAGGCACAGCAAGTCTGTCAAGTCTTGGATTTCTCCACGTGACTAAATGATGTAGTTTTTTTTTTTTTCTCTCCAAAACCAAAACACAAGAGTAAGCAATGGATTAATGAATGAATTGTTTAACCTGTCTATCTGCCCTAATCTTCTCTACGTTAGCCTGTCATGCTAACTAGCTTGTCGAACCAGTGTTACTTGCAAGGCCAGGGTTGTCTATACAGTACATGGATTAGCATAGAGTACATGTATGAGGATTGGTGACAAAGCAGTCATGCTTTTAACTATTCCCAAACATCAATTCCAAGAAAGAAAACACAATATATTCTAATTGTTACTAAATAGTGTTTTGGTCCAGTGTGGTTGCCTGCTTGAAATACAGTGTGTGAGTCATGTGTCTGTTTAGATTGAGCACCACATGGTCTTATTCATTTCATTACTGTCACTGGCCACTGGGCAGAATACTAAGGAGAAACACCAGATGTGGCTTAATGCAATAAAAAGTGTTGGATTTGGTGTAAATTTGTAAAGCAAACCTTAGCTTTGATTGCTTTATGTATCCACTGATCCTCAACAGTGATGTCCAAATATAACCATGTTAACAAAGAGAAGAGCTGACATGTTTAAACAGACTCAGTGCTATTTTCAGTCCACTGTCAAAGTTATTTAGGGACGAGAGCTCACTCAGACATTGTTTTGAATTGCTGTTAATCTTTGGATTTCATTCAGCGACACTCATTAACGATGAACATTATCAGCGTGGGTGTCAGGATAAGACGTTTCCTGCATCCTACAGTCATCCACCCCAGAGACACAGTGTGTACTTGGCACAGCAAGTGGTGCTATCACATTTTTTGTCACAACCATGCAGTCATATTATACGTATGTGAGAGGAGGACCAGCTCTCTATGAGTCAGGCTTGGGTTTTAAAAACTTTGCAAAAGTCATCACGTCAGTGTTGAGCAGGAGTGTTAGACACTGCTTTTCCCATTCTCCCTCAAAGATGAAAAATAGAAAGAAAGAAACATAAAATATGTTAGAATAGACTACCTTCCTGGGGGGTTTGTACTTCACTGTAAGCTTACACAAGCACGCCTCCCACCACTTTAGATGTCTCTTTCTTGATATGTCATCATCATCTTTGTGTATCCACTGTTCCTGAAGGTTTATCTGTACTATCTTTCTTTTATCATCCTCCATTGCTGCCATTCATTTCCAAAGCATTTTATTCCAGTGCATTAGGCCACTGAGCAAAAGGCAAAGTCCAATCAAGCTGACAGGTCAACTGAACCCAGCGTACTTTGTCGAATATGGACACTTCTGAGAAAGCGAAAGTTTTTTTTGTTTTTGTTTTAAGTTTACTGTCCTGAAACTTTTGTACTGAGTGTGGGTTGCTGGGCGCTTTTTGAGTGATAGTTGTGTAGATTCACTTAATATAAAAATCTGTAAAAGGGATAGAAGTACTGGAGTAATGAATAGGGTAATGTACATTTGGGACTGGTGCAGTGGGGCAGAGAGGAGCTGACACGCAATACAAAATGAAGATACTGTATGGTGTTACTGTGTGGATTTTTGATGTAACATAAAAGGAGATTTATAAGCTGAAACTTTATTGAATAATTCTAACAGATCAATAAGCCAAAAGGTCAGTCCACCGGATGTTTGACATCTGGTAACTGTGAAGGCCTTTACATATTATTCACATAATTTTCAGACCCATTAAACCATTCAGTGACCCTTTGTGTCCTGTGTGTAAGCATCTGCATTCTTTATGTTTCTCCATGTTTTTCCTTGAATTGACCAACCGTCTGTTTGTCATTATCAGTTGAGAGTATGTTAAAAGTAAAACATATTGACCTGGAAAATTATGCATGCAGACCTAGCTACAGATTCCGTGATTTACTATAGTGTATATGATGATGGATTATCTCCTGATTGTCTGCAGGCAGGGGGTGTGCATGATTGAAGTGACTGAAATTGAAAGAACTTTTCAAGACTTACCGCTGATCCAGACCATCTTCACCCAGAAAACGACCATATGATAATATGATTGTGCAATCAGCTAATAACGACCCATATTTACTTATTACATACATATTTACACGCCAAATTCCGTGTAAGGAGGTTGGTTGGGGTGGTGGAGGGGTCAAACAAAACAAAGGACTTTCACACAGGAGACTGGGGTTTGTGTGCAACCAAAAGCCAACAGTTTTTTATGGCCCTTAGTCCTTGATGCAGTGACATCCATGACCCAATTATGTTCTCATTTTAGTAGTTTTTCGTGACTTGTTTAAAGCCAATCCCTTATGATTTCCTAACCCTAAGTATTTTTGTTGCCTAAACTTATCTAGTTTCGTTTCACAGCGTTAACTACATGTTTTAAATGGTGGTCGTTACGTTAAATAGAAAGGTCCTATTATTAGACCTGTCGGGTCTAAGCATCTGGGAATGATTTTTAAACTAAAATGTGTTAGGCTACACAACAAGTAGCGAACTCCTTTGAGGAATACAGTAACTATTTGTATAATGTAAGCCAGTGAGCGGTATAGAGAGAAAAAGAGAGAGAGCGCGTGCGTGTGTGTGTGTGTGTGTGTGTGTGTGTGTGTGTGTGTGTGTGTGTGTGTGTGTGAGTATCAAGTTGGCAGTTAGCAGTTAGCAGTAACAGTGTTGTGTTACCAACGTTAACATATTACAGTATATAGACTTATTCCTATCATTCTACTCAGATGCCACAATCTCTGTGTGTGTGTGTGTGTGTGTGTGTGTGTGTGTGTGTGTGTGTGTGTGCGTGCGTGAGAGATGGCGGTGAATATTAAGCAGTAAGGTTATAGCTGTGAACCTAGCAGTGCAGTGTCTGTACGGTTTAGGCTATTTGTCAATGAATAAATGCAACAACTGCTTAAGACCCAAGCCAAGTTCCACCTGCTGCCTCAAGTGAAGAGGATTAGCCCTGACGTTAGCGACAAGCTAAAACAGTTCATGCTCATGTAAGGTGGGTTGACCTTTAAGGTGGACCAGCTATTCTCATTTTAGTGAAAACCTGCTCAGCTGAATTTAGTGTGAGCTGTTCTAACAACCAGATAAAACTAATTTAGTATTGTTTATAGTTGTTAGACCTGACATTTGTAGCAATAACTCCTCCCTCATTATATTTACAGGAAACTCATGAAACTTACTTCTGCAAAAGAGTAAAAAATAAAATAACTGTTGAATCTTTTCATGTCTTCATTTTTTTGCACCAAATTATAGATAGTAGTATCGATAAGAGTATTGATAAGTACTGGTATTGATAAGCAGTATCGGTATCACTATATTGATAAAATCCTAATGATACCCATCCCTAGCTACTATGCAAATGTATGGTACGAGTAGAGCACCAAACATATCTGTGCTTCAGATGTTTGAATTTTGCAAACTATGTAGCATGCTGTTAGACTGCAAAACATTTAACTTTTGCATAAAATGATTAGGATTATGTCACGGTGGTGACTCACAATAGCATAAATAATGTGCAGCACATATAGAATATTTAACTGTGATTATATAACTTTGCCCTTAAGCTGTATAAATTTACTAAATTTACTCTGTGGAGCGCACACATGGACACAAGTAAGACATATTACATCTCTTATTTTTTTTCTGTCCATTCAGCAGTTAAAAATACAGCAAAAATCCATGAATCAGCCCTGGCGCGTTGAAGTCTATTTAGACTATCTAGTTGTTTATTTATGTCAGTGGACTTCCCTCGTCCCAGTAAAGCTGCAGTGGTAAAGGCGTAAGCTTCTCAATTGGCTTGGGATTGGTTTGAGTGAGACATGCTCATGTAATAATGTCAAAGTGGTTAAGCCCCCGGGCATCTTTAAAGAGCTTTCAGCAGCCACACGGGGAGAAAGACAGGAAAGAAGGAGGAAGAGGAGGAGGAGGAGGGAAAGATACATGTAGAAAGAACAAGAGAACAACAGAGTGTGCAGAGACCTTTTTCGGCACACGCGGGAGAGTGGAGCAGATGAAAAAGGTGGTGGAAAGACATCTCATTAGGTTAATGTGACGGACAGCAGCAATGAAGAAGAAGAGAGACAGCTAACATGAATGGTAAAGGAAGAAGTCGGTGATTTCATACACCAGCAAACACACAGCTTGGAGTCAGAGATGACTAAGCTGTATTTCCGTGCATTCGCCAATGCCTGAGCACCTCTAAAACCTCTGGCAGTGTCACAGTTATGTTCCCACTCTTCAAAGGAATCTCCCAACTTCTCTGTGATTTACATTAAAGAGGACTAATAGAGTATCTGTAGTTATGGTTGACATATTCAATTCTACTTAGCATTTTAAATGTGAGGAGTTAAGTCTTGGTAGGCGGTAAGAAAGAAAGCTATCCAGTCGAGTCTGAAGTGCGGTCTGTTTAGTAGAGGAGTTTATTTCAAAATTATCTCACAAAGCCTGGACCATAGTGAAGGCTAGTGGGCTGGCACAGCTCTCTTTAGACTGAAAGTGGCCTACATCCAAGTTTTGCTTTCCTGCAAAAGTCATGTACGTAAAAGTAGAGCAGTGCTAATGCTGTGTGCGCACCTACCGCGCTGAATGCCTCTTTCATCCATGCTAATTGCATTCTTCTCACCTGTGAATCATGAGCCTCAGCCAAACTCCCAGGAGGTGCACATAGCTTGTTATTTAATCATTCACAGAGGTCAGAGAAATACGCCAGCTCATCCCCATCTTGTTTTCTCCTTGAATCAGCTAAATCATCCATAACTTCAGCAGGAGAAAACATCCTGTGACTTCTGACTGTCAGTGAATCACCTATTCACATCCTGCTGATGAGTTACTGACACTCACAAATCGCTTCAGGAAAGCAAGGATTCAGGCTGACTCTCTCTAAAAATACCAGTTGTCCTTATCCTTCCTCTCTGCAGTTGAAGTTGGATTTGTACCGTGACAGGCCAGCAAGGTTGTTTTGTCATATTTGCACGGCTTGACTCAGGATATGAAGTGGAAAATTAAAGGAGAGCCTCTAGCAGGAGCAGTCCTGTTTATTGAAATTACAGGAACCAGAATCTGCTTTTTTGCCTGGAGTAGGAAATATGAATGAATTAGAAAACGGACTGGAATTGCCTCAAGGTTTCTTTTGTGTGTTTTTAAACAAAAAACGTTTAAGTGTGGATGTAGCCTAAGTCTTGATCACCTGTTTCCCAGCCGTCATATTTTGTTTGCTCTTCCGCCAGTATCTCTTACATGGCGTCAAAGAAAGCGAATGCATTGCCCATTTAGTTGTTAACACTAGTGGATCAAAGCTTTTTCCGAGGTTTAGTGAGCTTTTAAGCTTCAAACGTCATCAAAGCAAGCATATGTGTGTCAGTATCAACGGGCCATCACTAAGTCAATTCACTGAAACTCTTTTTTTTAATGAGTTTATCATCACATAACATCTTACATGGATAGCTGGTCCTGATGAAGGGGCTGTACAGCCAGGTGTGACAATACGTGTCTCGCTGTGCCAGAGGCAAAGAGAATCGATTGAGAGGCAAAGTGTTGCATCAGTCATTACACACAAAGTATGAGGACATCTGCACATCTGTATGCTGCTTAGGGTTGGGTACCGAAATGCGGTGCCAATAGGGCACCGGTTCCGATGTAAACGGTAGTAACGAGACCGAATAAGAACGAAAATTTCGGTGCCTGACTTTTTGGTGTTCCAGCGTCAACTTGCGTGACGTCAGTACTGCTACTCAGCACACTTGTTGATCAGAACTGATAGTGAGAGGATCAATGAAGATGCCAAAGGCAAAACGCTCCAAGGTTTGTCTGCATTTCACATCTAAGGATGCAGACTCTGCGACATGCAACAGATGCCTTAAACCAATGTCATGCAAGGGAGGTAACACGTCCAATTTGATGAAACATCTGGCGACACATGAAGTTTATTTAAAAGCCGAACAATGCACGGTGTTTAATAACCGACGTGACGCACTTCAACAGCAGCAGCCAGTGTCGGCCTCGCTGGACAAATTGAAGAGAGTCCCAACCCTGCCAGTGTGGTGGTGGACATCACAGATGATGATGATGATGATGACAGCAGCCGTTCCTCTTCTAAGTAAGTCTAGTAATTTAATGCCAACCGCAAATCTTGCATGTCAAGTAGGCTAGCAAACACCGTTGCCATTCATTTCATTTTTTTAAGTACCAGTTTGAGAACTGTTTAAGCACCGGAAACGTTTAAAAAATACCAAGTAGGCACCAGTATTGGATAAAACCCAACCGATACCCAACCCTAATGCTGCTACAGTCATTCTATACAATATAACAACAAAGGGCAATCAAAGCTGCACAGTTGCTAATTGCATTAGACAAATTCATTCAGCGATTCCACAAACCCAATTTTACTGATTACTTTCCAATGTTTTACTTGGATTTTGGCATTACAAACATTTGATTTCTAATCGTAGTGTCACTCAGCAGACCTTAAGACATCAACATTTCTGCTTGTTTCTCCATTTTTAAAATGTATTTTTCAGATTAGGCTTTGGTGCAGATTGTAATAGATGAATCCAGTTTTCCTCAGTAATGGTACAGTAGCTGCTTATCATTCGCTTGTCCCTCCCAGCAAAACAATTAACACAAATGAAGTGATTATGTCAATTTCCAGCATCTGCGTGTGTATTCCTGGAGGAACACCTGCACTGTTGCACACACACAATCCTGTTGCTGCTGAGCTGTAGCAGATGTTGGAGCCAGTGCTCGAAGACTGTCCAGATGTCTGCATCACACTCGTCTTTATTGGGAGGGAAAAACACAAAGCAGACTGCACGGCACGCATGGACCATTTAGAGACTATTATTCTTTGGAAAAGCACATTGAGACCTTCCATATTAGCCTAGATTCCTCTCCATGCCCTTCTGTCCCTATTTCTTCACTTAAAGTGGTTTACTGAAGCTGCTTATTCTTTGGCATTATCTCTGTAAAAACGGGAGGATAAATATAATTGGATTGCATTTTATTTATTAAATTATGGTGGTTGAAAAAAATAAGTGACTTTTTAACCCAGAAAAGTGAGAAGTGAAAAACTATGCTGTCCTTTCTAGGTTGAACAAGCATACAGCCCCAATTTTGACACCTCATGTCTTGGGGGATTTTGAATTGTAATAACCTTGAGGCTGTTAGATTAATTGCATGTCAGTTTGTTACTTGTCAGGTTTCTGTAATGGCGGTGAATATATGCAGCTTTTGATTCTAGATATTTTAAGAATGTGACCTTTCAATGTGCAGCCCATTGTTCTCTGAGGCCTCAGTACAACACATGACTTGCAGGCCACTTTAAATCACTGCTGTTGTGAAAAGGAAAGGTAAATACTACTTAGTTTGAGCTCAAACCTGTAATATAGCTGGTGACTAATCCATTGCTGCAAGCTAATATAAATAGAACATAAACAAACAACTTCAATAAAAGCTTAAACTCACACGTGGTGCGTTCTTGCTGTCTTGCTGTCTTAACAGGCTATTGTTACGGCTCAGTAAATGCAGCACTCTGCTGTCAGTGTGAGTGGTCTTTCTTTATCTGTGAACATCCCATGGGCTTTTACAGTAGGCCAGCCTGTTCTCGTCCTACTTTCCAGCACGCCTGTCCTCCTTCCTTGTTGTCTGTTAAATGTGACGTGCTGGCCCTCTTTTCACCGACCTCTCTGAGGTATCAGACAGCAGAGCCACTAGCCGTAGAGACAGGGTTGCTTGGTCTGCATCCATCCGTCTTGTTTGCTTCCCTAAAATCCAATTCCCTCCTCTCATGCAAGCATCCCCAGTGACACTCATCCATCTTTTGCTTCCCATGAATCTGGTTTCGTCTAGTCAGGTGCTGCAAGCGCATCATTTGTTCCAGTTAGGGTTTTATCCCTCCAGGCTACTTTTTTCTGTACTCTATTCTCTTTTTTCAAAATAGCCCAGTGACGCTATGTTCAAGGCTAACAATATCAAGGTGGCAGGGAGAGAATGAGGTTCGACTTTTTGCCATCAGCTGCTGCTCTAAACCAATAAACAGGATGTTAAATTGAGAATCGCTGCCATGGCCAGGTTGTTGGCAGTACTGACGGCCATATTCCAGACAGCGGTAATAGCATCATTGGTAATGCTATGGGTCTCAATAGGCTGTAATTGAATGTAACTTATTCAGTTACACGTATATATCTATGTCTCCCACTGGGGCTTAGAATGTGTCTCCTGAGTTTCATCCTGCAATAAAGACGGCAGAGAGTTTAATAACAGTAATGGCAGCTTAATGGCTGCTACCTGCCAGCATAATGGAAAATTTGAGGTGTCATATTGCGTCTTTGTTTTCATGGCTCAGTGATGGGATTCTAATCACGCCTTGTTATATAGCTGAAAATAAAACTACATCTCTCTGTGGTGATGCTTTTATTACAGTACAGCGTCCCATCACAACATGGGAAATAATCATGTTACCAGTAAGACCCAGTATACACATACACACAATGGTTGGCCTAATGTGGACACTTAAATATGAACCTGAGGCTCACTTACCATATCCCACATTGCCATTCAGCAACCCTGCTGAGAGGCAGAATGACCACATTGTTCCCTGGTAGCTTCACTCACATGAGTTATCCTTGGCTGGTTACAGCAGCTGTAACCTGTTGTTGTACTGCTATACTGTAGTCACTGACAGGTAAGCTAAGAGGCCTACAACTACTGCATCTACCATATGGACATGCATTTACTACAGTAGGTGTCTGCCTGTCTGTGTGATGGTAGACATTAATTTGCAGTCAGCCTATGCCTTTTTATTAGCCATGCTAACGTCTCTATGGATGGCAACCTCGGTCTGTGGGTCGGTTGGGCCACCACTTTGGTTCAGGCTGAAATCATTTATAACTATAGGATGGATTGCCTTGCAATTTTAGACAGACATTCATGGTCTTCCAAGGTGATCCCCTGACTTTTCTTCTAGGGCCACAATGAGGTTGATGTTTGATTGATTGATTGATTGATTGATTGATTGATTGATTGATTGATTGATGCATGGTTTTTAATGTCTTGACAACTATTGGATCAATTGCCATACAATTTGGTACAGATAGCTATGGTGCAGAGAGGATTAAAACTAATAACTTTGGTAATCTCCTGATTTTTCCTCTATTGCCAGCATGGGGTTGACATTTGTGGTTTTGTGAAATGGAGTGAAAATACCCCAACTATTGGATGGATTGCCAGTGATTCAGACATTCATGTCGCCCACAGAATAAATTGTTTGCATCTAGGCCCATCATTAAATCAAAATTTCACTAATGACTTTGTGTTTAGTGCTAATTAGCAAATGTTAGCACGTGAATATGCTAAACTAAGATGGTGACCATGGTAGACATTATACCATTGTCATTGTGAGCGTGTTAGCATGCTGACGTTAACATTTAGCTCAAAGTAGCACTCACAGTGACTGACTGACTGTAGACTATTAGTCTTGTTACAACTAATAATTAAAATCTGTTGATACAAACCAGTGTCATTCATTGAAATATTAACCCATAACCCACTGAATTATGCCTGTGGGTGAAATATCTACCTGTTACAAGAAAACATTGTAATGTTGCAGATGCTTTGTAGCTGGAAAGAAGGCTGGGATTTGTTCCCAAGCTTATACTCACAAATGTGTAATATGTCATATTCTCAGACTCTGGCAGTAAAGCAAGGACCAGTTGTAGATTATTGGCATGTCTCTCCTACATGAGACTTCACCTGGAACCTGCTATTTTCACATATGTGAGAGATGGCCAGTGGTCCATTTAGCCAAAGCACCCAGGTTAGAGTATGTGCTGTTTGTGGCGTAAATTAATAAATCAATCATAGACTGGATGCTATCCTCATTAAACACTGGCAGCGGTTTAAATTAATCCCTGATTAAACACAAATAAGCACACAACCACAAACACATCCACTCACAAAAAGACACACAAGCTTCTGAATCTAAGATGATAATACACTTAATGCATAACGCTGCCTACATAAACACAGTCCGACATTATTTCACAGTTACAAAATGGAAAGAAAGGTTCATTACCATCAATTTCATCTCACTACCTTTACTGTAATCACATAATTTCAAGTAGGGATTTAAATAATCCCTTATTCCACATCATACTCATACATGGAGGCAGGCAATAGAGATAAATTGTTACTGACACTTAAAAGCAGTCTGAGGAAATTTGTGATAATGTTAGTCACTATTTCCATCCTTCACTCCCTCACTGCTTCAGCTATCCATCTGTCAGTGGAGTCCCAGACTGTGTGTGTGTGTGTGTGTGTGTGTGTGTGTGTGTGTGTGTGTGTGTGTGTGTGTGTGTGTGTGTGTGTGTGTGTGTGTGTGTGGCTTTATTTAATTTTCTCTCTCCTCGACTTGTTAACCCTATGCTAAAGCTGCAGCCCCAGAGAAATGGAAATACAGAGAGAGAGAGAGAGAGGTGTTGTGTGTCTGTTTATGTGTAAGTGTGTATCATGGGATGCATGTTTGTGTGACTGTGTACTTTTGTCCATTTGTTTGTTTTGTGTATTTTTGTTTAATCAAAGTGTCCATACACAAATTGCTAGAAGTGTGTTAAAGAAATGTGTGTGTGTGTGTGTGTGTGTGTGTGTGTGTGTGTGTGTGTGTGTGTGTGTGTGTATACACGCATATTAGCTGAAGGCAGTGCATCTCTCTTTTGAGCCAGGTCCTGCAGAGCTAGCGTGCTGCGTTCGCAGTTGGCCTGCATTTTACCAGCAGTCTCCATTTACACCGTCTGCCACTCGACTGTCCACGGCTGAAACATATATGGATTCTCTGGCGTATGTACAACTGAGGGAGGCACACTGCAACATTTATGACATAACATATTTATGTAATACTTATCGTTCAGACTTATACAGAATACAACATAGGAGGTAAGGTTCAATATGCAACACTAACCGGTACACACAGAGATCAATCCTGTCTCAGAGGGCTGAATAGGACATCCACCAGTTGGTCTATGTGTGTTCGCAGTGTGTTAAGTAAACAACTGAGCCATATGTAGTTTAACTTTTGAGGCTCTGTCTTTTAAAAGCAGCCCACTCCTAAACTATACAAACAGTTGAATTGCATATTGACTGCACTTAGAATGAGTTTTGGAAAGCTTGAGTACAAAAGACCAGGGACTGATCTTTCAAAACTAATTTATTCTAATTACTGTAAGTGGTCTCTCTTATTGATTTGGGAAACTAATTGACTGGTACCTTTTAATTCTAAGAAATAAAAGGAACCAACTAATCTGTCAACAACCAGTTTTAATCTTCCTCATCCAATAATGACAGAGGCAAAGAAAAAAATGTTAGGCTAGTAGGAGACAAATTGAGTGAGACTGTAAGATTTACAGACAGATATTGCATCCTCTCTTAATAATATAATAATAATAATAACTCTTAAAAAAAATATTACAGTTGAATTTAGTGCATTGTCAAAGAATGAAGTAATGTAGTCAAAACCAAAATTATTCACTAATGCACCAATGTGGTTATAAATTCATATACAACATTAAAATAAAATGATTAGAAATATAAATCAAAGCCACAAGAGTACTACAAACGATTTGCCAATCATTTAATATCAGTTTTAATCAAAATATGTACAAAATATCTGTATTCCTTAAAGGCATATTGGAACAGGTTAGAATCAAGATAAACATACTTGAAAATTTAAAAATGCTGCCACTCCATACTTGTGGGTCTGTGAAAATACAAAAAGTAATTTCTTGATTCATCTGCTGAGGAATTAGACGCCTAGACTAATTAGACTGGCCAGCTCAAAACATAAATTAGCTCCTCAGTTACCATTTTTCTACATTAGTTTCTGGCCTTTTGGTTGTTGATGAAGAACTGGGTCAACAGAGAGTTATATCAAGTGCAGACTTGACACAAGGTTAAAGCAATTATATTCTATATTCTATAGTTCTGTCTAGAGGAAACTGTTGGTGATGCATCTGCAGGAAACTGATTTACCCCAAAATATTTGTTTCAGAATAGAAAACCCTGCCTAAAGCAACATGCCACCTTTTAAATTGTCCATTTGTAAAATGATTACCGTAACATAAAATGTTTAAATATAGGAGGTATCAGGAGGTCTAAAATCAAAATGAAAGACATTTGCAGTTGTCTAAGTACAATATAAGTGATTTGATTTATTTATTTATTTATTTATTTAGATTAGTATTGTATTTATTTGATGATGCATCATGAGTTATAAGGTCAGGGGACATCAGGGATCATGTTTGGGATACATTCGGGTGATGATGCTTGAGGAAGCTAGAGAGTAATGAATACTGGTACTGTTCAATTACTATATTTGTATGAGTATTGTGTGGGTTGATTCAAGATCTAATAAAAAGACAAAGAGAAAGACCAATTGATTGACTGCATCCGTGTAAACGTAATGGTTTATTTGGAACTTTTGAAACCAAAGGGCATCTCATTGAAGTTGTAAAGGTAGCCGAGAGCAGAAACTTGGCATCCACTGAAAGAGTTTTATTTTCTACTTACTCTTGTGTGTGACATTTTAGCCCTGAGGACGGCCTGTGTTTGCTGTTTCTCCAGCAATTTTTCCACCTCTCTCTGTACTCCATCCCTTCGCTCACAGCATGGGGGAAGTTCAAAGAACAAATACTAAAATAGTTAGTAGTGTGATCTGCTGCAGAGCAGAGGAGTTCTGTGCTTTCAGTGACGTGTGGTAGTTAGTAGGCCCCCGGACGTTACAATCTAATTTAGTTTTGTCACTAACTTAACATGAACTGTCTCAGAACCTCTGCCAACAGAAACTGCGTTTAAATCAGCATAAAAAATGAAGTGATTCTTACAGTATCTGCCGCTGCTTTATACCGTATGAAAACCTTCTGCTTCAGTTCGTTAAATCCCTGCAGCCTTCTGATGGCAGCAGAACACATATGTTGACAAGTCTGCAGCCTCCGATTTGAGAATTACGCACGGCCGTTCACTGTGTTTACCTCAATTAAATCACATGCTAATGACACCAGGCTGCTATAAATTAACCCCACACACCTATATACACATCAGACTGGTGTGTTATAACTCGGTTGTTTATGCGGGAGGCATCGTATTACAGCAACTCTTTAATCCTGTATGCCATTGCCTCTGTTCCAAATTTCTTTTTGAGCAAAATTGATGTTTCATGTTTTATTCTTATATATATACTATATTTACTCTATATATATGGCTGCAGATTTGTGATGCTGTGTGTTCCTGAAGAAGTGTCTTTCCATTTGTTGAGCTATCGACATCATGTCTCACTGTGATTGGCACAGCTGTTTCATAGCAATGAGACCAGTGATGTGACTGGCTGAGGGTGTATTTATTAATTACCACACCCTCCGTTCTATACTCCACCGCACACAGCCCTTTTGCACTTTGCATTGCTGCACCGACACAAACCAAAATAGCAGGAGCGCTTAGAGACGCTCGCACAGTCAGTGCGCCCAAGACTTACTGCTTTGCACTTGTTGCACTTGCGCGATAGGGTCCAAAGAGTAAAAGAGAGTGTGTTTAACATTTTGAATATAGCTCGTCTGGGAGATCTACCATGTTGAGGAATTCCAGACTGCATTCCTCAGAATACAATATCATGGAAGAGTTGGAGAAAAGAAAGACAAGACTACCACATAAAAATCACTGTGAAAAATGCGGCAGATGTTCACTCAAAGATGCAAAAGGATTTTAAAGAAAGGGACAAAATATTGTTGTGAATAGCTTTCCAGGACATCAGCAGCAAATAGCTTGTGACAATCTCGTTCTGATCACCAAATGAGCAGAACAGATCCTGCTCTTCATGGAATTACAAATGCTCTTTTTAAAGCTGGTTGCAAACTGATATTACCAAAACTGTCTTTATTTCACGGTCAAAGGGATTCAAAAGGATCCTTTTTTTAAATTAACATTAATAAATGATCATGTTGGCATATTTTTTGTTGTCATACTGTACACTCACACACACACACACACATACACACACTCACTCACAACTTCCATTATTGCAGTGACCACATTTAATCCAGTTGCCATATCCACTGCCAGCTACCGGGTCATAAGCATAATTATAACATGCAGAGATTTTTGGAATGAGCGTGTAATTCTGTCCAAAAGCGTTGTCACACTGCCTAACTTGTGGAATTCATCTTCAGTCACACTCAAGTTGCCTCCCATCTGCTCACTGAATACTACAAATTGTATAAGTAGGAGAAGTTCTTGTCCTCATCTTCATGAAATGGCCCAACAGATTTCTAAAAGGACTCTTGTGTCTGTTGGCCTTTTCACCAGCCTTTACCTCCTTAGCTCAACATTTATGTGACTATGTGCACAATTTACTTTGTACAGTTAGAGCCTTTGAATAATCTACGTTTGCTTGGTAATGGACCTGGACATAGTGACCCTTTAGGTCATGCAGTAATTGGATTTCATGGTTGAGAAGTGACGACAAGAAACTGTTTAATTTAGACCCGACAACTTTGGCTCTCTTCCCTGCATTTTGGAATTAGCCCAGAATAGAGAGGTGGTATTACAATGATACTTTGTTGTATCTCATATACCTATCACAGTCTTATATAGGCAGAATAGCCCCAAACTGCTTAAAGGTCCTATGACATGCTGCTTTATGGATGCTTTTATATAGGCCTCAGTGGTCCCCTAATACTGTATCTGAAGTCTCTTTCACAAAATTCAGCCTTGGTGCAGAATTACAGGCATTAGAGCCAGTCCCACAATGAGCTTTACTTAGGATGTGCCATTTCTGTGTCTGTAGCTTTAAATGCTATTGAGGAGGAGAGGGGGGGGCAAGGTGGAGGGTGGGGGTGTGGCCTTGACCAACTGCCACTTTGCTTGTTTGCAAGCCATGATGTCTCTCTCTTTCTCATGGGCGGGCCAAATTCTCTGGGCGGGCAAAGCAGAGAAAGGGGAGGTAACCTTGCCCCTTATGACCTCATAAGGGGCAGATTCCAGATCGACCCATCTGAGCTTTCATTTTCTCAAAGGCAGAGCAGGATACCCAGGGTTCGGTTTACACCTATCGCCATTTCTAGCCACTGGGCGACCATAGGCAGACAGGGGGAACTCATATTAATATTAAATAACCTCATCAAGTGAAATTTTCGTGCCATGGGACCTTTAATTTAAATTTTAAGTACAACTAGAAGGAAAAAAATTGCCATCACTTCAACTACTTAAGTAAGAGTATAAAAGTATCTAGTGAAAAGTTTACTTAGTGAGTTGTGAGTGAAAGAATTTAAGACAAGTGGGTTGGGGGGGGGGCATATATGTAAGGACCGTGCGCCCAAGATAATGCGTGTTCCGAAGCACAGAGTTACCAACTGCAAGCACGCATGCGTTTTAACTAACAAAACAATGATAACCTGGTTGGTTCACAGCGACACAGTTTAGTAACTAATCAGCTACAGTCTAAGTTTTGAAAGAAAACTCAGATCACCCACAAACTATTACACTTTAAACAGACTGTGTTTTACCTTTGTAGTAGACCTGCAATCAACTTTGCATGGCTACAGAACGGCAAAAAAACATTGGCGCATGTTTGACATGTAAACCAAAAGGAAGGAGGAGTTTAGTGCACATGAGAGAAATGAGGAGTTGCTCAATATTTCGATGTATGATATACAGTAGTCAATCTTGAGTCTATAGTCTCGAGTCCAGAGCATGCCAAGGATCAGTACACCTTGTGATTTTTTTTACCTTTGAGAACAAAACCAAAAGGGCATGCCCTGAACAGAATATTGATTTAAAAGAATACAAGTAAAGGATTAACAATACTCTACTGCCATGCTTGTGTCTCTGTGAGGCTGTACCTAAAATTGAATGGAAATCCATTGAATATTTGTTGAGATATTTCAGTCTGGACCAAAGTACAGGACCAAACCAAAATGTCCTGAGTATGAGTGAAATGTATGCTGCATTAAACTTATTACAGTTACAATTTATTGCAAAACGTTGAATGGACTGCATTAATTAAGTACCAGTGATGGTGCTAGGTGCGCGTCCTGTGTCTCCCAGGAAACAGGACTCCCGGGATCAATCCCTATTGTATTGCCAATCTTTATCAAAATTCCTTTATTGAACTACAGTATATCTTGCAGAAATGTTTGCTAAATAAATGTTCTTTTAACTACGCTGGTACGGCTGTGAGACATCTGCTGTGGTAAAAACTAATCCTCAATCAATGCACTCAATTTAGCTGCAAAATCTGAAACATCTAATCTAATGTAATTGTTTATCAATTCAGACCAATGTCTATCACTGAGAGAGATTTTCCAACAACCAGTGAACAGTCATTCATATTGCATTCCCTAAATGAAGAGCCCAATCAGCAGATCCCTCTGGCCTGATGCCTCAATCTCATTTCTAATTTATCTTACTTGCCCCAACCAACCCGGTGTAGTGAAGTGCAGTTTTACATTTGTCCTTTGAATCTGCAGTAGGTGATGAAGTGAGAGAAAAGGGGTTTGGCATGAAACCCATTCCCAATTCAATCCCCAAAACGCCATAAAGTGCCCTTCATTTGTTTTCAATTCAACTTCATCTGTGCTGTGTGAATGAGCTTAAACTGTGTGAGTTTCTGTTCTCCCAGGAAGTGTAAAGCATCTTAATGGATTTCTGATGTAGCTTCAGCTGTACGTGGAACACGTGAGGGAGAATCAGCTTTACCCATTATCATTCACTATTCATATCTTATACACCTGCAGTCTTACTTCCTTTAAATTCACTTGTATTCTCTGTGTATAATTAATGTGATATATATATATAAATGATTACTAACAGGACTGTGTTCTTGTTCTTGTCATTCTTCTTCTTGAAGCTGACATAAGATGACCTTTAACACTGTTAAGAGGTGTTTGTATGTGTGTTTGTGTGCACTTTTTCCTGACATTTTATTGCAAAAGGTCACAACACTTTTGAGTTTTGTGTTTGTTGATTCTGTCCTGAAAATCAAAGTCAACCACGGTGGTGAAACAGTTTTACAATGGTTGTTCATATTCAGGGCAGAATGGTGCATCCAGACCATTCTGAATGGTCTGGCTAAGAAACATGACAGTTTGTACTGCCTCCACCTCCACCCTCATAATGAAGATAAAGATACCAAAGTATGCTCTTACAAATTGTGTCAAAATATTTTGAGAAGTTCCTTCGAAAACCACAGTTCTGAATGTTAGATATCATACTCACAAAGTAAAAAGATAGCATTGGTCCTTTGTTCAAACCCTTAAAACAACCATATTTCACCAGCGAATAATGACTGTTCTCACTCACAAGCAAATGTGGAAGTAGTGCAATGTTGCAGCGCCACAAAACCTATGAGAGAAGAGGACCGGATGGATGGTTGAGTCAAAAACCTGTGAATCTTCTCTCCTACCAGATACCATTTTCTGGTTGTTTTTTTATTTGTCTCTTAACCTTAGCCAATTAGTTTTATTGGCCTAAATCTAACCAAACCTTAACCATAGAGGTAGAAGATTTAGAGATAGCAGAGAACAGTTATTTGTAACAGATTTAGAAGGCTTTCTGAAGACAGGGCGAAAGAACCTATTTTGTGGTTTAGGTTGAAGCACTTGATGCCCCAGCACCTTGTTTATTTTGCTGACTTTCTGACCAAACATCAGCATATTTCAATAGTGCGAATTTCTTCATCCTCATCCCAAAAAATAAATGATTGGATGGCTGAGGAGGCGGCTGTAGGTCACCCATGACTCACAGCTATTTGTGGTTTGATATCCAACTTCTCCCGTCCACATGTTGAAGCTATATACTGAAACTTGTTGTTAAGCACTTTGTCCTACTAATATTGAAAGGTGCAGTGTAATTACCATACTATAAATATTGATGGATATGCAGAGAGTTGCGGTTGTGTTTGCTCAACATGAACTGATAAAGATCTGTGTGTAGAATTAGAAACTAGAGACTATTTATCTTTGTGCCATGTGCATTTTAAAACAGGAACAGTTCCTATGTGGACACTGTTTTTCGTTCTTTTGCATTGAATACGTGTGTTGTTTATGTGCCATCTACTCTCCTGAGTATTTTGTATGTTTGTCACCATCAAAGACTACCAACAGATGAATGCCCAAAATATCAGAGAGACTATCCAACAGTTTTCTTGCTGTGAGTTGGATATGTGTATAGGAATAAAACAGTAAAGCACTGAACACAGCAGCATTTTAATATTAACATCAAAGTTATACCTTTCTACACACAGTATATATGAGTGCTTGTGAGACTGATGAACAAAGGTGTCTTCTTACTGAATTTCCGAGGAAGAGAGGAATCCATAATGCAAAATAAGAGCGCCTGGATGCAGTTTGATGTACCGTATGACCTCAGAAAATCTTTCTCCCACAGAAGATGGCACTTGTCAAAGTATGGGCCTTTTGTAGTTGGTACTGAGAAGTGCTTCTCTGACAGAGGAAATCATAAAAAGAAAGTGTGTTTGAAAGGGGTGGGATGTACACTTACCAGAGGCATCAAGAAAAAATATAATAAACAAGAATACACTCACACACAAATAAATACTGAAGATGTCCAAAGACACAGCGACACACACATACAATCTTGTGTCCAAGCACTGATTTAACTCTTCAGTGTGGACTCTGTAGTGTTATCGGACAGGACACATGGTAAGTGTACGACTGACAGAGAAGAGCCCTGATCCAACATTGTCATAGCTTCTGTAACACTGCAGGTGTTATAAAAGCGACTGGAATATGGATGCGTGGGAGACTTACTGCTGTGATTGAAATGTGCTAAAGCGAGTCTGTGCCTTTGTACTACCCTCCAAGGTGTGGGAGAGGAGGAAGAGAGAGAGAGAAAGTAGGGCAGAGAAGTGTAAAGTAGACAACAAGGTGGAGCTGCTCGCTGATACTTTGCTGGCCTGAGCCTGAACACAAGTTGCCCTCAAGCACTGGTTCCCAATCTGATCATTTTAACCTAATTTGCAATGCTGCATGGCAAAGCCTCATCCTCAGCTATGTGTGGGTGTGTGTCTGTAGCAAAAGATGCTCAGGTTTTCTTTTTGGTTAACAAGTAAAGCATGACACGCTTGTATGGGTTTGTAACACACATAAATGCTGACACAGTTTTCCTCGTATCTCTTTCAGGAAACCTCCTCCTACTCAGATCGAGGCTTCTGAGAAATGAGCTACAAATGTAAGTCCTTTGCCTGACCTCAGCACTCAACCTATGATGTTGCTTTTAAATTAATTAAACCAACTAAAACACTTATGTAATCACAGTGCCTTGGACCCTTAACCTTTAACTTTGTGCTCCTCACTAACCATCAGGAACAGGAATCACCACTGACTTTATTTATTTGTAGCCAATTGCTATTCCCTGCAAACACGCTATCATCAAAGGATGACTCACTGCAGGACAAGCTAGTCAAATTCACATTTGAAACACAACCATTCCTTCAGTATTATGAGACGAAGTTGCCATTTCTGATTTCAGTTTGTCATCCCCAGCACAAGGAAGGCTTCAGGCGCTATCAATAATGGATGAGGATGTGAGACTTTCCAGCAGGTTTTATAGAAGCTTCTGTGCATGCATTTAAAACCCAGCAGGACCGGCTCTCGGTGCACCTGGAAACCTGGCTTTCAAGCAGTTCTTGAGGCAGTCTAGTCAGTCAGTGCTGCTTACAGCAAAGATAAGAAGCTGCAGCTTTCAGAGAATCACTGGGGTTAAGATTGTGAGATGTTAGGAACAAGTGTACAGGAGTTTTATAGTGCCTTCACAGTATTATCACCTTATATAATTTGATATGGTGAGTGTATTTTCTAACTTTCCTATTTACACAAGTAGCAGACACAGAGCATAACATGAGCGTCATCTGGAGTTTCTGCCCACCTGGTAAATATGAGTCCAATATTCGCTATCGGCCTGTTTTGGTCTCCCCTTACTTCCGAGGGAAATATCTGACTCTTTAACTGGTAAAAGCTCCATTATGTTCACCAGCTAGTTGCTTACTGTATCTGTCGGCTGTTAAGTGCTGGTCAGGTAGCATTCAGTAGGTTTATCAGAGCTTATTCGCTGAAAAGAATTGAGACTGAACCAAACCTGTAAAACAAATATATAGTAATGACCGTAAAGCTGCTAAAACGTTATTTAGAACTGAGGACAATTTGGCTTATATGATTATTTCTTAAAGGAATTAAAAGATCAGCCAGTGCAGAAATAATATTTCAGCTTGTTTCCAATGCCAATCCGCTTGTTGTTGTTGTCTACTGTATCAACCTGCCTTTTTGAGACACTCATATCTAGAAAATTCTTGTTTTGTAGAGGAAACAGGTTGTAATATTTTTCCAACACTGGCGATTTTTTCACTTATTTCAAGAAATTAAGATTTATAGGTCTCAATTACACAGAAATGACTTGAGAAGATGGGGATTTTTAGTCCTGGTGTGGTGTAATTGTACATTGTAACAATGTAATTACAATAAGAAAATAGGGGGAAACATGATAGTAATACTTCACAGATCATTGAACATTGTGTCTGCAGGATTATGTTATGTTTGTTATAGGAGTGAATGTTATTTTTTGTTAGGTTGTTGTGAAAAAGCACAAATGTACAAATCCAAATGTACAAATGTACACTTTTGTACAAATCCAAGCCATAAACATGTAGATCTGCCTTTTGAAAGTGGCTTGGGAGGCCTTATGTATGGCTTCTTCTCCATTCTGTCATTTTAATGGAAATGTGAAACAGTATTCATACTGCACCAGTTTCAATTTAAGGATTATACCCACAAACATGACCACTTCTTACATGCAGCCACATATTCAATGTCAAGCCTCTGTCCTTCATTCCTTCACAGTTCACACACCTATACACACAATGTTCTGTCTTTGTAGTTTCTCTCAAATATTTGCACCCACACCTCCTATATCACATGTACACACATGCACTCTGAGGCATGCATTTGCATACAAATATAGTTTTTGACATTCACACAGGCACATGTACACCTCAGCAGCATCTACACATGTGCACACATATTGCCAGTTTTCTGCAGAAACAGGGGTCCGTCTAGCCAGCTGTGGTTAGGAGATAACAGAAGGCTCCAATCACGGGACTCCCCTCAATCCTTCCCATAAGGCCCCTGATGGGAGTCTCCCTTGTGAGGAGGATGAGAGGGTGTAGCTGATATCACACTCACAATAGGCCACGCTAGAGGTGTTAGAATTGGATCTGGAGGTTGCATTTGACACCGTCTTTTGTACAGTAACCATGCCCAAAAGGTGCACCGTAGGTTGATAACAAATTAACTGTACAACTTTCTCTATGGCAGATTAATCTGTGCTTTCTTTTTTAGGTCAAAGTAAGACACGTAGCATTTGCCAGGTGATAATCAGATCAATAATAGCGTCGCAGAGGAAAGACAGAAAGGATACAAACACAATATTGAAACACTGTGATCAAAGCTGAGCGCACTCTGGGAATGAGAATGTAGGTTGGAGAGCAGGGCTGCAAAGGACAGCTGTGATTGATGCATTACTCTCTCCTAGCTTTCTGCAGACAAAGAGCGGGACACTGTGGCAATTTCCCTGAATCACAGTGTACATCTTATTTTGTCTCTTCCCTCCTTCCCTCCTCTCGTTTCTTTACGCACTTGCATTATGAAGTGCTCATCCTGTGCTATTAAAAAGCCTCTTCTGTGTGCAGAAAGTAGCTGGCATGGAAACACTTTTTAGTCTGACTAGGGTAGCGTAGAAGTGCTCTTACTGTCCTACACTTGGAACATAAACTGATTATCCTTTTCTGAACAATAATGAAATGCTTCATCCCATTTGCTGTTGCCTTTAATATGCTGTAACAAACATTTATATTGTTTTACCTTTTGTTATTTATGATGTCTAAAAAGCATAGATGAATCGTTGGTTTCCCAGAGATGAGATGAGCTGTTAACTCTGAAATCTGTTTATTTTCAGAATTTCTAATATACCAGGGCGAAACACACAACCCACTCACACTTTGAATAGAACATGTAAAAAAAAAAAAAAAAAAAATGAATTTCACTCTGTGTTACTGTGTCAAGGTCAACATCCTCTCTGTCTCTGAAGTCCTATCAGCAAAGAAAATCCACATTCCCTGCGTCAGTGCAGTTTAACAAGCTAATGAGTCTCAGTGGTGATATTAAAACCTCAGTGGGAAGGAAACCACATGGGAGCCAGTTGATTAAGCAGACTTATAATGTAGTGAAACCTACACAGCCTTCAATATATAAATCACACCATGTAACAATACAACAGAACAATAGTACTTCATTTTATTGTGTACAGCTGTTGTATACATTAACAAATGTTAGTTGTAAATCCCAAAAATGTTGAGTTGTGTAAAATCTCAGCCCTGGGGCAGTGTGTTAAATTCACAATTCCACGGGTACTAAAACATGAAAAGAAAGAAGTAACAGGACTCATGTTTTTTACATAATGGCAGAATGTACTTGTTTCTGGTTCGTATGGCTCTCATGAGCCAAAGGTATTACGGAACACCATGCAAAGAACTTGAATGAAGAGAGCGATAGAGAGAGATTAATATATTTTAAGATTAACATGCCCCACTAACAGAATGGGGAAAAAACTTATAAAGCTGATAAACAATGTTGCCGGGTTAGCTCAGTTGGTAGAGCAGGCACACAAATATAGAGGTTTACTCCTCAACGCAGCGGCCGCGGTTTCGACTCCGACCTGGGGCCCTTTGCTGCATGTCATTCCCCTTCTCTCTCCCCTTTCATGTCTTCATTTGCCCTGTGAAAATAAAGGCCTAAAAATGCCCAAAAAAAAGATGATAAACAATATTTTTACTCCTCACATCATGGCCAGGTAGCTTTACAATAAATGGTTCTACAAGTCATATTTAACAATCAAGTGCTCTGCTTTATTTGAAAGAAACATTTTGATAAAGCATTCCGAGCGAGTGCAATACAAGTAACTCTAAATCTCATTCAATATCAAATGACAATATGAAAGTCTGAACATTCAAACTGAGGAGAAGATTTTTCTAGGTTTGATACTGAACCACAAAAACACCAATCACAGTATTTTATGGTGTCTGAAAGCTGTGTGGTGAATACTCCAGCCACAACAATAATACTGCAGGACCACAGACTCTGGAAAAGTGCACGTAAACTAGCCACACTACATGTAGTATAATATATTCCATGTGAGCCGAGGGCTGTAGCTTACATCTCCTAAATGTCAGTGCTCTGTGTGATATAAAATCGTATATATATACCATGTCTGCCTATCCAGCTGGCTTTATGACCATTGTCATGGCAACGACTCATCCTTGTTCTGTTGACTGGTTGACAGACAGCCATTAGAGTATTATTGTGATGTCATGTGGGGGATTGTGGGGGATTGTGAGGCATGAATGCAGGGTTGACCCACTTGGCATCCAGAGGAGACCCCTGTCATCTCTCCCCCATCACACGATCACCCCTCACATCTCGACAGGAAGTGACTTGACTTTTCACCATTTCCTTTCACAGAAGGAAGTCTCATTGCGCTGCTGCTGCTTCCTCTGTGTGTGTGTGTGTGTGTGTGTGTGTGTGTGTGTGTGTGTGTGTGTGTGTGTGTGTGTGTGTGTGTGTGTGTGTGTGTGTGTGTGTGCGTATGTGGGGGGGGGTGTCAAGGGATGTCAAGGCTGTGTGGATGTGTCGACCAGCTACTGTGATTTTTTTTGAATTATCTCTCCTCCAGCTCAGCAAGAAAACACTGTCTGTGGGGAAACACAAATAGGGAATTTCATGCTCATAGGACAGTGACTTTGGAAGATACCCACTTGATTTGACTGTCTCATGCTATTCAATACTTTGTACTTGAAAATGTATTTGTTATGGATTTTGTCCCCCATTTCTTACATTGGAGTCATAAAGGGATCATTTTATGGCCGGTATGAAAAGGAGAAATGATTCAGATGAAAAATAATCAGCATACTGTACGGGCATGTGAGTATTGTATTAGGACAGACTTGAAAATATTTAAATCTATCCTTTAAAGTTCTACTGCTTTTGAAACATTTCTGAATATTGAACTCGAGCTTTACAGTATATACTATGGGCATGATATTTATGTGTGAGTATCTTGGAGATTAATGGAAAATAGAATATTTGATCATTGCAAATCAGCTAGCTTTTTGGCATTTGTGTATTAACAGACCTCAGCTATATAAAAATGTGACATTTTATTGACCTCTTGTCTCTTGACTTGCTCCCCTCCAGGCAGATTAGAGGTCAGAAACAGTGACAGAATAGCAACTATAAAACTGTGCCTACAAATCAGTGCATAAATCTTCAGAGACGAAAGATGTTTCTCAACACACAGCCTTGAAGTTTCCAACCCCTGTTAACATTTTACGATAACCACAACTGCAAATTCATAAATACTCTGTACACTGGAAGAGCTTTATTTCTTAAATGTAAAGATCTCTCGAGATCTCCAGGTGACTCCTAAATGTATCACTGTTTTTTCGTACTAGGCTTTTCTCATCCAGAAAAACCATAAATGGTACCAACATCACTCCATACCCATTTAATGTACTCACTTCACACACACACAAATTGTTTTGAGGTCATGGAAAGTTCCATTGCCATCATAAGCAGTGAAGTGGTGCCACTGTCTTTCGCTGACTTCCTTTCTAGCTCACAGTCTTCAGAGATGGGCTAAAATGAGTGGGTCATCTATCACAGCAGAGGGGAGAGTGGTAAATTTATAGCTGTGAAAATAGGCCAGAGCACAGCACTGATGGAATAGATAGAGTGTAATTAGGACAAGGTTAGCCTGCTTCACACACAGGCACGCATGCATACCCATATACACTATTATTAATTATGTGACGCACATACAGTACATACATATACAAGTGACTGTGTGTGTGTGTGTGTGTGTGTGTGTCTCGCACTCAGTGACTGACAAATTATTCAATTACGTTCAATTGAACAGAGCCCCATAACTTAAATCAAAGCAAAGAAAATTCAAATCTCTCAAGCAGTCGTGGGCAATTATTATTTTTGCACACCCATATGCCTCACATAATCACACTCATTTACACCCTCACACCTTTTCTGGGATGAACACATGCATTGAACACTCTTCTGACACACATCTCCTTCAGTATCATCTGATTACTTCTCCTTAGCTAAAAAACTTGGTTGTTTACTTCATATAAAAGACGGAACTCTCTTGACACTAACCTCTCTCGCTCTTCCTGCTCGATGCCATGTTTCTCCCTACTTGCTGATTTCTGTCTCTCATCTTCCTCTGCATCTTTATATGTCTTCACCTTCTTCCCAATGCACAGTTTACAACACATTTACTCATTTTCACACTTTTTCAGTCCTGTTAGATTGCTTTCATTTTCACTGCTGTCAAAACCCACACCTTTCTCCCCATAGCTTTCCCCCCACTTCCTTCTGTCCCTTCCTCCTCACCAGCAGCCTGTAAGCTTCTGCCTCCCTTGTTACATGTAACGCACACACTGCCTTTAGACACAGCACACTACCACACACACAGAGCTGCCCCCTGTCTATAGGGCAGTGCTGTAAGCCTATAGAGCAGATGGGCTCAGGGCTGACTGACTGAGCTGTGCTCTTACAAACTGCTTCTCCGTACAGTGTTGCTCAGATGAGGGGATGATGTCCTTTGCACGTTCTCTAATCTAAATCTGGCCGCCCACAGATTTGCCAATCTAGAAACTGGCAACCGGTCGAAAAAATCTGGCAACTCAAGGGCTATAACACAGACGGCCAAGAGACGTTTTGATCCAGTATCTAGCAATCAGTTTGACTGTTTCCAGGATGGCACAGTTTAGGTCTGTAAATGAAAATATTGGGTAAAATTCTCACCTTGTCTTGGAATGAGGAGTCCATTTGTTGTTGGAACTGTTTCATGGCAGGAAATGTGTTAACTGAGTAAATATTGTTGGAAATAAAATTGATGAAATCTTCATTCAGTGCTATAGGTAAATATTGACAGACAGGACATTTACAGAAGCTTAACAGAGGGAAGCCTGACTGGGTAAAGACTGACAGATAGTCCCTAGAATGATGAAGTACGAGGCTATATATATTCGACATGAAAGCCCCATAGGGTTTAAACTATTTGGCTTTTTAAAGATTAAAAATTGATCCCAGTATTTTTATTTGTGCACTATTTAACATCTTTTTTTAATCCCAAAACATTCATCCCTCAGTCTGTACCACCGATGTAGTATTTAAACAAAAAACAAAAAAAGGATTTTAAATGTAGGACTTTTACTTGTAACAGTGTGTCTTTACATTAATGTAAAATGTTTCATATTTAGCAAAACGTCAGGCTCAGAAAATGCTCACCTGATTTATGAGCATCATTAAAAAAGATATTGGTGCTTCACAGACAATAGTTTCAGGTATGGCTCTGGGACTTTTTTGTTTTTAATCATTAAACATAACTTGACATCGACACAGACCTTTTCATCACATCTCCATTGCGTTCTGTCAGACTTGTTGACTGAGAAATAATTCTGTAGATTCTGACTTGAACAAGTAAATCCCCACCACAACAACCCCACATGAAAACTTTAGAGAGTGATGGAACTTGGCAGAAACAGCTTGTATTGAGTGTGATCGCCCTCTTCTGGTCAGTAGCATGAACTGCCTGTGGCTCTGAGGTTGCGGTGGCTGAGAGAATGAGTAAGGTCATGAATTTGATATGGTGCCAAACGCCCCTTTTCCCACTGGGGGAGCAGATGGCAGCTCCCCAGTGCACAAGGCAGGGAGATGCTACCACCAGACGCTCCAAGCAGGGTGTAAAAACACACAAACGCAGACACATTAACATTCTTGTGTGCACTATTCTCTATGAGCACTGTCTGTACACAGACTGAGATGCACTTGTCTATCTGAGCTACTGAAGGCAGAAACTTGACCTAAATTATTTTACTTTTCTTCCCTGAGTGTAAACATGGCTAACCTATATTGTTATACTTTGCAGTGATAATGTAGCGGGTTTGAGTTCACTGACAACAGTGGTTATACATGATCTATACATATTAGCTGCCAGGTTTGATTTTCACATTCTTTTTGCCCTGCTTAAAAAAAAAAAATTGCTGTCTGTTTGCCCCAGTGGACACATTGAATCTTGCAACTTTTCCAGTTTTGACAGAGGGACCAATAGCTTCAGCTTTTTATGACTATATAATAATAACGTTACAAAGCACTATATAAGCTTGCTTATATAACTTGCTCTGTCTGTGAAAATAAGAACAGCCTACATTTGACTATTTTTGGATAAATCTCAAAATTTGTCCTGGAATGTCATGTAGATGTAGATGAAATTAGAAATAATAAGTCAGTAATTCATACTGTATGAATAATTTCAATAATGTTTTAACAGGATTTGAAGGCAAATTTGGGTACTATTACAACATAACACTGGGTATGCCTTTAAGGACCTATGAATCGGCATCTTAATTAGCTCATAATCAGTGTTTTATTAAAGCCATTAAAGTCAACCACTTAATAATGTAGAAAATATCTAATATAAGACAAGTCTATAATATTTTTGAGCATTAACCAAATAATGTTTTTTAGCTTTTGACTGGCAGTGTATTGTTTACAATCCTGCCTGCATTAATAATGCGACTATCACTGTCATTTCAAGGCGTACTGGTTGACACATTGAGGAGGGTATATGCTAAGCTCAGCTGAGTGGCGTGTCACGATGGGATATGAGGCAGTTAGCTAATGTGGTGTAAAAGGATTTAGAGGATTTGACCCTATCAGCAGAGATGGCACTCAGAAAGGCTCTGTTAATGACACTAAATGAGTCTGTGCCTGCAGCATGCTAATAATAGTGGCATGAAATCCAGGCTTATAATATATATGGAGATTTTTTTGTTGTTGCAAATAGCTAATTGCTAGAAGTGTTGTGTGTGTGTGTGTGTGTGTGTCTGTGTGTGTGTGTGTGTGTGTGTGTGTGTGTGTGTGTGTGTGTGTGTGTGTGTGTGTGTGTGTGTGTGTACACATGTGTGTGTGTACATGTGTGTGCATATTATGTAAAGGCAAAGTAACACAATTCATTTCAGTGCCTTCTCTGAAACACAATCAACTCACATTGTGATGTGAAGTGAGCTGCATTTCAACGTCCCATCACTTATTGTCTGTCTGGCAATAACATGTAATTATCTCATTGTCTGCAGGTTTCTAGATCTCTGAAGGTGAACTTGTTTACAAATCAATCTATTTTGTAGATTCAAATAGCCTTTTAACAGGAGTACGAAGCAGACTTTTGTTTCAGATAGGGCCAGGCTGAGATAAGATACGATTTTTGGGGACTGTACACTGGTTTCAAATTTGATTTTCAACTTTTAGAAAGCCATTGACTGCAAGGTTGACAGTTCAAATAACTTACCAGGGAAAATATAAGTTAGGGAAAAAAGAGCAATACTGTCCCCTTCCTAGATTCTTTTGTTTTGTAGTTCATCTTTGTGATATTTTTGCAGTAAGAGTACACGCAATAAGAGTACCTGGCCAGAATCAAAGTGGGGAAGTCATGGTTAGACTGCCGGCCCAAAGGATGCCCCATAGCAAAAAGTACAAGTCTGCCGTTGGGCAAAGCAGCTGTAAATGTATGAATTTAAGATGACGTTGGCTTGCCTAGCTGACTTCCTTTGGATAAATTAAGAATAAATGTACCGTGCTGCAGATGAGATTGAGTTTTTAACCACTTTATGAGTTTTCTTCACATCTGCTGGAACTCTGCAGGCACCTTAATGACAAGATGATATATCGTTATATCATATATCATGGTTTTTCTGTCCAATCTAAATCTAATATGCTTGCATGCTATCATACACTACAACTACTATTTATCAATCTTGGAGAGGAATTTGATAGAAAAGCGTGGTATAACTTTATTAAATATCCACTGAACTATGTAAGGAATGATCTGAATTTTAGACATTTGAGTTGTTAGGTTTGATTTAAACATGTCATTCAGCATACGAAAAAATCTCTTTCAACATCAATAACAGGGCGGAAAAATATGTGGCGAAATGGGGAAAAGCAGAACAGTAGTCTTTTAAACTGCATTCACTTAACAACACCAACAGAGATAAGGAAGCAGCATGCATACTGTTGAGTTTTGAATAGACTTTCAATAATAGTATCTGCATTGATAGGCAGGGTTCCTTTAGTCTAGCAGGAAAGATAAAAATAAATCATAAATTTACTCGCTTTACTTCATTCATACATTCCTCACAAACCAGAGCGTAGAAAAAGTTTTCTTAAACGTAAGCTTTCTTTTGCTCAAAATGTAAGCATGAGAGAAAGCAGATCAACTCGCGGTGACTGAATGGCAGCTCCCTGGCATTCTTTTACAGAATTAGATTTTTTTGTTAGTGATTATTCCACACTGCATTAGGAGCCATCATGAATATACCTGTCAATGCGTAAATACCATAAAAAGTCTGTATTACCTTGGCTTTCATCATCTTTCATTTTCCATGCATAAAGTACCATCCTTACCAGGCAGGGCATTGGCACAGCTTGGCTAGTAGGGTAAGGAGGTGTAGCTGCCAACTCCTGAAACCCACCTCATGCTGGTCAAAGCCTCTTTACTGGTTTCACTATGACAGTCTGCCTGCCATCCTTGGCTCGCCATGCAAAGATAGGACAGGAGCTTGGTGACCAGTGCCAGGGATACCCACTGGAGGTGGGAGGATGAGAGAGAAGAAAGAGTGGGGAAGAGAGAATAAGAGAAACAGATGGAATAATGGGCAGAGAAAGGGTCCTCCCAGAGATTTGGTTGTTGTGTATCACAACTAAACTGTAGGATATGCTGAGAGGCAGCAGGTCTATTATTTAGACTTTCCTTTAACTTTTTTGTTGTTTTTCTGAAAAGGGCACATGATTCAATATCCAATGCTACACCAACACAGTTTAATTTGTTGATTGGTGCACATGAATGGAAATGTTTGCACTGTGTGAATTAATGTTCTTCTAATCTTTTTCAGAATGTAATTAGACCGAAAAGATGACATATTTGTTTACTGACTGCTGGCATATACTGTAGCCCCACACAGCTGTGGAGGTGTTTGGAGTTACAGATGACTGCCAGCTATTGTTATTTTTCCCATAATGTATGCCCTGACCCACTGGCTACAGTTCAACATTCTTCCACACATTGTTTTTCCATCCACTTTCAGCATTTGGACACAGATGTTCACTGTGGGAGGCAATGGAAAGCTGGCTCATTCACAGCACAGCATTCACTCACAGCTACAGTTTGTAGTCTGGTTTGGCACATAAGTGGGCGTGTTTGTGTGGCTGAGCAGATAGGCACTGTTGAGTTTGAATGTGCATGTCTGTGCCCATGAGTGTTTTGTACACTACTGTTTTGTTCACTAGTATATTAATCAGTTCTAAACTTCTCTCTTGTGTTGTGTCTTTCTGTCCTGTTTGTCTCTGTTTTCTAGGAATCACCTTCACGGTCATCAGTCATCTCTACTTGGCCTGGGGGTCTTCTAGAAGGTCGGACCTCCTTGCCACCATGAAAGGGTTGGGGACCAACCGTAACAGACACCTGTCTGACTCCTGTGAACCTTCCTCAGGCCATACAGAGGCCCTATACTCGCAGAAGACCAGCACCCTCCCACGCAGCCCTTACCTGCTGAGCCCCACAATGGACCACTATGGCACCATGGACCCCCACCTCTATCCTTCAGCCAACCCAGGCTCCCTTCCACCAGACTGCATGCTGCCCCTCAACAACCAGCTGTCCAACAGCAGCACCTTCCCCAGGATTCACTACAACTCCTATGACCAGTCTGACTTCTCCCCACCTGGAGACAGCATTGGGGGGATAAGTACAGGGACCATGGGCACGTCCATGTCTATGGGCATGGGAACGGGCATGGGCATGGGCATGGCAGGGCTGAGTGGACGAACACCTATGATTACGAGCGGCTCAGCAACTATATCACATCATATGACCAAGAACCAGGCACCATCCAGTCTGCTGGAGTTCGATAAGCAGCTACCTGGAGGCCGTGATGGATTCAGCACCTTGCAGTTTCATCGAACGTCTGCTGTTGCTGCCGACAAGCAGCGCACAGACAGTCCTGGTCGTATCCGTTACATGCTGCACTCAGTACAGAAGCTCTTTGCAAAGTCCCAGTCACTGGAGAGCCACAACATGAAAGGAAATGTCAATGGACGCTCCACTGGCAGTGGTGGAGGCTCGTCTGGCACTGAAGACGGAGGGAAGCAGAATCGCAGAGCTAAAAGTAAAGATCGGGGTACAAAAGCAGAGGCAACAGCCAAGCGACGACCACGCTCCAACATGTCAGGTTATTGGAGTTCCGACGATTTGGACAGCAGTGATTTGAGCAGCTACCATAACACCATGGCCATGATGACTCTGGGGCGTCCAACTGGCCATGACAGCCAGGGGGGGCAGACCAGATACATCCACAGTGGCTACAACACTATCAGCTCCTCCAAAAGCAGCAATGACGTGAAGTATCAGGCACATACTGGGCCTGGGGGTGGAGGAGGTGATAGACTAGGTGGAGCAGGAAGAATGGTAATGAATGATAATGACTATATGAAAGGAGGGTCCTGGTCCACAATGACCATGGGCCAGCCGAGACAGGTGATCCAGAAGGGCTCAGCTACTCTGGACAGGTCCCTGCTCAAGTCCAAATCCTGCCAACCTGAACTAACCTGCAACTACCTACAGGTTGGACGAAGGGTGAGTAGGCCTGAAGCGAATATAGTGCTGGATAGAAGTTAGATTTACAAAGTATTTATTTTTACAAAATCTCACAAATGCCTATTTCTATGTGTAGGATAAAACATATCAAATTATCCTCACTATGAAAAGCTATAATACAGCGATAAAGGAATGACATTGATTGTAAAAAGACTAATTGTATCCACTTAATGCTGTCTGTAGGGTGATTGGAGTAGCACATTAGGCCGCAGCGGGGGTGCCAATGAAATCCCATGTCGGCGGATGCGAAGTGGTAGCTATGTGAAGGCCATGGGCGACATGGAGGACAGCGACGACTCAGAGGGAAGCCCCAAACCCTCGCCAAAAACCACCGCTCGTCGCCAGAGCTACCTCAGGGCTACGCAGCAGTCTCTGAGCGACCAGCTACCCCAACGCAAGTAAGACAACAGACTGAGACACATTGCTGTGCTTTATTATGCAGTACATATTAGTATTCAACAGCAAGGGAAACAACATTGTGTTAAAGGTACAATCCGTGATTCAAAGGTAAACCAAAGTAGCCGATGATAAAGATTGAGAACACTGGTTTGCAACCTGCTATCAAGCGATTAACATCAGACAATTATGAATCTGAGTGATTCATGTTTTCTGATGCTGTTAAAAGTTTGTTTACATCATTAAGGTTTGAAAGAACTATAAAACAAACCAATATTTTCAGTCACGATCAGTTGATAAATAAACAAATGTTTAATTGTTTTATATATAACTTAAAGGCCTGACATCCTCCATGTGAATATACTTTAAAAAATATTGTTTGCCTTTTTAAAATGGGTGGCTATAAAAACTGTTGATTTTCAGAGCTTACCCAGACACTCCTAAGAACACAGTTAAAAATACTGATTGGCACAACCTCTCAACAATCAAAAGAAAATAAATAAGCAACTATTTTCTGGGCGTACAGAGGGAAAACTACCACGCCCAGCATGACAGTATGGAGGAAAATACAAATGCATACAACATGCACACACAAGTACACACAGTCCACGCTGCGCTTACTCACGCATAGAATTAAGTGGTGTCAGACTCCCTGTTGTCCTCCACGTGCCAGTCTTACTACCATACTACCTTATCATACCATAGTACTACCTACATCAGCTGTTACCTTCCTTTTGTTGGACCCACAAAGCCATCTAGCTAAGAGGATACAGACCACATTAGGGTAGTTTATATGGGCTGAAATATGTGCAACCAGAAACTGAATTTGAATCATTTATATTTGAATTTGAATTGCTAAACTTTAATAATTGAAATTGCATTGAAAAACTGAATTTGAATCACATAATTAGAAATTGTATTGTTTAATTTGAATCATTGTTTGTTTCCAATCAACCAGTAAATCTCTCTCCGACTGACTGGCATCACTTGTCTTAAAATGACATGCTTTCTGAAGCAGACATATTGTACAATATGTGATGAAGGCGCAGTGGGACATAGCTGAGTTGACTGTACCTTTTCATAAAATGACAGAAATGCATTCATATTCTTTCATTTGTATCTAAGGCAATGATCAGCAAATTTAAGCAATACAAAACGGTCATGTTTTGTGATGTCTACTCAGATTTCAGAGCACAAAGTGTTTTGCACATTTGCAGAAGAACAATCACATTGTCCTTAAGTTGCAAAAGGTTTTGTCAGCAGTTCCATCTGCTGTCAAACATAAAATAGTTTCAATCTAAAATAACTGTCTGCAGGGATTTTTTTATTAACATAAAAGATAAGACAAAACTCTTTTAATTTATTAATTAATATATTTCTGTCTTTTGTCTTAGATGTTCATACTTTGTCTTACTCTACTGTACTTTGGATATGTTTTTAGAGTTTTGTACAGTAAGTAAGTAAATTGAACTATGCTTTAAATTTTCATTAACACACATGTATATTATAATCGACTTTTGATATTAACCAAGGTAGCTCCAAATATTGAAAATGTCAAATCAAGACTTCTATAAAGCAGATCATGTTTTAGTTGACAATGTAATCCTTAAGTTTGGAGGTTGCAGTGTCAAAATATCAGTGCCGCACTACTGTATATACAAACACTTTCACAGTGGGTATATTCTGGTTGGATCAGAGATTGAGTGTTGATGTAAGACTATTCAACCAAAAGAAGTAAGCATCATCCTGAGAAACACAGCCAGGGGCCTTCCTGACATATACACCTCCACATAAATACAATATTTCAGATCCCTTTAAAGTCTATCTTTACAAATTTAAGGATTTATTCTTCCCTTAAGCATGCTTGAATGACTAACCCTACTCCCCCTGCCAATGCCTGACCATCCAACCCCACTCTCTTCCAATCTGCTCCACCCTGATTGGCGTGAGCAGCAGAACCCTGGATTACACCTTGTTGCAAGGGGAGCTGGATGCCCTGTGGTCTCCACTCCACAGTGTGTCCTCTCTGCACCAGCTGGGCAGGTCAATGAGCAGGTCAGTGATAGGTCTATAAGCCACATCTTAGGAGCGTGGTGCAAAACGCTTTTGTCTGATTGGATCATTTACAATCAATGACTTTGCACTGCCGCCCTCCGAGGCCTGTAAAGTCAGTGGCAACTCCAAATGCCAAATTCATGCCCTGCTGCCAACAACTGCCAACCTCCCTTAAGCCTGTAAATACCATCTGCCCGGTGCTTTTAGGTGAAAAGTAGCTGAGCTTGACACTATTCGAATGGGGGAATGAGGGGACATCTGTGTCCAAAAACCATGACATGGCAGCTTACTGCCATGTGACTATCACTGTGTGCCAACAAAGAATAAGTAAAAACACAACTTCAGAGCTGCTGTTTGATTAAACTTAAACCTGTTCTTTGTCTTTGGCACCATGATGGCACAGAGAGCTGTGTACATGCATCACCTGACATCACTGGCTTTGCACGCTCAGATGCTGAAATGACTGATGCCAAAATTAGATTAAATTGGAGTAGATATTTGGATTCACGATGACTTATAAATGTTTGTGGAAATGAAATAAGTAACTTGAATGACAACCTTATCTACCTTTTATCTCTCTTTCAATTCCTGGTTTTGCTGATCGTTCATTTTCTTCGCCGATCCATGTTCCCTTCTACCTCCCTGTCATCGTATAATAAAAAACATCAACTGTTTTTCCATAGTTTCCCTGAATATGTCCTGACATCGCCTTTAATTTCCTCTTTGTATTTCGTACCCTTAACACATCTTCTTTATCTTGTTTTTCCTCTCATCTTACTCCTCTTTCTAGCTGTCTTCCATCTCTCAGAGAGCTCTCAAATAATCGCAGCCTCGACAACCTGGACTGCATTGGGGGTACAATCTCGTCTTTGCCACACTGGGATGATGATGACTTCAGCCAGGCCTGCAGCACCTTGGGCAGACGTAGCTGCTTGGGACAGGTCAGTGCTTGTCTGGAAAGGAAAGATAGGGATTGCATTTAATGTGAGCTGTCAGAGGCCAAATAATGAATCTGTTTCTCTATTGTCTGTTTGTGTCTCTTTTTCTCTCATTAGCTAAGCAAACATTTTTCTAATGAGTTAAGAATACATCTGTACTTGCTCGAAATTTACATGACTTACCGTAGCTCCAAGCAAACACTCAGCTCAACAGCAGTCAGTTTCAAAGATCCCTTTGTCTGCCTTGAGCCACTAAAACTAATTTCTGAAGTATACTTTGCATTTTCACAGACACAGCTTGATTGACAGTAATAACATGAGCTTCCTGTGAACAAAGAATCCCTATTTTCCAAATGTATCTCATATTAATTTTGACAAATGAATGACATCGTTTTAAGTCTAATTTATCTACTTTCATAAGAGCTATTAGCTTGCCACTGACAAGGTCACCAAGATGATGAACAACTACGCGGAGGGGCTCTGATCTTTTTCAATGAACTAGTTAAATGAGGGAGTGCAGGCTATTAGTACAGGATTTACACCCAATCTCTTGAGATGTCACCACATTAACAACAGTGTCCAATATATGAATTTATTGCTTTAATTTGCATGCACAGCAGCATACCAAACACATTTAATATGCAATATAATGTAGACTTGTTGGGGTCAAGTTGTATAATTTTAGAATGTTTTGTGAAACAAATTGTATTGACAATAGGTAGCTAAATCAGAACACCAATACCTAACCTAGCATTTTACATGACTCCAAAATGTGTCTAGGTGTAAATTATCTGCTTCATTTTCTTTTGCTCTGCCTCTTCTGCACTCACCCCCTTAGATGCTTCTGTCACCAGTCAGTGAACCATCAAAATAACTTTGCTACACATTTTGTACTCCTACTCAGGCTGTTTCTGTCAATCAACAAAATATGAAACCCATCATCTGCAAAGCTGGTTTTTACGCTTCAAAAGAAGTCTCAGAAAAGTAGTTGCTGTATAAACCCAAAAATGTCTCCTGCCTTAGCATTTCTTTTGTTATCTATAAATTTAAAGTTCTTATATAGCTGGCCATGTAAGAAATGTCAAAAAATGAAAATGCATTTTACAGATGAATGACAGAAACCCAGCATGAAGGGAAGCAGGAGGCGTAACACTGGTTTCAATGGGTTGAAGAGCACTGTGCTGTGTGACTGTGCTCTGCACTACTTAGAACTAATTGTACCTTATTGCCACACACTTAAACTTTGACCCTTTTGGTGCCATTTCATTGCATCCCATCAGATGTGTCTCACAAATGGAGAATGCCCTTTACAGAAACAGTCAGCTGGGCGGCTGGGCCGTTAATGGTCACCTTCAGCGCTAGAAGAAGCTTCTATCAAAATAATCACACTCATGCAGTACTGTTCTACTTGCATAACTACTGTTACTGTCTTTGCTAATCTTCCTCCAGCTACGGGACCTGGAAATGAGTCATCATTATGAGGACCGCAGCTCCGAGTCCACATTCAGAGATTCCCGTTCCCACTCTCAGGACAACCCAGAGCCTCTAGACTTGCCCATGCCAACATGCTTCCGTTCCCGCAGCCACAGCTACCTGAGAGCCATCCAGGCTGGCTGTTCCCAAGATGATGACACAGCATCCATAGACTCAGGCTGCTCACCGCCTCCAATTGACACCACTGTTCGCACCTACAGCACCAACACTGGTGAGTCACTGGCTGAAAAACAGATGATAAATTTGCTGCAAATTAATTCATTTGACTTTATAAACAATTCGAAAGGGCAAAATGGTTTCTTGGAGTTCTAATCATGATGCAGTGTTATGTTATATGGTTTGAATGCTTTCTTTATAACATACACAATATGCATAGTGCATATCTGTTTTGGTTATTTATTTGGTTATTAAACTTTGATGATTTTTACAAAGTTGTGACCCCTTTTCCAGAGCGACTAAAACACATGGGCCAAAATCTTTGGATTGATCGGTAATTCCCATATTTAAATGCTCCTTGGTCCTGGGTGGGACACTAGTCCTCCAACGTGCACACACCATCATTTTTAGCTCAAATGCAGCCTCTTTTGCCCATGCTAGACGGCCCTTCTACACAGTGGAAGACATGGAAAGAACAGTTTGGCTCTTACCTGATAGCCACTGGCTTGGACAAAGCCCCAAAGGAGAAACAGCTTGCAATTTTTCTTCAACGTTTGGGGACAGACAGACAACGCATCCTACCCACACACACAGGTAACAAATTTAAACCAGCTCTTCTACCTTAAAAAGATGCTATCAATTTACCACTTCAATGACTACCAAAGAAATAAAAATTAAAATTAAACTCACTATCAAGTCAAACTGATCCAAAAAAAGGCGCTATTGGCCAGTGGAGTTTTGGTTGTCAAATGTGTGAAAATGTTGTGAAATGATTACAGGACACAGCAGCACAAGAAAGCACTGGGCAATATGCTTGTTACCTAGACGTTATGCTTGGGTTATTACCATTGATTACCCACCATGTGGCGCTCTTCCCTATAGTCTTCTAAATAGAATAGACCATGGAGCATATGCTGCCTTCAGGCTGGTAGAATTCTTTAGTTTCTATTTTGATATTGCTGAAGATCTACAAGTAGCCTATAGTCTAGATCAGATTTTATTTCTCTGAATTATTTTGATGATTTTGTTTTGTTTTGTGCTGTGCAGTAATAATAATGCATTTTGATGGTTTATTGTGCTTTGACACAGAGCATTGAGCTTTTTTTGCAACACGTAATAAAACACAAAACTGTGTCCCCAAAAAGTGACTCTACAGTATCCACGTTTTTATTTAACTGCCTATCAAAAGCACCGTAATGTGCACCATAATTACGTTTAGGTACAATCGTGGATGTAGGCTATTATATACGGGTACAATCTATGGGTACAATATTCAAACTGTGGACCGAGGCGCCCCTGGAGGCATCAGTAGACACGCCTCCCTCGGGCTCAGAGACACAAACAAAGGCAACAAAACCCGGCTTTTCTTCTCCACAGCCTTGACAGAGAGAATGTCAACTCCGGTTACAGCTGCCCTGATAATAACTTAGCTAAGTCACAGAAACCGCTGTGTTGAATATTTTGTCTGCGCCTGACAGCAGGGTAAGTATTTTAAATCGTGTTTAACGGCAATAGTGCTGCTCAGTGTGTTTCCCGTTAACTTACACAAGTTATTGTTACGTAGAACATTAATTTAGCTTGATTACGTGGTGACTGGACGCTCTTTAACAGTTTAACGTTACCACAGAAACGTGTTACGTAGGTTACGTTAACGTTCGCTGCTTTACTCTGGGTTTGTCGCTTAGTCGACAGGAGCACATCCGACGGTAAATTAGCTACGTTAAAGCCACGTTTAACATCACTGTGTTGGTGTGACGTTGACCAAAAACTTCAGCAGGTGCTATTATTGAGCATTAACGTTACGTTACCTTCAAAGTAAAAACCGCTCAGGGTATTCATTCTGTGTCTAGCTATCTGTCTCATTGATACCGACATTATTAACAGCACTGAGTTAACTAGCTATGCTAATTTGCTTCCCTACTGTAGCTAAATTTAGAGGGAATTGCTGATTTATCTGACATGTTTAAGTTAGAAGGAATATTTGGTGAATGAGGAGTAGGCCTAAGATGCAAACAATTTGAGACCATTAATTAAGCAAAGATGAAACAGTGTGTAGGGAATTGGGAGAATCATCTCTCTGTCATCAGTTTGAGATCTCCAAACTCTGAGATTATTTGTATCTGATGGTCTGTCTGTCTCCACAACTGCCTCGAATGATCTGTCATACTATCTGTTTGATACACTCTTTACTGTATTATAATTAAGTATTCCCTGCCATGTGTAGAGTGCTCTGTTGCTGACATTGGAAAAGCATGTTCCCACTATGTGTGTCAGCACTGTGCTGCACTCATGGCTGTGATGCTCCACCATGGGAGTTAACTGTATGAGGACTAGTTATATGTAGTTGTTTGGATGGCCTATAGCCGCCTCATAAAAGCTGCTTCTTTTTGGTTGCTGAAATGGAAAATTGGCTTTCACGGGGGATTATTTGATGACTGCCCCAATTTGGTCCCACATGGTGTCCTGTCCTGTGTATTTGCAACATGGATTAAATCCCATTTTTTTGGGTCACATTTAATAAAGACTTTACAGTTTTGTAGCTGTGCTGTTGTTGAAAGCATTGAATGTGATATTTCATTGGACTAATGGCTTTGGTGACAAAGGAGTGGATATAGTCTCCGGCAAGGTTGTCTGTGTCTTGTGGCTGTTAATTGATTTAACAATACAGATGGGTCAACTGGCAGGCAGCAGGCAACTTGGCAAGCAATACTAAACCGTTAAATAGAGCATCACAAGCCACCTTTTGTCTATCATTGTTTCTGATTCATGTCCAGCTCCAACTGACCACAGAGCAGCACCACCTCAACCAATCAGCTTAAAATGTATATTGTTGCTGGTGAATAGTTCAACATTCTTTATAACACCGGAGAAAGCGGGACCAAAGCTGTCATCCTGAGTGTCTCATCTGCTCCACAGTTATTGAGATTGTTTGACCATCTTTGGAGTGGATTACATAAGGAAGACGGGAGGCAGATTGGATCAGGGGTCAGTGAAATGATGCATTCTGTAATGTGCCCAATGAGGGAATGAATCCATTAAAATTAAACATATTGTTAACGATAATTAAGACCCAATTCTGTTCCCTGAACTATGGCTAAAAGCCAAAAGCCAAAATTATTTTTAATCCTGATCTTGGATTTCGAGGTCTAAAAAAATAAAAACAGTGATGTCATTGTGAGAACTGTTATTTAATTATCTATCCCCAGTCTTCCCATGGCAACCATTAAAATGCTATTAACAGTGAGGAGACCAATTTTTGGGTTCTAGCACATAAAAGGTTGACCAAAATTTCCTATTTTCGTGGTTTTTCTTTCAGTTTGTGAGTGTTTAGCCAATATATAATCAGTTTGTATGCAGTGAATTGCTTACACTGGTTAGAGGGTGAGTAGAAAGTCATGGGGTTGTTGGAAAGTGTTTTCAACTGCTGTAGCTTCATACAGCTAATTGTTTTCCAGCCTTGAAAATCACATCTTGAGCCAGGGCTCACAGTGGACAACAGAACCACTGTCCAGATGGCATTAAAAAAACGGCAGTGCTCAGTGCCCACTCCAGATTCCACTCAAACATTTTTGGCACAAAGCATCTGCTTGTCACTGTTGTTAAATTCCCTTCTGTAGAGCAACCAATACATTCTACTGAGCAGCTCCTCTACACAAATTCAGCTTTTTTTTTTAAAAGCTAAAGTGTTTGGCTTCATGTCAATTTTGATATCTGTGATACTGAGAGTTTACATTAAGGAAAGTCTTCGTCAGCACTGGTTCTATTGCCAGTAACTGGTACACATTCAATGTGTTTTATGCTTGCACAACTGTACATGTTTGTGTGGCTTTCTGTGAAATAAGCATGTAGCCTACAGGAAATGGGCAGTTAAAGCATGTGCCATTTACTATCCATCTGTGGGAACGTCCTGCCATGGGTGCATTTTGGACTTTTAACAGGCATTTACCAGGAATCAGCTAGATTTGGTTTTCTACGCTTTCATTTTTTGCTACACTATGACATTAGTTAGGTTTATTACAACCTTAATTTTTTCAGTTTCACTGCTGAGAACTAGGATGTGGCAAAACCAGTAGCTTTTAGCCATAGTACAGTTTGAACAGTGGATAATGTGGTTAAACTCTAAACTTGTTCAAAACCTGTCTGATCACTTATGTGGTTGTATGCCATTGTTAGACTGTGTCTAGTCAAATTGCATAAAACATTTTTAAAACAAAATGACAATCCTGATATTAAGCAGGTATAATGTTTACCATGTTCCCAATCTTAGGTTAGTTTGTTAGCATACTAACATTTCCTAATTGGCAGTAAAGTACAACTGAGGATAATTGGATTGTCATTAGTTTTAGTCTAGGTGTGTTTAGTCATACACTACACAAGTATTGGTCAATTTTGACCCCATAATTGAGGTATTTGAAAAGTCTAGGGATAACCAAGTTGTTACAAATTACCCCAAGTGGGGCATGAATGTCTGTACCAAATTCCATGGCAATCCATCCAATAGTTATAGAGATATGTCAGTCTTGACCGAAGTGGTGGACCGACTGACCGACATTGTCATCTCTAGAGATCCCACTCGCATAGCTAAATTTGTCAGTGCTCTCTGGTGGGGAAACTATGGAATGACGACACTCTCCAAATTAAAATACATTATCTTTGGCATTTCTGTACTGCAGTTTCTTGTTATCTATTAGCCAATATAGCCTATACAGCATTGATATATTTGTCATAAGCTAAAATTGGCCTAGCCCATTTATTGTGTCCAGCTCTACTACTTTATCTCCTGTCTAATCTCAGAGGCAGCTGTCAGTTATGATTTGAGGGCTTGTTTTGGTGGGTAAAGCAGATTCTGTGATATTAAGACTTAAGGGTGAATTCTGTTCAAAATGACGAAAGTATGATGTGACACTCGGAGAACTGCAGGGCAGGTGTCCAAACACACTTCTATGCCCTCATACACCCAGTTAGTGACAGCTATCCTGCAGACTGGGATGCAGTGGAGCCGGCATGACATAACTGCCACAACAGTGACAACTTCATTCTGCCCAGCATCTATCTCTGTCATGAGAGGGACCATGGAAAATGAGAAGCTGTCTCAGCAGGTTCTCCTGGTGGAAAAGGATGGTGGTCAGAGGCCGGTGGCTAATCCATGGCTATTGGCAAGTACTGTTTAAGCTATGGTGGATGCTAAACTGCAGGTTTATGAAAATAGATTTGTTAGACTGAATTTCTGTCTCGCAACATACCAAGAGTGTATCTATCTATCTTGTGGATGTCAGGGACAGCTTTTTGCCTGGGTTGGTGGTTCCCATCTTTAAAATGTGGAGCTGAGAGTGTGTTCTAACAATCAAAGCATCATGGTGAGCGAGTGATGTTTGGATTGTCAGCGTATTTACAATGAGGGCTGGATATCCAAAAGAGTGTGTGTGTGTGTGTGTGTGTGTGTGTGTGTGTGTGTGTGTGTGTGTGTGTGTGTGTGTGTGTGTGTGTGTGTGTGTGTGTGTGTGTGTGTGTGTGTGTGTGTGTGTGTGTGTGTGAAGGCACAGCCAAGGTCTGGAGATGGTCCAATTTGGGTGTGGTTTGGGTCTCATCTCTGTTGTTTACAGATGGTGTCAGTGTTTTGGCTTTATTGATATGTAACCTCGACTGCATTGGAGTGGTTTGCTGTCCAGTATATCAGCTGGGACTTGGGACAATCCGAGCTCTATCCTGGAGTAAGTCAGGTGTAGAGTGTTGGAGGTTCAGGTATGTTTAAGGTAAGATAAAGATAAAAAGATCAGAAGGTTGGACACTGATCAGTAGCAGATCCAGTCTGCAATTGGCTCCACACTACACAGTACCAACACAAGAGAATGGTTTGACTGAATCCATTCCACTGTCAATCTGGGTTGTATAGGTTTTTTTGTTAGTTTGTTTAAAAAAAAAAAAAAAAAAAAAAAAACGAAAGCCTGAACTATGCTAAGCTTACTGACATTTTTGCAGCTGACAAAGACTGCATGAAGTTTTGGTTTTTCTAAATAATGGGGGTGCAAATCCATAAAAGCACACAGAAGCTCCGAGAGGAAGACCAGGAGGACCTTGGAGTCAGTCGTGGTGCAGTAGTTCAAGCTGATGCAATGGAATAGCTGACTGACAGCAGCAACTCAACTCAGGTTGTTGTGTGAGGTCATAGGAGTTTCTTGATAGGTGAGATGGTTGTATAATCATTAGATATAACGCTAAGAAGTGATTTACAATGAACAACAACCCTTTTGTTTGAGTGTTTTCTCAGCAGCTCACGTGTTTGCTGCTTTTTCAAAAGCCTTGATGACCACAGCATTCAGTGCAGCAACACTAAGCATAAACTTGCTTCATGCGGTGCCTCACCGGGTCATTAAATGCTGTCATGTAGTTTCCTTTTGGATGTCACTAATACAATCTCAGAATTTATGAGAGTTTGACTCCTATGCACCTCAAATCTAGTGATTATGTATTGTGTATTTTTGCTTTTACACTTTGAGTGTAACAGCATTTAGTACACAATGGCTGAGCTTTACAGAACAGTTTTATTGACTTACTACAGTCAATAAAATGGACAATAGATTTAAAATTTGTCACTTGTACAGATCATAGTTCTGTGTACGTGACATCCTGAGGCACACACCATGTAATTTCATTGGAAAATATTTTAATTGAATTAATATCCCTCACTGTAGTCTCTCTCTAGAATTATTTCTGCCACAGTTTCCTCTGGTGGAATCATATTTGATGTGTAATATTAGGCTATGAAGGCATTAGCAGTCCCACTGATTTCCTGATTATGGTGTGGTCTGCACCACAAGCTGTTTCTAAGCAAAAATGTCAAAGCAGCAAATACTCTGTATCTACAAATGAAATTATTATTAAATATATTTAATAACAGACTGATGAAGCAGCTTGTCCTGTCATAACTGCTTTTATTTAAACAAACTTTATTTCTCTCTGCTCAGCCTCCAAATACCGTCTGTCCCTCTCAGTAGTCTGTACTAACTCCTCCATGGTCTTGTACAAGTTCCATTAGCTTTCCACTGTTTTTTTCAATGCTGTGTCAAATAAAGGATCTGTTTAACGGACCATATACAGTAGTAGCCACAGGGTTCATAATGTTGTACAAGAAAATTCCCTGTTTAGATTAGTTTATGGCGGCCCAGCATCACACTTTGCCTTTACCATGTATGAGGGGATTTCTGTGGTCTCTTGATTGAAGGCATCAGACTCTTTGAATTTTCAGAAGAGCATTTGAGTCTTTATATAATCGAAACGAAGCTTCGTTTAATTCCAATCAGTCGCTTTATGCGGCCCGCTCCGCTCAGAGTCATTGTTTCACACGGACCGTTATTAACGACGCACACAACATTCAGTGGTGCGATGGTGGAGAATACGGCGCTAGCGGCAGAAATGACCGAAAACGGGATAAATTATGGACATCAAGTGGATAAATCTAGGATGTAAGAGTTTGGATTTATTGCTCAACTCAGAAAAAAGACACAGCTTCCAGGCTGGATAGAAAAACTCCTGAGAAGGCTACAAAGACACCAAAGACCCCCCTGTGATGGCTAACTCCTTAGCTTTTAGCAGGAAAAATCGGTAAGAAGCTACGTTTTATAACAGTTGTGTAACTGCTATAAATCATCTTATGCTTTGTGTGTGGGCTTAATGGAATCATGAGACACTAAGCTTTCAGTGGGTGTGTCGCATGGCTGTATATTTTGAAGATTTAATGCTTTAAAGTTATAAAAACGTTCATGAGTGGAGGTTACAGCGACGCCACAGTCACAAAGTGTGCCGTCCACGGTACAGTGATCCTTGAGGCAAAATCATTTTTTATCCGATTAATCGATGAAATAATCGCTAGAATATTCGATTACAAAAATAATCGTTAGCTGCAGCACTAATTCTGTCTGTTACTTTTTATTTGCATTTTGAAACCATAGATGAATGAAATCTGTAAGTACAATGTCTCAACTACGCACAGTTGTAATTTTGGCACTACTTTTAGTTTTTTTTATTTGTAGCCCATAAGCTTAATCTCTTTTGATACACTGTTTGTCGCTGGGTGAAATCCTGCTCACACATTTATTTCTGCTCTCACTGTTATACTTCAGACTGTAAGGGAACGTATGTATTGACCTCATCACAGACAATTGATTTGGTTGATGGATAAGATAAGTGAATGAGTGGCTCTGCTGGTAGTGAAATGATGTAGTCGGACAGAGAAATGAAGGGAAATGTTTGACTGAGTCTTTTTTCCGCAAAACAAGTCAGCTTTTTATGTCAAGTGCTGGACTCACGCTGTGTGGATTTCATGTAAGCCCACATAAAAGTTTCCACTGTAAGGAGCTCAGCTTAAAATTTTTAACCCTCTGTATATGCTGCCATGTGACCAAGGAACTAAGCACTGTCAAATAATCCAACATTGACCAAGCTTACTTAGTGTACTGTTTTTTGTATAGTTTTGCCAATTGCATCAGTTTTTGGTGGCTCCTCATTTGACATTGGTGTCAAACTCTTTCCTGTATATCAGACCAGGCACTTTTATAACCATCATTAAATCAATGAGAGAATGGGAGTGAACATCTCTCATAAGACCCTGACACAATAGGAAGACGGCAAAGAACTGGCGATGGAGGCCGACTGTGGCATTGCCTAAAAATTTCCCTTGAATACACCGCAAAGCCTACAGGCGACGGCCTTTCTATTATCTCCTTTATAGCTGGAGGGCATATTTGGTTTGGCATTAGGAAGTGATGCAGATAAATGTACTCCAACTTCTCAACCATATTCAGTCTTCAGAGTCAGATGGTCTACAAAATGCTTTACTGATTTTGTCACCTGTCTCTTGGTGTGTGTGTGTGTGTGTGTGTGTGTGTGTGTGTGTGTGTGTGTGTGTGTTAATTTAGTTACCCGTTTGTTCAATGTCCTGTCTGATTTGATTTTCCACTTTACAGGATGCTTCCCTGATTTTGCTGTGTTCCAGCTTTCATGCAACAATGTCCCTGTGTATTTATGTACCAAATGACATGGACGTGCTCAGAAAACTTGTTAGTCAACTCTTGGAATGATGCTGATATACAGCCTTTGAGCTGTTTTCAGTAGCACTTCTATCTTCTGTAATTGGTCCGTTCTCGTTTTTTGAGTTCACTCTGCCTAGACGCCAAAGAAGATTCACTAAAACGTATTTACCTCTGTCATTTGCAGTGTTGGGGAAGTTACTTTTAAAAAGTAGTGTTTGCTCGTTACTCGTTACTTCTTAAAAAAGTAATCCGTTACTTTACTTAGTTACCCCCTATGGAAAGTAACCTTTTACTTTACTCGTTACTTTTACGTTACTTTTAAAAGCAGGGGTCCCTGGCAGAGGCTGAAGTTAATTATACAAAAACTATCTTTGACCATAAAGCCAATCTATGGTTTATCAGTGAAGTGTCTGAACTACAGCAGACTGGATTCTCTACTCAAAGAGTGTCGTAGACACATGCAGCCTCTTTTCTGGAAATCCTTGCGTGTCCGTGCAACCGACACAAGTCCACAGCGGTCCGCTGTGTGTATGTATGAGGCCATCTCCACCGCATCCATCTGTGATATTGTCAGCTTTGTGTCTGCCTGGCTCAGAGCGCCGTCTAGCAAAAAGCCACAAAACTTAAAACGCTCTCAAAAGTTAGCTTTGGCTGCTTCTCGCTTGCCATGATTACTCTGCTACCAGCCTCTGTCACGTCCCGTGTGGAGCTTGTGAGCGCACAGCTGAGAAGGCAGTGTCGCTGTCAAATCTGTCCTTGGGAAAAGTAACGTTGTGCCGAATTGAAAAAGGAACTACGTTTCGTTACCAAATTTTCAGTAGTAGCGGGTTACACTACTTTTTACCCGAAAAAGTAGTTACGTTACACCCAACGCTGGTCATTTGTAATCCTTCTTTCCTTCTTTCTCATGTCTTTTTCCTCTTGTTTCCTCTTCCCCCCTGTTCTCCTTCAGTTTCTTCATGCATAACCACCTGTAAGAAGGCTGCTCCTCCGCCAGTGCCACCCCGTACAACCTCCAAGCCCTACATCTCTGTGACAGTACAGAGCAGCACAGAGTCTGCCCAAGACAACTACCTAGACCAGCAGGACCGGAGGTCAGAGGTCAACAGCCAGTCAAGCCACGCTCACAGCAACTCCTCCGACAGCCTTGACAGCACCCGTGCCAACAGCCTGGCACGGGGTATTCCCCGCCCTCCACACATCATCCCCACTCCCATCGCCATCCCCAGAGAGCCAATCGCGCCCACCACCACTAATGCTTCCACTGAGACAAGTGACTCATTAGTCCAGCATGAATCACTGAAATCAGGATTAAACAAAGGAAATCTAGTGGCAGAGGAGCCCCTAGTGGCGCCAGTACCCAGGCGGAAACTCTCCTCCATTGGCATACAGGTAGGCAACAGGACTGTTGCACTATCCAGGGCTGGTACAGTTGAATCAGTGCTGTTACCACATATTACATGACTTGGTGGAGTGCTCATTTCTGATTATTCATCATTTCTGTATAATAGACCGTTGCTAAGTATAACAGAACATTGCCATGCACAGAGTTCTGATCATAGACTCTGGAGGACCATTTTTAAATCAATAAAATTGTTTTTAAATCAATATTTGTGCTCACACGGAGCTCATACCGCTGATCTACAGATCACAACGGGAGAGTATTTAGCGGTAAAGCGTTGTTCTGCCCATTGAGCTTGAATCCAGGAAAAAATGATATTTTTCCTATTAACAGTAATCCTCTGTGGTTTATGGCTATGTCTGAGGGTGTCACCTCAAGCCCAAAAATGTGCTTGCAAGCTAAAGGTCTCATTAGGGTGAACATCCCTCTATCATTAGAGCTGGCTGTATACTGTAGTTAGAAGGGAGAAGGGAGAAAATGCCTATTTGCGTCCCACTCAACATTAACTTTCTGTTCTGTATGGGCTTTAATAACAGCCATTTTCTCCATTTTGCTCCAAATTAATAAGCCATCTGTTTTACTTGTTTGATATGAAGCTCAACTTCCCAAATATTCTACATTTTGCTGACCCTGCGCATTAACAGAACTAAGTCAGGGTAACAATCGTGACACTTAATAAACCATGCACAAAATAATAAAGATTTTCTTTGACTTGTTCTGATGATTGGGTTTATCCCTTGGAAAATTAAAAGCCCTGCATAACTGTACTTAAAACTAGCTAGAATTAGAGGTCTATGAAATCATTCATGCCAAGATTTTTGTTTCAGAGTTAATGTTCGTAATTTTTACTTGGTCGGTGATTATGCTTTTTTCATTTCACTATTTATTTGTTCTAAGGTCGACTGTATTCAGGAAGTTCCACGAGAGGAGACCCCGCCATTGGCCAAATTTCAGTCAATCGGAGTACAGGTGGAGGACGGGTGGCAGTAAGTCCTCTTCCTGTCCTTGTAACAACGTGAGGAATTTATATTATAGCCACACACACTGCTCTTGACTATTCTTTCCCTTTACAGAAGCCATGTACATGTGAAAGCAACGTGAATGTTTTTGTCTGAAAACTATCCTTGTGTGTTTTTGGTGGTAGGGCTGTAACGGTATACGTGTATTCGCCCCGAACCGTTTCGGTACACAACGTTCAGATCGGTATGCAAATGCAACATTGGTTCAGTACTCCCTGTGACCCAAACACGTCAACAATTTCTATTTATGTTGACTACTCACACGCACGGAATAGAAAGTACCGAAAGTTTTGGCAGCAGTAGCATGCTAGTCGACTTAGCCCGGTTTGCCGGGTTAGTCAAGCTCAATTGACTTTGTTTCTAACTGTATGCCAACATTGTTCAGCTGAAGTCGGCTCCGTCTGTGAAAACACTTGAAACATTCCATTTACGACGGCGTCACCCGAATGTGTCGATTAGCGGAACAAAACTAAAACTGACTGGAAGGCGAGTCCTTCTCCCCACAGCGTTCAGGCAGCCTCCCACAGCAGATTCAGACCCTGCCAAAGTAATAACTAATGCTATATATCGATGCAGAGCTTGAGTGCATTTTCTTGAGATCTTTGTCCCTGCCCTGTATTAAAGAGTCTTATGTCTTGTTGGAGACATTGGTTGGAGCATTACTGACATGTTATTTATTTTTGACTATATGCCAGCATTTGAGTGCCTTAACTGTTACATTAATTGTGGCCAATGAGCCACTGTACTTTTCAAATAAATTAAATGAATAAATAATAACAAAATAAATAATTTTTATTTTATTTTTTTCTGCACTTTTTTTATTTTCCCCGTTGACTGAAAACATATCGAACCATGACCCCAAAACTGAGGTACATATCAAACCGTGAATTTTGTGTACCGTTACACCCCTAATTGGTGTTGTTAGATTCCTGGCGTGAGCTATTGTTGTTTTATCGATGTTGTATACACATTTGTGCTATGTGACAATCCCTACGCTGCTTACCCAGTGCTTTTCCAGTCTTCTGCTGTTCTTGTCCTCCTCTAATATTGGGTTAAGAGTTTTGGTCAAGCGCTGATTATATTTCCTTATCTGACTGAATCGCAACTTGTAAGCATTTCCTGGGTAATAACAAGAAATGGAGTGTTAACAATGTTGAGTCAGAGAGCATTTGTGTTCAGCCTATTCTTACATTTGCCATATGAAAACAAGAACCTAGACTCCCACTGATAAGAAATCAGTTGATACCAGTCTGAGTGCACTATTATCAAAGCCCAGTCTCTGATCAATCCTGTTTATTTATATCTACATTGACCAGCAGAAGAGACTTAGTGTCGAACCTAAGCATTGTGTGTTTGTTCCAGTAATGAAACATTGTTCTTGAATAATTTATTGTTTTCTTTGTCCACTGTTGTTCACATAACAGTGAACAAAGAAAACAAAATTGTTCAAATGGAAAAGGTCCATCTTTAACAGTCTCGCCCTTTTTTGTTTCAGGCTCAGTCGCTCCAGTAGCATGGCCTCAAAACAAGAAACCGACTCAGACACACAAGACATCCCCGTCACTTCCCATATCAATAACGCCAAACACTTTGAGAAGAAAGTCATGGTCAATAGTGCCAGCCAATCCATGAGCTCCCCTCCCGGACAAGAATATTTAGACAACGGAGACACTACTGGTGTCAACTCTTCACCTCCACCACCCAGGCAGATCCTCAACCGCTCCACCACACGAAGTAGCTCTTCTTCCTTCTCAGAAAGTCTGGACCCAGCGCTGGACCCCTCATCCCTACCACCTCCAGACCCTTGGCTAGAGAGTGGCAATGGGAGTAACAGCAATTGTCCCCAAAGCGGAGGAGCGGGAACACTGTGCCGGAGAGACGGCCACTGGTTCCTAAAGCTGCTGCAGGCCGAGACGGGACGCATGGAAGGTTGGTGCCAGCAGATGGAGCAGGAGACCAAAGACAACCAGCTCTCAGAAGAGGGTAAGGATGCTAGGGTACTTGTTAGGTTAAGGTCAAGGTTTTGACAAGTTCATCTGGCCAGCTTGCACACTCTGGTAACCATTGCACAATCCAATCCTTTTTGTTCCCATGCCTAATGCTCATGCAAGGAAGACTTGGTTATGACATAACCAAAAGGATATTGAATTATAAAGAGATATTTAACAAAAACGGTAATGGTATGATCCGTTTCTATTTCAGTGATATATCCAATTACATCCTAAAGGTTTACTCTTGGGTTAGCATAAATGTCCACCTCTTAAATTGAGCTAAATTATTTGGCCCAGAAATGGCAGAACAAAGCCAAATCTACAATCAAAGCATTGCAGCAACATGTGCAGGCCCTCTGAAATGATCCGTGCATCCTGAGCCCGTCACTCTGAGCCTGTTGAGGTCTGTTGCTGTCTAGTTTATATCCACGACGTTCCACTTCCGGGATTGCTCCGGTGCCGCAGGAAATTCCGCCGGATGCATCTCTTTTCGCCGATGTCCGTTTCCTTCCAGCCACTCTGGTGGATTTATGAGGACTATGGTTAACTGATCCTCAGATCTCTGCATGGTAAATTGAGACAGCTAGCTAGACTATCTGTCCAATCTGAGTTTTCTGTTGCACGACTAAAACAACTTTTGAACGTACACGTTCCACCAAAACCAGTTCCTTCCCGAGGCTATTTTGCAACGGCTCCGTGCGGAGCTTAGTGCCGCCCATGACGATTGTGATTGGTTTAAAAAAAAAAGCCAATAAACCAGAGCACGTTTTTCTCCCATCCCGGAATGCTGTGTGGACTAGCCAGACCCTCCTCCGCAGAGTATGGAGGATGGTCTGGCAAAGCGAGACTAGTTGCTGTCTGACCTCACCATGTGGTTCAGAGCTCTCATGTAGGGATCTGCCTCAGGCCCTAGATCAATCACTCTATCAGACATACTCAGCATGGAGGAGATGAGGCGGTAATACCTGGGGTTACCACACACAAGCAGGCCTGTAATCCCCAGAATTACACAAATCTACTCTGGAACTGATTAAACCTCCAGATAAGATTAGTGCTCCAGCATCAGCAAGTGAGCACACGCACGCAAATATACACTTTATGTACACGCATACAAACAAACAGTAGGAAGGCTTTGGATGTTCAGTTCATATCAGAAGCACACCACTCTATGAACAAGGCTCTTTGTGTCTTTGTGAGCCCATATGTTTTTTTTTATTTCTTTTTTTATTCAAAATAAATGTGTGTGACCTTTTTACAATAAAGTAGTCTGTTCTCTAGAGCTGGATCTCACTAAACTATAATCACATTGCCGTAACTTGCAATCCAGTAATCCGATAGGACTCCCAATTTTGTAAGGGCAGATGTTTGTCCTAGTTCTGATACAGCAACAGACAGGCACTGACAGACAGCAGGCTAGAGTACATATTATATATATGTGTATATATATATATATATATATGTCTAAACACCTGCATTTGGTTTGCATCAAACCAGAGTTATTGATTTGATGCGATACACTTAGTGTAGTTGAGGCTGTTGCTTTACCTGATTGATATAAGCGTAGGTTGTGGTGTACACCACTATAGCAGAGAAGTCTGGGTTTGTGTCATCCATAGCTGGAATAACAGGATGCCTCTGAGAGAAACAATTGTCACAAATGAATGTGTGTTGTCAAAATGGATCTGTGTTGCTTTTTGTTCTCTCTACAGTGCTGGGGAAGGTTCGCAGTGCAGTAGGATGTGCCCAGCTCCTTATGTCCCAGAAGTTCCAACAGTTTCGGGGACTGTGTGAACAAAACTTGGTGTGTATATGGTTTTTTTTTAAGGTCGAACCAAAACCAATGTTATATTTTTGTTATTTTATCTTTTGCATGATATGCTTGCCTCAATACACATAAAGGCTTTCACACAGATGAAAACTGACTAATCTGGGAACAGCCATGATACACAGCATAGTAGGCCTACACAGAATAAGGCATGGTGGCCCACCAGCACAAAATGCAAGGAGCTTATAATAAGCCAATAAGCCATTCCTCTCTGGTGACGTGTTTTACTGGAAATGGTGTTATACACTAGTAGCCAACTACCAGCACATAACACTATAGCATCTCAAATGAATAAGCCATCTGTTTAAACTTGTTGGTTGATATGAACTTCCCAAATATTGGCCAGATGATTATGGCTGGTAAATTAAGAACTTACTTGTCAGCTTAACTGAACTTGACTGTTCAAAAAGAAATCCAGAACAGTACATGCAAAACATTTAACATAACATGCTGTAGCTGCAACATCTGCAAGTACAATTTAGCAATATACAATGTCATAATGGTCTTAAGAAGCTGCCATCATGGAAAGAGAGACATTTCTAAATAGATTGTATTTTAAGGTAATCAAACCGAGCCCAAAGCTGTACATAACAAAATGGGTTAGAGTTAATCCAATCCAGACATGGAGCCTGATACTTTGTCAGGGCCCATTATGTTCGGGTCAGGTAGCAAAAAACACCACAGGACATATCGCAAGAGGATTCGGAAAGCAACATTAACTGTCTACTTTCAGCTAAAGTTAAATGCCGTCATTATTACAGTCCCATTTACACAATAGAGGTTTCACTGTAAAGAAATGATTTAGCCTTAGTTAAGCAAATCAACAATCAATGCTTTATATGCATTGATATCACTGTTCCATATACTGTCTCCTGACGAAGCCTTCTTATCTGTATCAGTGTGTAATTTCCCTTGCTGTTTTTGCAATGATTACACATCTTGTAATACTATTTTGCGTAATGCATATTGGATAGCTCTCCAGTAAATGTGAACAATAGCGTGGAGCCTGCACAAACAAAAGCCCGTCTGCCTGGAGCATTACGAACTGTGGCTGTGTCGGAGGGAAAAAAGTCAGAGCAGAATTTACTTGACATCAGTTTGCCAATCTGTGTTTTGCACAAACAATAAACATAGAGGCAGCTGTTTGTAAACAAGTGAGGTGTTTAGTGTTAGTTTTAATCTTTATGTGAGACTGGATCCTGAATGATTGTATTTCTTTTTGTTGACATTATCCAAAATGTAATGTCCCTTTTTGTATTTCTCTGGCTCAACGTGCAGGCTTATTTTACGGGGCTATGTGAAGCATTTATAGCATTTTCTGGTTCATGTTTTTGAAAAGGACAAAGCTCTGTTGTGATCCTTTTATTTTCTTCTGGAATTCAGCTAGACAAAAGAACTGAGCTGTAAAATGGCTCCCTCTAGTGATGAATATGGAAAGAGCAGCACTTAATGACAGGTACACTATGTAAGTATTTGCAGTTCAGAAGTGTAATACAGTAATAAGCTGCCCGGGGGCGCTCTGATGGTCTGGGGATCATGTGAGGTGCTGATCATGAACTCCAACTTCCTGGTTTGAGTCTGGCCCGGGGAATGTTGTCTCATGTTGTTCCCTATCTCTCTCTACTCGTTTCCTGCCATCTCCACTGTCAAAAGGCATAAAACAGAGACAGTTACATTGCACCAGAACCACCATCACTCTAATCTCACCTAAAGCAAAGGAACAAAAAAAACAAGAAAAACATGCAATACCATATAAACAAGGAATATATACTGTAAGTGGAACCAAGGCACACAAATTGTTTAAACAAAATAACACAATTCTGCAGTGACATTTTGACACAATTTATTTACAATAAGATTAGACTATTCTTTCCTTCCCGATAACCCTGTATGAATGTGATATAATTGCTATCATTGTTGTATGGCCTGGCTTAGGTTAAACCCTTTGTAAAACATAAACAAATACTGTACATACAGAGAATGAATGCCATAGAACAGTCTTTTATTATCTAGTTTGTTTGTCAGTCATAACAGAAAAAGCACATAAATAAACTACTTAAAAGTATGTTGTTGTTTTTCAGGGCTAAATTAAGTGGTATCGGAGCTTGCATAGACTTGCGTACTCGCCGATACTAATACCAGCATTTTAGGCAGTATCGGAGGCTTTTTCGATATTGGTACCTGAACAACTTTGAATAGAATGAAATCAGTACCCAGTCACTGTTGGCCTGGTTTTAGCTTCTCTGTCTGTAGTGGCACCAACCTTTGTTACATAGGCTCTGCTGCTTAAGTTGCATTAGCAGTTTGGATGTGAAGATGAGAAACAACACTATTTTCAAATCAGGACCACCAAAAACTGGGATGGAGGATTTTAGTGGTGGTGACCCACAAAAGCTGACCCACAGATACCCCACCCACCGCCCTGATTCTTCCATTGTGGACACATCTAGGACAAAAGTATTTTTTACAAATATAGCCTAGTTTTCATTGCCAAATCTTCTCAAATAAAGTTGAGTAGAATTATATATATTGGGTGATAATTTTTTTTATGATGTACCTGATCCATCTCTGCCACTGATGACCATGGATGCATTGAATGCATGTCATTTCTGTATTTAGTTTTTTCCTGCTATTTCACCAAAGGCCAAACACCCTTTTTAAAAAGCTGACTTGTCAGAAGCAATAGCCCATGTGCTGAGCATTAAATGTCCTTGTCACATCAGCACCCTGAAAGATAAGCAACACGTGGTAGCCCATAACAAGAAGTAAAAAAAAAAGTTGTGTTGTGGGGTAATGGGCTCTGACTAGTTTATTCACAGCTGGATGTAATGCTGGACAAAAAAGGACGACCTACACCAAACCCAAGAAATAGAAAGAGCAGAATAAAAAGGCCATTATAACACAGTTCAGTTTCAAAGATAAGGCATTAGTTTGCACTACATACTGGCTTGTGTGAAATTAGTTTAGTTCAGTTTTCATGAAATCATATGTATTTCATACATTCTACACTACAACACTGACTGTGTCCTCTCTCCTCACCATTCTTTGATTGTTCTTTCATTTTCATTCCCCTCTTCCTCTTTTGGTCAGAATGTGAATGCCAACCCACGGGCCACAGCCCAGGACCTGGCAGGTTTCTGGGACCTGCTGCAGCTCTCCATTGAGGACATCAGCCTCAAGTTCGATGAGCTCTACCATCTCAAGTCCAATGACTGGCAGCCAATGCCGTCTGCGGCTGCCCAGTCGCCCCCTGAGCGGAAGGTACTTCCCACCCCTGCTGCCCAGTGCCCTGGCTGGGGTAGGAAAGCCGCCGAAACCGGCCTCTCTCCTCCCACCACCACCACCACCATTTCTCCCACTCTTTTTTTTTACCTTCTTCCCCCTGCGTGGGATGAACTCTAATAGGGCCTCCCTGTTAAATACAAAGGGCCCAGAGAGATCCCCTTAGGCATGCATGAAACAATTCATCTCAAAGAGGGCTGTCGTTGGTGTGTTTTTAAATGTAAAGCCCTGCTTTGAGCATGCATGTATTACTTACTACTGATGTGCTGGTTGCAGTGGAGCATGGCTAATATGATGCACTGGCTCATGTGACAGAATGTTTTGGCTTGTGTTTGTGTGTCTGTCATTGTTTCTCTCTGGTTTGTCTTTATATATTTGTGTGTGTGTTTCAAGGTTATGTATCTGTAGCTGAGGTGCTCTTGCTTTACAGTATGTTGTTCTGCAATGCTAATGCATTGACTGTGTGTCTTGTGATCCCTTTATTGTGCTTTCAGACTGATCCAATCTGGCCATCAATTCATGTAACCATTTCATGTCTTCAAAAATTGTCATATAAATGACTGTTTGTTTGTTTTTTTACTTAATGTTTGTTTTTCCAGTTGTCTATTTGTCAGTGTTTTTGTGTTTATCACCCAAAACCACTAAATGTTATTTACCGTTTTGGTAACACTTTATAATAACATGATTAATCAATTGAAAATTGATAGTTAATTAAACTTAATAATTATTAGTTATTTCACTGTTAATAAAAAATGAAAGTTAGTGTCATTAATATAGTGTAATGTAAAATTTAGATAGTTAATACTTTGTCAATCGTTAATAATTGTTTTGAAAACCATCTATAAGCAGCATTTGGATGGCTATTATAAAGTTGCAACCGAAACTTATAATAATTAATGATTAATAACCATCAAGTGTCATTATTTTGGCCCCATTATATCTCTTTTTGGTGATCTATAAAAAAGATGATTATTTGATTATTTGTGCACTGATAATAGCTATCCAAATGTTTAAAGTACAAACTTTACAAGTATTTATTAACCATTCCCAAGGTGTTATAATCATCAGTTGCAACTTTGTAATAGCCATGCAAATCATGTTTATTTCTTAAAGGTTTACAATAATTTGGTAACCATTAACAAACACTTAATATAATGTATAAAATGTGATGTGTGCAATACTAACCTTTTAAAATAACTAAATTATAAAATTACTAATATTTAGGAAACATGAATGATCATGCCATTGTTAACAGTAAAATATCTGTTAAATAAAGTCTATTTAACTATCAATTTACCATTTATTAGTGATGCTTATTACAAAGTGTTACCCAAGAGGTAACGAAAACAATTGGCAGTGTCATAATGTCTTTGTCAAAGTCCTGTCTGCCAAAGCTGCCTAGACCAATCGAACGTCTTGAAGACAGTTTCCATATTACACTCTTTCACTGTCTTGTATCTGTGTTTTCTCCTCCTTTCACACATTCCTCTCTCACTCTCTCCTCCTCTGTCTGTCATGTTCCATCACTCTAACACTGCAGGACGGGGAGAAGGAGGCCGCTCCAGCGTCAAAGAAGCCCGGTAAGGGACGACCATCGCTGGGCCGCGAGAAGAGTGCAGACTCCTCATCCACCTCTTCTTCGGCCTCAGCAGAGAAGCAGAGACACGAGGCACGCAAGCGTCTACTGGCTGCTAAAAAGGCTGCCTCATTTCGCCAGAACTCCGCCACAGAGAGCGCGGACAGCATCGAAATCTATGTCCCCGAGGCCCAGACTCGCCTCTGAGAGAGACACTGAGAGGAAAGGAAATAGGATCGGCTCAAATGACAGATAGGTGTCAATTGAATACCTGGGGGGGGAAAGAGAGGAAAACTTTTGCAATACGAATGAGCTACTACTGCTGAGTAAAGATGGATGGATGGGGGAGGAGACATCAAATTCCCAGAGATTGGGGTGGGAGTAGATTTGGGCATTTTTCACACACTCTTACAGTTATAGGCTGGTCCTGGTGGCATCAAACACTTATTTAACAAAACTGAAGATGAAAAATTTACCTTTTGTAGACTCTACAGACTATGAAGCAGGAGACTCCTCGTTTGAGGCTGCCATTGAAAACCTCAGCTGATAAACTTTCTTGTTATTACTCCTGATATCATAAAATTGCTATTTAAAGTATTGTTATTATGACAATTATATCCTAAAGTATCTATACGAAGACTGTTTTAAACGTTCCTCTATCTTGGCTATAAGATCTATTTAGTGGACAGAAGGCAAACATTAATGCTTTTCTGTCTCCCATCGTCGTCCTCTCTTCCCAGATCATTGGCCATCTTGTAGCTTTGCACAACACCGCCTTGTGGCCACAAGCACTGCACTCACACTACAAACTCACACCTACGTATGTCTTCCTTGTATTTATTTGTTTACTCATCCTTTGTTTGTATAAAAATCCATTTAGATCTAGTTATTATGAATATTTTTGGAATGATGAAATTGAAAGTCAGATTTGAAGGGGTATTTATATAGTTCCTAACAATTGTGTGTCCTACAAAATGTTCTTGTGTCAAAGATTTTAAACGCTGGTGAGAATCTTTAAAGTTTAGTTTCTTAATTATTTTTAATGAGAATGGATCATATTAATGATGACAGCATGAGGATCTCTCTTTTAGTCAGAATGTCAGTGGCCACAATATTACTGAATATAATTTTCTTTGGGAGGAAAATCTTTAAATCTCTTGCTTCTCTCTGTCCCATTAACTTTGTTTTTCATGTTTGTGCTCTAACTGCAGATGCGTGGATATTTCAGTCAGGATTTTTGTTCCATCTGTTTAATGCTTCTTTAAGTGCTTTTATTAACTTCACTTAGTATTCAACTCATACATCTCGAATGAATCTAGGGCTTTTATTGAAGTAGCTCAGCAGCAAGCTGGATAATATTGCGTTATTGTTTGTGGAGACACACATTAGGACATGTCTTGCTGTCATTTTATACTATGTTTCTGTAATTATTTTTGATTTATTTTGCCTCCCATCACTCAACAAAATCAATCTTAGTTCTTTGAAACCATTGTTTCCCCTCATTGAAGTACCTGCACTTTTTTATTCAAAGAAAAGATATTTAATTAAAGCATTACATACATTAGTCAATGTGTTTTCATCATTTATTAAATTCTACTTGCTTTTGTTTTTGTTTTTTTATGGAAGACTGAATAAGATGGATTCACCGTTTCAAATTCATCTGACAAATTTAAATGTCAGCAGCAGGGAGCTCAACAGTAACAGCGCTTACTGTGAAAATAGAGTGGAGTGTAGCCACAGCACTGCATGTATCACAGGTTTAACATTTGGATATGCACATGCCCAGAAGCTTAACCAGAACTGCCCGTCACTACAACGTAATAATTGTTTAGGAGCTTCACGGCCTGGACCCCTCCCCTTCTCAGCCTGGGAACTGACATGGTGAAATGTTTAATTTCTGACCTCTAGAGGGCAACAGTGGTTACTTTTCAATCCAACATACAGTGCATTGTATGCTGTATGCATGCAATGAAAGGGGCATTAACATTATAAGATAATGTTCAGTCCTGCCCTGTTTTGCATTAAGAGGATCCATTGTGGGGATTACACATATTTGCAGACTCCTCTGTTGTTTGAAGCCAGTTCCCAAAACAAAGAGGCCTCTTGGTTTACGAGTCATTCACGTAGACACACTTTAGGATTTCACTCTAGAAGTATACATCCAACCACAAAGTCAACCCTGACCTGCTTACATCAACCACAGTTGCTTACCTTGGTTTCTTCCGAATGCTAAGCAAATCTAACTTCCCCTTCCTAATTAGTTATGTAAACTATTACAAGAGCATTGCTTTGGCTGCTGCAATGCCTCTTTCACACCCACTGTGACCCAAAAATGCAGCCTGAGGCTTTGAATTAGAAAAGCCTGATGACCACCATTCTCTCTCTATCTTGACAAGAGCTTTCTCTTGATGGCGGGCCTTTTGTTTGCCTGTTGTGTTTGCCGGCTGGGGATGACTCTCAGCATAGAAAATGGCTCAGGGGTGTCAATAGTCAGTTCCCTGGTGGCTGTCAATGCCCCCCACCCCCCTATTTTTAGTGGGGTGGATAGCATCGTTAACACCTGAAGGCCTTTTGTGTGACTTGAACTCAGTCGTTGGCTTGATTTGATTTCTGACTGCCATGAAAAAGTTGTGTCTGACAAGTTGTTTTAAGGTGTCTACCAGTTTTCAGACAGATTGTTATTGACACATTTTGTATTATCTCTTCCAGGGATATTGAATATTCAATCTTAAGAATGAACATGTCTCAAGAGGAAGATTCTTGTGTAAACAGCGTAGCTTGAAGGCGATATATTGCAAAAATTAGATTTAAATCTCTTTCCCATATGCAACCACTGCCAGAATATTTTAAACATTTAAAACAATTCCATAACATATCATTTCCTTTTTTTCCATTTGACACATGTTTAGGCCCGAACCCTGCTGTCACCCTTCCTCACACAAAACCGAAGGTCTGCCTGACTTGAACACATCAAACACAATGTGGCATCTCAAGTATGCTGAGGGAAGGAGGGCATGAACACAGAGAAAGTTGTTCTATGATCTAACCTTCACAAACTGAAAGGCAATGCTTTTCCAGCCCGCTTAAACTTGGATGTGTAAAATGCCAAGAGATCATACATTTAAACAAGGCTTGCCTCCAATACACAGATATCACTTGGGCACACCTAGGTCTATTTCCTGAGTAGGGTTATCCATGATCCAAACAGCTGCACTGTGGGGGGTTCGTTACTGTAAAACCATTGATTAGAGGGTGATAATGGTCCCCCATATAGGTTTGAAGGATTTCGCCTAAGTCAAAACTGTCATTCTATCAGCATTTGCTTAAGCAGCGGTCTGTTTTTGGTCAAGCTTATATTCAGCTGCACTCTTTAGTGTGCCTCCTTCAACCACAATAGTGAAGTTGGTAGAATATCTTGTCATCCATAAATGTGGAGAAAAAAATGTAATGTTAAGCAAGAAAAAAAAATCATTATTTACAATGTGGCTATGGTCCAAATTATACTATATGTTCTGTGATACTAATGTACCTTTTCGGTTTTTACTTTCTTCCTCTAAAAATGGGTTTTACATCACACATTATATACAGTTTAGCTACCCTTTAAGATTGTTTTATGTATTTTTCTGCATTCCAGGACTGAGGGGGAAAAGGTTTGATTCTTTGATTCTGGTTCTTTCATATTATAAATTAAAATTACTAATCTTGCATTCCTCCCGCTATGTTCTTCTGTAAATAGACCAGACTGAAAATCTTCATCTTTTACAATGCTGTAGATCTATTTATACTATTTCAAGGTTGTTCAAATGTATAATAGAGAGATGTAACATTCAATAAAATGCACACAATACTTTCTCAAAAAGTTCATCATGGCTGTATTTGCTTACTGTTTTGAAGCTGTTTGCTGACCTTTAAAACAAGATGATTCCGTTTGTGGCTGTCAATTTTATTTCAGACTATTTTCTGAGATACAACAATGCATATTGTTTGTTATTGTTTTTCAAAACCTGCTGGTTTCGAATTATCACTTCAAATCTGTGTCAATATGCACATTTTTGCTTTTGCTTTGCCCTCCTCTTTTCAGCCTCAGGGCTGAGACAGTAACGTAAAGTAACGCTATTTGTTGACACTTAACACTCAAGGTTGCTTACGACAGGTAGATTGCAGTTTTGTATGATGCTATCTTGCCTTAAAATCTGAACTCTCCCGCTCATTTGGCCTGGAGAATCTCCCAGAGACTGAGGAATCAAAAAGCTTTCATCATAGCCTCACACGCCTGGAGACAAACCAACTGTAGAATGTGAGTGTGTAGACTACATTTCACATCATTTTATGACTCTATTCAGTGTGAGTCGAAATAACTTGGTTATTGTGTTATGTAATAGTCAATGCGGTTACCAGTCGACGCTTATGATTTATGTAACAAGAACAGTTTGCTGAACGTTACGTAAACGCTCTCCACAATGTAGCTGCCCCACGCACACAAAAATAAAGACGACCACAAAGGTTATGAAAGATAACTACGGCTAAATATATATGCTTGTGTCGACGTAACACTGTGGTTTCAACCGCGTCGAGAAAATAACATTTGTTTCAATGACTGCTCTGAATGAAATGGTTCTCCCGTCAGTCACGTAGCCCGTCTGTTGTCTGACGGAGCGCCGTGATTGGCTAACGGCTGCCCAAGATGCGCAATAGAGGTCCATGATTGGCTGACAGCTGTTGATAAGGCGGGATCATTTCAGCTGCGACTGTCAAGATTGGCAAAGAGCTGGCGCTGCTGCCTGCAGGTAAAAGGAACAAGCCACACAAAACAGAAAACATTTATCTTGGCAGAAAGCGAGGAGTGCGATGGAAACGGACTCTCTCTCTCGATGTATTTAAGTCGATGAGAAAGCGCAACATCTTCAGCTTCTTGGAAGAAAGTACCGCTGTGTCAACCATCGTTTGGCTCCCGGGCACGCTTTGTACAGCAAGCAACTTGGACAGCTGCGTGTTTTCAGGCAAACCATCAACAAAGAATGAAAGCATTCAAACGAGGTGAGCGGCACTCGCGTCGTGTTTTATATCCTTGCCATACACGTTTATAACCCACAAAGTGTCTGTCTGCGAGCCAGTGTCTTTCCTGTTGGTTTTGTCTGGTATGTAGGCTTTTTGTTGCGAGCAAATGTAGCGTGTGTTTGTGCTCAAATTTGGAGGGACAGCTAGCCAGCTAGTTATCTCTGGAGGCAGGCATGGTGTCCATCTGGCGGCGTGACATGCGGGACGCTGTGCTTTCCTGCCTGTCTCCTTTGTGCGCTCCAGATGGCTAATTTACCGAGTAGCTCCTCTGTTTGTCTTGTTTGAATGTAACATTTAGCATTATTCTAGATGCTTTTAGTGTGTATCATTTAACAGTAACGTAATGACGGTATCACTTTGGCAAAGCGAGCTGGTCTCCCAAGTTGATGTTTGGTGTGTAACGCTTTACTAACGGTCAGATTCAAATCCTTACCTTGGAGTGAGTGTGTTGTGAAGTTAGCTAGTTCACTGTTGAGTTTTCAAACTTTTCCCTGAGGACCGACCATTTGGCCCAATTGTTTTAAAGAATATAAAAAAATACTAGCACCACTTTCCCAGGGGCACATATTTAACAACTTGTAGGTAGAGGAGACATTTGGTAAACAAAGCTGGGTCAGTTTGACTGCCTGTGAGATGTTGCTTATGTGACATAACGTTAATGCACTAAGCTAACATGTTCTGTCTTGGCGGTTTGATTTTTGAACCCCACATTGACTTTGTGTTAAAAAGCCCATGGCAAATCTTTCAAATGTCTGTCCAATGATTCCGTGGAGTTAAGGGAACGCAACTTTGTTGTGGGCCACATCATTTCTGTCTATTAGAAGTAGGATAACCTGAGATGTCTGTCAAGCATGCATGTGGCTGTCTAATGAATGGGAGACTGGTTTGAATCATTTAATTGGGACCACAAAATTGACCAAAAGGATAAATTGTGACATAAATATCATACGGTTCCAATCAAAAGGGATAGTCCAATGTCCAGGCCTGCTGTAACACAATATTTTAGGTGCCAGTGGAAGCTCATTTACAGAAATTGGGGTGGAAATGCACTGAATTTGTATGTTTTTACACACACACACACACACACACACACACACACACACACACACACACACACACACACACACTTTTCTTACTTGGTTTAGGACTTCCCTCATTGTTGAGGAATGCAGAATTCAAAAGATTTGTCAGCTACTCTAGCAGTCTTGAGCCAAAGTGGCATGAGGTGAAAACGACCTCTTTTGCATGGTCAATAGGTTCCTGGGCCACTGGCTACTGTGATGTTGATATGCACACAATCTTCTTTGTGAAGACAGGCGCTGCCCCGGGGGTCAGGTTTCAGCCAGCCCCAGAGAAAGACATTTACTGCATTCTGTGTCCCACCCCTGGGATCAGCCATGCTCCATTTTGAGGGGAGATTCTCTCCAGTGGCCAACCATAGACTGACAAAAATCCCACATCAAAGTTTAAACCTCTAAGCTGTTGTTTACATGAGCGCTTTTGTGATCCTCACTTTAAATTGGGTAAAATTAGGAGGTTAAAAGTAACTGAGGTTTGTGCACTTGTTCCACTGCTCAGAGCCAAATCGGTGCAGACCACTTATTTTGCCCAGTCTGCTAACATGGCTTCTAGTATCGTGAAAGAGTGGTTTACATTTCATTTTGTGCATAAAAGTGGATCAAACTAACTCTTTTCTGCAGAAGCTCAGGCGAATGTATAGAAATTCACTAAATATTATCTTCTTTCCTCACACTTCATATATGGCAAAGTAAGGACACACAACATATACCAAATGACTAGCAGATTTTATGTAAACACGTTGGCCAACTGACTAATGGTGAACGTGACTGACAACTGTGCTTCCCTTCTTCAGCTCTAGAAGAAGAGCATCGCCTGGAGAATGAGCACTCCTCGGCTGTCTCGGACAGTGATGACGGCTCCCCGCTTGACCTGTCAGGAAGGGGGCTCTTTGGGAAGCGCCGTCGCCGCGGCAACCTGCCCAAGGAGGCGGTGCAGATTCTGCGGAGCTGGCTGTACGAGCACCGCTTCAACGCCTACCCGTCAGAGCAGGAGAAACTCAGTCTGTCAGGCCAGACCGACCTGTCTGTGCTGCAGGTGAGAGTACATTTTTATTAATTTTTTATTTTTCCAGAAACGCGCTGCACTTGCCAGAGGAAATGACACTTGTGGTACACTTGTTTCTGCGCATTCTGGATTTTATAGTGTGTGTGGTTTTTTGGGGTTTTTTTGGTGATTTTTCTTTTTTGGTGATTTTTTTTTTTTTTTTTTCTTTTTTGACATTATTGTAGCAAGCAGTGGTGTAAATTTCATAAAGGTTGCTTTGACACTGAATATTAACTTTACTGTTTGTAATGCCCATACGCAGATCAAATCATTAAATTATTTGTCTTGTAGCACAAAAGGCTGACCGAGACCTGCACATCAGACTCAATATAAAGTAGGGGTGGGAAAGGCCTCACGATACGATATCGTCACAATACTTACGTCACAATACGATATTATTGCGATTTTAAACGTATTGCAATATTCTGCGATGTATTGCAATTACCTTTTTTTCCATCTTCAAATTTTTCCCAATTTCAAATGATGTCCCCAAAAGGAAACTTTGTCAACATCTGTTTTATCTAAAAAGATAAGTTTGTTTATCTCACTTCAATTGTATTGCCACAAAATGGGATTGTCAAGCAGATAAACTGACCAAGACATAAAAGATCGATACTTGGCGTCTGTGTATCGATACAGTATTGCCACGGAAAGTATCGCGATACTATGCTGTATGGATTTTTTTTTTTTCCCCCACCCCTAATATAAAGTCTAATGCTGCACACAAAGGTGTACAGGCATAATAACTTTTACATGATTCTTACTCTTGTGGTATCAGCTTTTGTGTTTAGTAATTTTTACCAACACTTGTCACCAGCATCCCAACCAACACAGTGAACAAGTGAAAGCAAAACGACAATCGGATGGTATCATCACAGAGACTGAGACTTTCCCAGGCTTCCCTTTTCGCTTCATTGCATCAGTAGTAGACATTTCCCCTTTGCCTCTTAACACACAGGCACGCACAAATTAAGGCTTGCTGCGGTAGTCGGTGTTACGGTGGTCGGACATGCCCCAATTACATTCCTTGTAATTTTCGTGGTCTTTTTGCTTTTTATAGAGGTAAACCCCATTTAGTTCATTTTTAGTTCATTTTTGTGTTATCAGTGGCCCCAAATGTCTGCTCCCCTCATAGATTAAAAAATGGGACTGTATAAAAAGTGGACTGTAGTAATGTAGTCACCCATAGGGCTCCTGGTGGCTCTGGCAATCACCATCTTGGTAGTGGCTGACATCGGCTAGTCCAAATGGATGGAATCGGTGTGTTTTTATTGCCAGATTTGCTTGTGACGAAAACTGACAACGAGGCGACTGCGGAGCTCTGTGTCGCAGTCTGAATAGCCAAATTGTAAACCTCACATTTATATACCGTCAATGGTTAGCATGGGTGCGGAAGGGAAGCGGGCAGTGCTTTGTTGTGCTTCCACCTCCTGTCTCAACCAGTCGGCTACCAAAATGAGCTGCGCAGCAAAAGCTTGATCAGAGAGGCCAGACACAGCCGTGGTGCGTTTATGGTGTAATCGGTAACATTGGTGTTGTCCCGGGTTTATTAACTCGTGGGAAGACTTCCTCACCGTGGCATCCCTAGCCCAAACAGTCAGCATTAGAGAATACATTAAAAAATCAGCATGAGGCAGCAGAGTTTCTAATGTAGTCAGTTCACTGGAATGCCTTTGGCTGGCTTCTCTGTGGCTCAGCATATTTGAGCTCAGACCTTCATTATTGCCAGCTGTTTGAGGGCTCTCATCTGTCTGTCTCACTTTCTTTCTTGTGTGGGAGGCTGTACCACTAGAGGGGGTAAGTAAGGCCTCATGCAGATGTAGATGATGTGTAGGTGGTTGTTTAAATCACAGGCCTCAGATCATTTTTAGATCTTGAATGTGATGCCAGGGTTGAGTTATGAATCGTGCTAACAGTGTCTGAGGCTGTCGAGTAAAACCGTGTCCAAGGCAAAATGTTGCAGTAATATCAACGCACCCCCTCAAAAGAAATCCAAGTAAAACATCAATGTAAACAACCAGTATTCGTTCTGTTTATGCCAGAATTTCTTCCTCTTTTCCCAGATATGTAACTGGTTCATCAATGCACGTCGCCGCCTCCTCCCTGACCTGCTTCGCAAGGATGGCAAAGATCCCACCAAGTTCACCATCTCCCGGAAGGTTGGTGGTAAAAGTGAAGGCCACTCGTCTAATGGAGGTGGAGCCAGCTCTCCAGAAAGCAACTCTTCCACCACCTCATCTCAGCAACGCCCGTCTGTCATCCGCTCTGCCCCTACATTGGACCTCAGCCTTCTTGGGAGCACGGCGACCGCTATTCTGACAGGAGCAGGCTACCCAGGTAAGGAAGGGTCGGTCCAGGCGCTGATGAAGCTGGACACACAAAGTCTGCTGAGGGAAGCGGAGGAACAAGGGGCAAATATGGTTTGTCTCAACAGCACAACAATGGCAGCTAGTCCCACCAGTGGCCTCTTCAACACGCCTCCCCCAACTCCTCCCGAGCTGTTCCCCACCCAGGACTTCAGCGACTTGAGGCTCCTGGTCGACGCTGCTCTGCAGAGGGCAGCAGAGCAGGAGAACCTGAAGAGGCTCCAGGAGAGCCAGAACAGACCTACAGAAGCTGGAAAGACTGAACTAGTGGAGGCACAGTGCAGTGCGTATAGCAGTGACATAGGACCCACGCCGCCTCCAGAGGACAGCCAACAAGTCATGGATCCTTCCCGGGTGCAGAGTCTGATGGAGAAGGCTATGGCTGTTCAAGTGTCGGCTGTAACTTCAGTAAATACTCCAGTGCCTTTGTCTTTAGCAGCCTCTGTACCAGTCACAGCTCCTGCCTTGGTCTCAGCCCTGAGGCTGTCTCCTCTCCTGATGAATAAAGTAATCTGGAGCCCCTTGGAGAAGGACACTGCCACAGCCTCCAGCCCAAACCAGCCTCCGCTCATCCCAGCCCATCTGCCAACCGCAGTGCCAGCCTCAGTTTTAGGACAGCCAAATTCTCAGAAACCAGCTGCTGCCCCAGTCATCACCCCAGCTTTATCATCAGCTCCAGCCACCAGCTCACCGGCAGCTACAAAGCCGGTCTCGCTGCCATCACCAGTCTTTGTCTCGACCACAAGTCCCGCTTCTGTCACTGCCCCAAGCCAGGCTTCATCCCACACTGTAGCGCTTTATCCAGCTGCTCCTTCTCCAGCCATCGCCTCTTTTACAGACCCCAGAGGAGTCCCACTTTACCTGCCATTCAACAAATCCCCCATAATCCCAGTCACAGTTCCATGTCTATCACCCGTTTCTTCTCCATCCCCTGTTCACAACCCAGTTTTTGCCTCTGCCCAAACTCTAACTCCTTGCCCAGCTTCAGCCCCAACATCCTCTTCTACGCCAACAATTACACCTCTTCTCGGCCTAGCTTCCCACCTCACTGCTTCTCTTCAGCCTTCCTCCACCAGCAGTAGCAGTATTACTAGTGCACAGAGGAATTCAGCAGTGGTGCCCAGTGTTTGGAGCATGGTCCACGCTGATACCAGGCAACCCAGTTCTCTTCAAGTGGTAAAGGCCCCCATCACCACAGTGTGGGGCCCGCAGCACAGCCTGCACACAGTAAGTGAAACTGTGAACTAGGAGCTGGAAGTTTTTTTTTTAAATATATATGTATATCTGGGGAGGAGAGGGGCCAAACATTGCTGTTGGCTGGACAACACTGTATATAGGAGAATGTATCTTCATCACCAGTCCCCTTTTTATCATTAACGCCTGTGCCTGCAGAATACAGGGAATGAGATCAGATGTATGAACTGGGACAAAGTAAACTATCAAACATGCGGTGTTAGAGACTTGCTGTTTCAAGCAACTTTTTATTGTTAAATATGCTGTTCTTGATGGAGGCACCTGCCGGTAAGAACAATTTGATGTATTTTCTAGAAAGAACCTTTCCTCAGTGCAGAGTAAATGTATTGTACAAAGCTTTTGATGCCAATTTCAAATGTCTTTCCACGTTACAATTTTATGAAATGAGGAGGAAATATCCCTTTATTGTACAAAATGTCAATCTGTCATTTTCAGGACCAGCAGTTAGCATCTTCAGTAGCAGTACTGGACTTTTATTGAATGTACAAAAGACATTGATATGATTGGCTAGGCTGGCGATCATTCATTTCCCATCAGGCTATAAAGGAGGACGGGAGTTTGTTTTTCCCACGCACAGCAACAATGTCGAAGTCCTAGTAATAACGGATTTTTTTTTTTTAAGAATTTAGTCTGTTCTTTACTACACTACATTTTCCTTTTTTCTCCTTGGAGATGAGCTGACGGGGAAATTGATTGTACTGCAGCAAGTCTGACTGAATGACTCGCCTCAATGTGTCTGTCTCCATCACCCCCCACCCCCTTCTTCCTGTCTTTTTGTAGCTAAGGGGATTCATTGGCCCTTGTGAATTTTCATCTCAACCACTCAACACATGCTGTCAAGTACCACATGTTTCTTTGTTTGCAATTTCCAATCTATAAAAACGAACCGTATTTTCTTGTTTTTGCTGAAAGCAGTAATGTCGTTACTTTATGTGACCTTGATCAGTTGTGTGATTTTTCAGTGATTGTTGTTGAGCGGGAGGGCAGTGGATATAGGATGAAGGCGAGAGGATCACATTGTATCTGTTACAGAAATCAATTTCAGTGGAGAGTTGAGCAGCTAGGTGATATGACCTCAAGCTCTTGCCGCGCCTGGACTGAAACATTACACTTGCTGCGAGGCTTGGCTCCTTATCTTTTGTGGTGCAAAACACTTTAACCATTGGATCGTCCTATTTGGGGGATAGATAAATTATCCCGACTTGGGGCCTTATGATTTGGAAAATTTATTTCAAACCTCTTCCTAGTGGAAAGATTAATTGATGTGTATAGTGTCTCTGCAAAGCAAATTTGCCGATGTACTGAAATAGCTGGCATTTGCTGGGGGTTTTCTACCCAGGGGGGTACAATGGCATACCAAATCAAGTTTTTCCTCATCAGTGCTTTCCACCTGTGTTTAGAAATGGTTTCTGTAGAGTTTCTAATCATTCACGAAGCTGTAGTTTCCATGAAACTGTTGTAGCATAAACCACAATATATGGCTGAATGCCATCTAGGCATCTATTAACAGTATGTGGAAAGGTTCCTGTGTGAATGATACTACAGCAGGATTGTGCATCAAATCTTCAATACTGTCATGTTTACCAGTGTCATTGAGCTGTGTGTAGTTCAAAACGGTTACATTTTACATGTGCAAGAAGTTAGAGAAGACGGGCAAAAGTCTGAGGTCAGAGCACTGATCCATCCCCAGAAAAACTTTCTTGTTAATGGCAGATATCAACTGTCCTCTTGTATTTTCACTTCCCTTTTTGTCCCTCACTGCCAGTAATGCTATGTGGATGTCGGAGGAGTTTTAGTTTATTTTATTTGGTTACAGGTAGACTAGACATCGCATCACTAGATAGATGTGCATTTATACCTCAATTTACACAGGTCATGTCAGACTTGGGTCATTTGTAGAATACTAAGTATTAAAGTAATATTTTTTATTGTTCATACTACATCATGCCACTGTGACAACACCTTATCGGTTGAGATACTGGAAATGGCTGGCTAAAGATTAGGCAGGCAGGTATTTTATAGCAAGGTTTATGTGTTTTTTTTTTTTTTGTTTTTTTTTAGATGCAAAATGATGCTCCTATCATACATTGTGATGATGCATGTAAATATTTTCAAGGTCATGTTTTTTGGTTTCTATTGGCATGAACTTTATCTCAAACTGTTTCTTTACAGCCAAATGCATTCAAAAATGTTTTCATGTTTAGAATCATGACGACCGTTGGCAGTATGACTGGCTGCTGTGCCTTAAACCTACGACTGAGGGATATGTCCCCTTTTTTATATATATATATATAAAAAAACTTCTCAATAGTCTGTGCAATATATGCCTTAAACTTTAAATGTGTGTGTTTTGTATAAGCATTTCAAAGAAATAAAAGTTCAGTTTTTTTATAAATGACATTTATTCTAGTCTTTTGTTGCCTAAAAAGTTATTTTGATTTTGTGAGATTGACCAAATTGCGTCATCATGAGAACATGTTTCCTCAATTACCTACTTACAATAGCCTTTTTTCATGGGAAACATTTTGTCATCGTAGGTTCCTAGTATTGTGCCTACTGGCTCACGTTCACTGATTTACTGGGACACTTTCATAGAAGAGAGGCAGTGTTAATGGCAACTGTCCTTTTTCTACTACAAGAAGTCAAAATGTGTGCTGTGAAAAAGGCCTAAGAGGGCACAACATTACCTCACTGTTTTGGTTATTTCACAGAAAAGATTTTTATATTTAGGTCTTTGTCTGAACTTTTCTCCAGGGGAGTAAGTTTTGGAGTGTTAGACTCAAACTGATATTTAGTCATGAAAATTTAATGGGAGTTGTATTTTTTTATTTTTAAAGCCGCTATATTTTTGATGAGTAGATGATCAGAAGTGGAATGTATCTGTTTTCTTGGAAAGATAATACTATATGTTCAATAACATATTACATGAAAGGAGTTTACCTTATTAAAGTAACAAAGATGCACTGGCCACAGGAAATATAACTGACTTACTTTATATTAGGGCTGCCACCTCTTAGTCGACTAATCGGTCGTTTTGATCTTAGTCAACTAAGATTTCTTTAGTTGAGTCATTTCTTTATGCTTAATTACTCATTTCCAAGAAACTTATGAGCACATTTCTGGTAAACACAAGATTTAAAGTGGTGCTTTTGCAGGATTAATTGTGGAGAAACTCAGTTTTACAGATGGTTCATTAACTACATTTATGTTGTCTTTTCTAGTCTTAACCACCTCTCAAAGAGCACAGCTCTGTCGATTACATCAACTAATCGATTAATCGACAAAATCATATAAGTGTTAGTCGACTAAGAATTTCTTTAGTCGAGAACAGCCCTACTTTATATAATAGGACTGAGCTAATGGTGCATGTTTTAGCCAATTACTTAAAATTGTGTTCACGTTACTTTCAAACATGTTTTCATTCCTGAAATTGATAAATGAGTTCAGTTCATCACCACTTGCAGTCATGAATATTTAGTTTAACATTGACGGGTTAAAAAAAATAAAATATCCAAGTTAGTTCGTTCATGCTCCTGTATACAGCTCAAACTACAGAGTGCAGCAGTGTAAAATACAGTATACTTTATTTGCCTGAGCAACAATTCAAGACTGAATTCCTTCAACATCCCAAACAATTCTGATCCTTCAGGAAATACACACAACCAGCTAATGCAAGAAAGAGTTTAGATTAAAAGCTCTTAACCATTTCATCAAGCACAAGTACTGAGCACTTTTAATAAACACAATCAGAATGTTTTTTTTTTTAAATCAATTTTTAACATACATGGATACAAATATTACAGCTATAGACTTGTTGCAGTGCTTGTGCAGGTGCTGTAGCTAATTGGCAGGAAGAGGTAAACATTGCTGGTACTATACGTGGCACTGAATCTTACAGTCCAAAAACACCCCCGCACACACAAGTTTTTGATGCATCGCAAACGTCCAACTTGCTGAGGCCGCAGTAGACTTGTAGCTATGAGATGCAAATGCACCTTTCTTCATGGTAACCTTCAATGATGATGCAAAATGAATCCCAAGCTCATACCTTTCATAGACATGTTTAAATCTGAATAATTTTAACACAATGGCCACATCTGCCCTTTTATAAATTTTTTATAAATTTTTATTTTTTCCTATTACATTTCTCTAAAACTAAGTCCATAAAGGTAGGAACTAGGGATTGATTTGTGGTGCAGTATGTGTGCGGGGGCCCCGAGGCAGTCTGTGTCTCCCTCTACTCGTCATCCTTGTCTTTGGCGCCGTGTTTGAGAATGCGGGTGAACTCTGCGTAGTTGAAGTTGCCCTTCTTGTCAATGGGCGCCTCACGGAACAGCTCATCCACCTCTTCATCTGTGAAGCGATCGCCCATGGTGGTCAGCAGCTCTCTCAAATGGTCCTCGTGAATCACACCTTGGATACAGATGACACCCATTAAGTTCTAAACACTGACAGTGAATGTGCCATAATCTGTGTATACAATTGGCCTATTTTTTTTTTTTACTGATTTACCAGATCCCTCCTCATCAAAACAGGCAAAGGCGTTGCGGATGACGTCCTCGGGGTCCGTTCCGTTGAGCCTCTCTCCAAACATGGTGAGGAACATGGTAAAGTTGATTGGCCCTGGTGCTTCGCTCATCATCCCCTCTAGGTATTCATCAGAGGGGTTCTTACCTGAGGACGAACAACACTGTTACGTGGATCACATTTTTCTTGGGAATACACAAAACCTTGCACAAAACCAGTATGTGTTTCCTTATGCTTAAACAGTAGAATAACCCTGTTACTATAAACAGTAAGCTATTCAAGTGTTAATTTATTCATTGCACTTTAACAAAGTTGGTAACTTTGGAGAGACTCAGAACAGAAAAATACTTTGCACATCTATAACATGAGACAGGTGCTTCGGAGAGGGACGAGTAGGTCAAAAATTGCAAAGAGACTCCTGCACACTGTCTAACTTGCAAAGATAAATGCAATAACTGGCAACATTTCAGTACTCGACCTTCATCAGGCAAAAAAACGTTGCCAGCTATTAAATTTATCTTTGCAAGTTAGACAGTGTGCAGAAGTTTCTCCGTAACTTTGGAGAGATAAAAAAAAAAAAGTGGTCAGAATTATAGCAGCACCAGCCAAGATATCCTCACTTTTAGCTCCAATAACACTGGATCATACATTTCCCATTATGCAGTTCTATAGCGTATTTCGTTACACTCCTGATAAATGGCCACGTCTTTAAAATGCCTCGTTCCTAGCTTGTAATAAAGGCTTTCTGTTATGAATGTGTAGTAGAGGAAGTAGAGCCCAAACTAAGATGACCCTGATGATGTCATCAGGATGATCTAATTTTTTTCCCCAGACTTTAGTGAGGTCTTGCTGGAGTTACAGAAGAACTGTTCACAGGTTGAGTTAGTACTCCTCATGACAAGCGAACTAAACTTCAAATGTAAAATAGGTGGAGTGGCCCTTTAAAGGCAGTGTCATGTTTCTGCTTTCCAACCTTCACTTGCCAAAAAGTGTAGTGAGAACTTGCCAACGTACCCAGAGAGGCCAGCATGTCATGTAGATCCTCCTTGTCTATGAAACCGTCTCTGTTCTGGTCGATCATGTTGAACGCCTCTTTGAACTCTTGGATCTGAGACTGGTCGAACATGGCGAAGACGTTGGAGGTGGCCCTCTGGGGACGCTTCTTGGTGGTCTTTCCCTTGGCACGCTTGCTCGACATGGTGGCGGTTAGGTCTGGGCCTGGGCACATTTAAAAGGAACGATTCATGGATTAGATTGTAATAATCCTGCACCATTGGGGATAGCATGGCTTGGGTATATTGCTTGTTAAACACATCTTGACATGAATACTGATTTCAGCATCCATTTGAAAAGATGAGTGGAATTTACATACATATACAAAACTGGAGCACTGCATCCATGTAGCTCTTTTTATATTTTATATATATATTTGCCCCAAGCAGGAGAATCTTTTTTCTCTCGCTTCCTCTAGAGAGAGAAACACACTCTCCCTGAATGTCAGGTACAGTGATGGGTGTGAAAATGACATGTCTCCACAGTGCACGCTGTAGCTAACTTCAGATCCTTCCAGAATTAGACCTGTCACTCATGTTTAGGTCTGCAAGGATTTGTCGTGTTTGTGTGTGTGTGTGTGTGTGTGTGTGTGTGTGTGTGTGTGTGTGTGTGTGTTAGGGACAGGCTGGACAGGTAGGAGGGACCAGGTGAATTAATTTCCAATAACTTCAATAAATAAAAGGACCAAAATTGCTGCAATATGTATCACACATTTACCACAAATAAAGCACATGATGCAGTATATATAAAATATATATATATATATATAAAATATATATATATATATATATATATATATATATATATATATATACACACACACACATATATATATATATATATATATATATATATATATATATATATATACACACACATATATATATATATATATATATATATATATATATATATATATATATATATATATATATATATATATATATATATATTATATTAATATAAATACTATATTTAAAAATAAGTTATTCTGGTTATCAACAACATTTAAACACATTTCTGTATTTTATTACCTTATTTTTTTATTGTAGCAAAATACACATCTGCATCGATGTATTTTATAGCACATTACAGTAATGGCTACACAGCAGTGTACTCCAAGACTTATAAATAGCTCTTTGCTGTCCTATATTCACCACCTCTCTGTCTCCAGACACTGCCTGTGTGACACTGTCTGTCATCATATTTAATGGGCTAGAGTAGTCCGAAAGTTTTGTCTCTGCTCTGTAGTCTCTGTTGCGTGTATGATTGCACTCAGAAAGCTAGTGAAGGGTTGAAGAGTTGAGCAGCTTTGCCTATCTCTTTATCTCAAATATTTCTCTGTTGAGTACATAGAAGTTTCTTCCTCTGTTGATCTCTATACAAATGAATGTCACTGTATCACTATGACAGAATTATAACTTTTATTGTCCATGCAAATAAAGTATGACCAGCCAGTTCTGTCCAGAGTTTGAATAACTTGATTGTCCGCAGTAGCATTCACATAAGGACATTACATCCAAAAATGGGTGTGTGTTTCAGTTCTCAGTATACAATGTTACAGGAAGGAAATTCATGTACTTGTAGTTAACTTGCTATTAGTAACACACACACACACACACACACACACACACACACACACACACACACACAGTTTTTGCCAACAGTAGCTTCAGTTTTTTCTTTCTTACACTGCAGACACATGTTAGGTCAGTCTCTCCTTTCATTTCACTACTGTTTGACTGCTTCTGTAACTTTATGTGCCAAAAAAATGAAGAAATCTGGAAGATGTGTGCTGCTGGCCCAAAGCCCTTCCACTCTCCATCTAACAGTCGCAGAGGAAGCTGGAAACAAAACAGCGTCTAGCTCCAATTTAAGGTTTCAGGGAACAGAGGAATTCCACAATCACATTCTTGTTTGTTTCCACTGATACAGTAGGGTACGGTCTCCTGAGAGAAGCAGGTTAGTGTGTAACTCTATGTCTGTTTCAAGCAATCAATAAGATAGATACTTTGACTATTGTGATTATTTCACAACTTACATTTTCAATGAAATATTCTGCATTCTGCACACAGAGTGAATCAACAATGACTCACAAAAAGGCCGAGAACACCTTGGGACTTCAGCGACGTAAGCATTTGGCTGACATGCCTCAACTTGGCTTGTACTGACAATCGTATTTGTTCTCTGTCCACACAGCTCCTCTGTGAACCCTTTCATCCAGTGGGATGACAAAGCTCCTCTGTCTCCTTCGCCCAGCAAGAACACACACACACACAGACACACACACACTGATAACACCAAACAGTCAGGCTGTCATCTCTCCCCCTCATTGCAGGTCTTGTAGTAGGCCACCACTGCTCAAGTAAAGAATAAAAGGCCAACGGTCAGGAATTCCAAAAACAAACGTAGAGTAAAGTGGAAGTTAAGCTCTCAACGCCTATAAAAAGACATCATCAGAGGTGTTTATGTCCATGTGTTTAAGAGTGTGTGTGTGTGTGTGTGTGTGTGTGTGTGTGTGTGTGTGTGTGTGTGTGCATTCAGAAATGCCCCTGTCTAATGTGCCGTAGTGATGAGATGGAAGTAAACACACACACATACAGTACAGTTATACTGCATACACAAACATATACACAGACTCTAAGTTGAAAATTATCTACAGGTCTCTCTCATTTTGATCAACAGATGAAAAAGCTCTATTGTAGCTTATCTGGTAACTTTAATCAAAGATCCACTCAGGCTCTCTGTAACTCTATCCTTCACTCTCAGTATTGAAATACGAGCATTGTACCACTGAACTCATTTACACATGCAGTCCCCTCTAAAACGCATAAAAGATGAGCTTTTTAACACTCTGTATACATAATATGCAACCCAGTGGTAAAATCAGCTTTCTTTCTTACCTTTGCTTCAGGTAGAAATATGTGGAAGTCCCTCAAACTCCTATTGTCTGGCTCCAACACAGCAGTGTGAAAGGAAGCAGGCAGTCCTACTGGAAAGTTTGTTTAAAGAATCAAGACTCCTGGTGGGTCCCTCCCCTTTCTGCCCCGGCCAATGGAGAGGGCTGCCTGTCCCATTCAAAGACATCTCAGGCCAGACCATTTCTCCATACAAGGCAAAAGAATGCACAGGCTGCAGCTTGCTACTGCCACAGACGCTGCTCGGGATGTTTGGGGAAAAGGCAGAAATGACAGGAACTACGATAAGGCTGCCTTATTTAGAGAAAAGGGCCCAAACATTTAGAGGAGAGGCTCTGTGTATGGTGGAGTATGGAAACATGGGGGAGAGAGAGAGTTGTGAGCAGATGCAGATCAGTTTTGAAAGCCAGTGTTTCTGTTGTAAGGCTATGGCTTTCCTTAAATAGGCAGTTGGCCATCACTGTGGCCTGAAAGTATAGGGAACACCTAAATGATGTCATGGAGGTAGCATCTGTTTTGTGGTTGTGGTTGGTCTCACTGTGTTTTATTAAAGAAGCACAAACCTTGGTATTTATTCACTGTAAGAAAATGTGCTCTGGGGATTTTTTTGGCAGCTATTTACTCTGCTGTTTACAAAGAAATATTAAGCCGGTGTTTCTGTCAAGATATTGTCAGTGTATTAAATACCTACTGTTTTGTTAGAATAAATTTATGTGTAAGATCTTCATCTTCTTTATTGGGCAGTGCATAAAGTATGTTTGTATATTTTTAGCAACCCCATAGCCCTTTTGTGCTTTGTCCATTATATGGGTACAATAAATCAAATATGTGTCTTTATTTAAAAGTAAAATGATCATTTAATCTTTTCATTGTTGCTGTAATGATTTGATGCTTTGAAGTACGAAGAATGATTTGAAGTGCCCAAACGTCTGCACATTGAACATTTGATTTACAGATTGCAATTTTCCACATATCTCTATGATTGTGTCTTTCATCTGTTTTTCATTATATTGAGTGTGTATTCTAGGAATATTCCAAAATCAATATGTTTATTTTATCATTGAAACAGCACATCATCTGTTTTAATTTGTTTAAGAAATGCAGCATACACACATTTTTAGTACAACAATTCAGAATAGCATATAGACAGTAGGATATTTTTCTTCCAGTGAGATTAAAGTTTGGAAAAATAGATACAGAGCATAAATAGAAGCGTTCAGGCTAAAGGAGGCATCTCTGTTTAAAGAGGCTCTGTGCAGGTGCAGTGATGCCCTCTGCTGGGCCACACTGTCATTGTCATTTCTGAAATACTGAAAACCAGTCAATGAATGATGATGAGGACAAAAATAATGTGGGAGGGCTGGTCTAAATGTAAACACATTAGGTTGTGAGGGACACATATGGTAGGTATGCAAATGCTTTCTACAGTTGTATACAGGAAAATATCTCACAGTGGTTAGTGTCACAGAAAAAATATATATAGAGATATTTTATATACACAGCTTTACACAATGCATTTTCTGTTGTAAATGCATGTGTCTGTCACTACCTAAGGAAAAGATATTATTTTTGCAGGGTGGATAGAAAAGCTTCCACCCAGAGACTGAAATTTGCTCAACAACATCATCTGAATCTGCTTAGAGCAGAGGAGCACTTTAGTCAACCACTGTTGTCTGTGTCTGTGTTGATGGAGCTGTTAAAGATGTGCCAGCATGTGGCTGGGCTATCTCAGTTGGTAGAGCAGGCGCACATATATAGAGGTGTATACCTCGATGCAGAAGGTCCAGGGTTCGAGTCCGACCTGGATGATTTTCCTGCATGTCTTCCCCCCCTCTCTCTCCCCTTTCATATCTGGTTGTCCTTTCCATTAAAGGCTGAAATGCCCCCCAAAAAAAAAAAAACTTAAAAAAACCCCAAAGATTGCAGCCCATAATCTACAATAACTGCCCATTTATTTCACTTTTCTCTAGTATGTAACATATACTTTAAAATGTAATAGCAAGACATGTTTAACGTAAGAGTAAATGTATCTGTGTTTCAAATAACTTCCGTAACAATACCATTGCATCACTGGATATATTATATATATTATAAGTCTTTCATTTAAAAGTAGAATTTGTCAGCCAGCAACATACTGTATGCAGAGTTTTTTTTTGTTTATATAAAAGTCTTCGAGTTAAACTTTACACATCAGTTTCCAAGGTTTTGTAACTGATTTGTTTTAATTTAACTAAGAGGCTCTGCTCTCAGCAGAAATAGTGCCTCAACAGCCAAAAGTTACAATATGTTAATAACATCTTTATATATTGTATTAATTGTAAAATACAATTCCTGTATATTCCTTATCTTATATTACCATGACACATTAAAAACCTAAAGAATGTATATCATTTCACGCTTTGTTTACAATTAACGTTAGAGGCGGGTCATCTTTTCTTTTCCAGTTTGCTCATTGGCTATTTGAGTAATTGACTTGTGTTGCGCGCAGGCGCAGTAAACTAGGATGCCTTCTAGATGGCTGTTTGCCGTTTGCTCAGTCAGAAAAGCGACCTGAAAGGTAAGTTGCTCTCAACACTCTCTCAGCATCAACGTAGAAAGGATAAACTGTCTGTAACATATTTAGCAGTCGTGTAAGATGTAAACTAGGTAGAGTTATCAGAGTTATGTCCATTTTTAAGATCATTCTTTCTTGCTGTAACTTACACATTTGAAGACTAAGTCGTAAAGATGACCACTGAAATCACTTAATGAAGTTCTGAAGGGTGAATACGTGGCTCTAGCTAGCTAGCTGTGTCATAAATGGGACGTGTATCTAGCTAGTTTTAAAACGTTTGAATTAACGGAAAAGCAAATGTGTTTTTTTGCTAATTTAAGTGTCGAGAGTTTCAGTGGCTAACAGTGGACTGCGCCATACGGTGACATTAAAACCGTTGCGGAAGTTGTTTGAGTTTGTGGTTTATCTCTATTTGTAAGTCTGCATTATATCTCAATACATGGGTAACTTATTATAAATAAAACTGTATTTAAAACCTTATTTCCTTTTTTTAAGAAATCCCGTAGGAAATTGCCGTCTTTCATTTAGTTCTTTAACTGAGTTCTCGTGCACCCTGAGGGACTGCCTTTCTCAGTGATGTAAGTGAGTGATGGGGATAGATATGATGAAACAGACATTTTAAAGCAACAGTGGTCAAGAGAAGGAGGCAGATACTAAATATTTGTGTCTGTGTCTCCTTAGAGGCAAAGGTCAGTAAAGAACAGACTACTCTTTCTCCACTCTTGGCCGGTTCTTAACATTGGGAAACTGGTATACCTAAGGCACGTTTGGAATAGCTAGTCTGTGAATGATTACATTTAGTGTGCCAACCAGTGCTGAAACAGTTGTAATATTTTGATAGCCTACTTGATTTGGATTTAAGGCATTTAAAGGGAAACTGCGCCCAAAATTTTCATTATTCATGCATGTTATTCTATGGTCTAAGACAGTCAAACATTTTACTTAAAATGAACAACTCTCTCTTAAATCCAAAAACTAGAGTGCTAAAACTCAAATTTGTGATGTCATCAAGTATTAAGTGTCGTGTGGACTGCCCTGAATTAGGAAATATGTTATAGATGAGCACCCAGGGGAATGATCTCGGTATATAAACATTTTCTGTTTCAGAATTGAGAACACTACAATAAAGCTCTTTTTTTCGGGGGGGGGTTCCCTTTATTCGATAGTGACAGTGAATAGACAGGACAGGGGAAGAGAAAGAGATGGGATAGTCTATATCCTATGCGTTCTACTTCCGGGATTGCTCCAGTGCTGCAGGAAATTCCGCCGGATGCATGTATTTTCCGTTTCCTTCCGCTTTCTTTGTGTTGGAATTTTAAATTTGTTGGATTTATGAGGACTATTCTCTGCATGGTAAATTGAGACAGCTGCCTAGACTATCTGTCTAATCTGAGTTTTTCACTGCCCATGACGATTCTGACTGGTTTAAAGAACTGCTCACACACACACACACACACACACACTCTTTTAGGATCGCACACTATAGCAGCCAGCAACTCTGATACCCTTGCTGATGTCAACAAGCCACTTTGGGCTAGTTTCTCTGCAATGATCTGGACATTTTCATGGTCTATGCATGGAAAAGTGTCACAATCACTTGTTTTCGGTTCTGTAACAGAACGGACTATCTTAAATCTTAAAAACTGTCTAGCCTATATATGACATTGTGAGTTCCTTTTATTGTTTCTTCATTGTATTGCACATGGAGCTATTTTAGTGTTTTCTGGAGGACTCTTCTCTGTACCTTCTGTTTGTATTTGGTCACTGTGTCTTTTTTTCCTGGAAGCAGTCTGTTTTCATCCCTACACAGGAAGTGTGTAACCTGTGCCCTCTTCTGTGCAGCATCTAGTCCTTTAGCAAATGAGTGTAAACCTATTGATGGATCTTTCAATTTCTCACTTTTACTAATCTGCCTTATAGTTTCACTTCACTACTAAATCATAATACCTTTCCCTCTTTTGCTCAAGAAACTCAGCCCTAGTTTGGGGATCTGCATTCTTCCTGGCCCTAAACAGTTTCTGCCTCTCTTTATTTGACAAGGGCATCTGGAAGGACAGAAGTGAACATGACACATGAAAACTTTTGTAAGGCAGACACACTGCACAGGCACACGCAAGCACCGACTATTACCAAACTTAGAAAACCTTAAATATTAGATTATACCATGATTTATTTGTTAATTATTTAGACAATAATAATGACATGTTTCTATAATGAAATCAAAAATAAATAACAAAAATGCTATAAAAGATAAAAAACAAAAAAAACATAGTATGTAATTAATATAATATAACAATGTCAACTTCATGCTTAAGAAGTGATAAATACTCATAACAAAGCTTTATTCATCAACATGTTCAATCTGGATAACAGAGGACATGTCCTGGGTAACAGAAAATCTCCGTTCATCCAGGAAGGACAAAAGCACAATTTTCCCTAACCTTCCAAAACTAACCCTAACCCTAAGCAATATAATGCACTTTTTAAATGTATATTTATTTTTAACATTATGAATATGCTTTGGACACCAGAATTGACATGCCACGTCTTTGACCCGTTTGCAGACGAACGCTTCCCTCCGTGGCACCAGCTATCAGTTTTTTAGTCGTTTGTTTCTCGGAGCAGAGTGATACTTATTGTGCAAAGGAACAAGGTCGTTGCTGTGTTATATGGTTATTATATCACGGCTATGAAATCAGATTTGCTTGATTTGAGTTACCTGTTTTCTAAAAAGAAGACAAACCTTCTGTGGGTCCACAACATCAGTATCCCATTCATTGTCTTTGGAGCAGCTCCAGACTTTATACTTGATGGCATCACACGTTTGAGACTTACTTCTCTGGTTTCTGGCTCATGTTCACAAATATTGATTTAACTTTCCTAAGCCATGGAAATAGCTTATTGTAATTCTCCAATTTTCCATCTTAGGCCTACCTTTCTGTCGTGTCCCCTTCCAACTGCAGCACAGTCAGTGATATCCTTTCCAATTTGCAAGTTATTTGCTTGACTTCCTCCCAAATTAGCTAGGCCTATGAAGGATTTATCAGTGTTGGTAAAGCATGACTGCTAGAGAGTCCCCTCATCTTTGATGGCCCAGAGAGCTGTGGTCAAGCCCAGAAACTGTGTGGTCGAACAGTTTGTGTGTGTGCGTTTTCATGCCAAGCGTGTTTGAATAGCCTGTCCGAGCCTTTCAGAAACTGCTGGTCTGGCTGTCATGTGCAGTACAAGTGGGGAAGTATGAATTCACTGTGACAGGATATTGTGTTTGTGCTTGTGAAATAGTGTGAGATAGAGGAAGCATCAGTGTGTGACTGAATATACTAGGACTCTCTCATAGATTGCTATATTTTGCATCCTAGCTCAGAACAGAAAGGACTAGAGCGCTGTCATCTCTGATGAGCAGTGATCAAGTGGAAAGTCATATTTAGCTTAGCAGCTCGACTGTACCAACTTTTGTATCTCATCTCGGTTGTCAAAGCTAACAAAATGTAGCCCTACGTCTCCAGATAGATATGGAGGGGTTAAGTGACCCTAGCCTTAAGAGGTGGCCAAGCATTCTGGGGAATGCGGATGAAAGGTTCCTCTGGTGGAAATGGAGGTAAAGTTTCTTGAGACTTTTCCTGAGTTCCAGTGGTGGGAAAAAGCTATTATTGTGGTGTCGTATGGCAGAAGGGAGGTCAAGGGAACACAGCCTGGTTGGGAAGGGACATCTGCATCCTTCACTCTGGGTAAGACATGAGATCATAATGTGGACTTTGGATAGGTGACGCTGTAGACATGTCTGATTCATTGTGTAGGTGTGTGTGAGTCACTCTTTATGTTTTCAGAACTAAATTGGGTTATTGGTTGGGTTGTTCAGACCATATTGGTAGTTCTCTGACTCAGTTGATTCTGACAAATCCTCACAAATCTTGTCTCTTGTGATCAGTTTGGTAACCAAGTTGTGTCAACAAAAATCTTAACATTATAAGCTTCGCAAAGGTAGAATTCATCGCCGAGCTATGGTATTGATTTCTCTAACATTATGTTTGTATTGCATAAAATTGTAAATTCCCAATATGGTCTCCAGTTTGTGGCTTCAGTTTGTTGCAGAATGAAAGAATTCACTTCAGGTTAATTTTGGTATAAATTTGGGGAGACCTCTAGCTCACCCAGTAGAGTGTGCGCCCCATGTAGGCTAAGTCCTTGGCAGCGGCCCGGGTTCGAAACCGACCCGCGGCCCTTTGCTGCATGTCATCCCCCCTCTCTCCCCTTTCCTGTCTTCAAACTATGCTATCAATTAAAGGCCATAAAAGCCCAAACAAATCATCTTTAAAAAAAATAATAAAATGTTTTGATTTAAATTTTAAAATAGAATAACCAGGTAATAGGCTATGATAGTATTTCTTTAAAGAAGCACTGTCTAGATGTGACCTAACAAGCCCCATTTTTTTTTCTGAATCCCTCTAAGCTACTTTGACGGTCCTGCAATGTTGATACAGGTTTAAACAAGGCCAAATGTGATGTTTTCAGTAGCATTTGGCAACGTTTGACTTCTTGACTTGACACTGTCTATCTGCGTTGGAACTAGAGCTGGGCAATATATCGATATTATATCGATATCGTGATATGAGACTAGATACCGTCTTAGATTTTGGATATCATAATATTGTAATATGGCATAAGTGTTGTCTTTTCCTGGTTTTAAAGGCTGCATTACAGTAAAGTGATGTCATTTTCTGAACTTACCAGACTGTTCTAGCTGTTCTGATATTTGCATTTACCCACTTAGTCATTATATCCACATTACTGATGATTATTTATCAAAAATCTCATTGTGTAAATATTTTGTGAAAGCACCGACAGTCAACACTACAATATCGTTGCGATATCGATATTGAGGTATTTGGTCAAAAATATTGTGATCTTTGATTTTCTCCATATCGCCCAGCCCTAGTTGGAACTCCTCATAGTGAACTTTTTCACATAATCATCATGCCAGACCAAGATAATAACTTCAGTAGTTTATGTTGTCTTATAGTAGTAAACCTGTAGATAAGTGTCTTTGATTGATCTCGACCCTATCTCCCCAGACCTTTAGCCCATTAGTCATGATCGAGATCCGATTCCAAAGGTCGATATGATTAGTCAATACATTAGTAATGCCTCCCTTGTAATCATTCAGGCGACACCCTTCTGTTTTAAACAGGTTACTTGGCCTAAAAAATGTTGTAATATGTGAATGTTGTTGGGTTATATAACAGGATCGCCATATTAAGCATAAAACATATACTGAATGTAGCCTAGTACATGCTTAATATGATTTCTTGAATGTCACCTGCTGTTTAGTTTGGTTAATTGGATGACTATTGTTATGAGAAGTTGTAATTCTATAAAAGCGGCTTCTATATTTTCTATCAAGGAATGACATTGTTGTTGAGTGCTGCTGAAATTGTGAAAAAAGTTTCAAGGATCAAACCGCAGACAACAGAAAATACTGAATGCAGACACTTTTTGTTCCTTTTTCGTGAAACTTGGCCTCACTGTTCTCACTTCTTGTTTTTTTGGTTCCAGTCCCAAACCATGAATATTGTGGGCCAGTTTGCGGAGACGGTGTTTGTGACGGTGAAAGAGCTGTACCGTGGCCTTAACCCCGCCACTCTCACCGGAGGGATCGATGTCATTGTGGTGCGACAGCCTGATGGATCGTTCCAGTGTTCCCCCTTTCACGTCCGCTTTGGCAAGCTGGGTGTGCTGCGTTCCAAGGAGAAGATTGTCAGTGTTTCTCTGTCTCATTAAATTATTTTAACTACAATTCTACTACAGTTCTATTTCTCTGCTTTTTTTCTTTGACACATACATGCGTCACTGTGATTTTAGGTGGACATTGAGATCAACGGAGAATCAGTTGACCTGCACATGAAGCTGGGTGACAATGGAGAAGCTTTTTTTGTGGAGGAAAATGAAAACAAGGAGGTAAGAGGACCAACATCTGATGGCCATGGGCCATTTCTCAATTCTTTGGTAACTTCATTTGGGCAGTCTGTTATCTGTTTCCATCATTATAAACGTTTCTTTGTTATCCCCCTCAGTCCCAGGTCCCAGCCCATCTGTGCACCTCCCCAATTCCTCTTGAGGTCCCTGAGGAGATCGAAGAAACCCCTGAGGGATCCTCCATCACCGGATCTGGCGCCCGCAGGAAGAAACGCCGCCGCAAACGCATGCGTTCTGATACTCACCTGAGAGAAGAGGCCAGCTCCTCTTCAGATGAGAGAGAAAGAGAGAAGGAGTGGGAGAGAGAAAGTGATCAGACCGGGCAGGAAAGTCCTGCTAAAGAAGAGCCTGTCACACCACTGCAACTCAGGTCAGCGATTTTAAGAAAAAAAAAAGAGGAAAAAGCTTTATCGGCAAATAATTTCTAAGGCTTGCTGAAATGACAATGCTTTTGCTTTTACAACGCAACACTTGAAATAGGTGAACTTGAAATAAAATTGTGTTTGACTGACATTGTTAAATTTGGGTAAAGGTGCCATAGTATTTCACCATTTTGGTCACTATTAGATTCTCCAGAACAAAACAATGAGCAGAAAGCAGCTGAAAGCTACATACTGGAATGTCGGTTCTCATTGGGATTGTCAATACTAGAAACCTTTTACAGGGAGTCATGTGGATCAATGTTTAAACCTTCAAAAGGTAACAACAGTAGTTTAAAAAATATCTTCCTGCGTGTGTTATAGTAAATCAGTGTACTACTCGCTATCTGAGGAGCCAAATGAGATGCTGGGGGCCACACAGACCAGAGGCACTCATCCACACTCGGATGGAGAGCAGTCACCCATGGAAAGGTGATGATGGTTCATACAATTCATTTATTGATTGATTCATTTGTGTGCATTGAGTAGCGTCACTGAGGCAGTTTGAGAAAGAGATAAAGTCCTATTGATTTATTCAGTTAATTGAACCTTTTTCGCTTCATCTCTCTTATCTATTTCTACTTCACAGCAGTGTGTTCTACAGCCGGCCATCCTCTCCTAAGAGCGACTCTGAGCTCCTGGTTAGACCCCAAGAGTCGTCTGGGCCTCAGATGCAGTGGAACTGGGGAGGTTTTCCCATGGTATGGCAACACACACACACACAGATGTGCTTTTACTGCCTACCCAGGTTTTGCTGTAGATTTTGAGAATATCACGCTGACGCACTGTTTAAAATTGCTCTCTCTGCTCTCCACCTCACAGCTGTGTCAATCTGAAAGGACACCATTGGAGTTACAACATATCTCCCCTTCCGACAGTTCTCATTTCCGCACCATTAAGAGACAGGACTCCTTTGACAAGGACTATGAGCCTGTGATCAGCTGTGGCAGAGCGGGCAGTGTAACAGTGGTCCGGCCACAGCCCAGGACTCATTCCCCAGACCTAGGTAGCGACACTATGCAAACCACCCCATTACGTATGGAGGAAAACTCTTACACTACCCATTCAACCCCCACTGACCTCTCCAAGTCTTCAGCGGAGACTAATGTGGCCTCAACGCAGGCACTTGAATTCGCATTCGGGGAAGAGGAGAACAGAGAATCCTCTTCGTATTCAGCTAATCTAATTAACGGTACAGATTCTCTTGCTAGCAAAGAAAGCACGATCAGTGTTGTTCATAATAGCACTGTGACTGACAGTGTGACCAAACCAAACAACGCACAAATAAAACTCATTAATGAGAGCAAAGACTGCACAGTCACTGCAACAAGTCCAAGTAGTATAGAGTTATCAAATCCACAACAGCAGGGTGCCTTATCGGTGCAAAGTGAACAGGGTTCCACCAGTAGTGCCCCTGTCAGCGAGGGGGACACTGGGATAGATCCCTGTGCTGAGGTAGGGGAGGAGGACAGTGGACCTGGAGGGACTGAAGGGTCAGCGGGAGGCTCACTAACCAACAAAACAGAGGGGTTAGCAAACCCTTCTGAGGCATCCTCCAAAGTAGAGCAACAGGACAAGAAGAAAGGTGAAGTATTTTTCTAAGCTCAGTTACTAAGCTACTAAGCTAAGTTACTTTTTAGCTTGTGTCCTTAAACTAAAGGTGTGTTCAAAGTCTCATTCTAGACCTTTTGTGTTTAAAAAAAATTCAGTTTATCTCAATGTTCACCAGTTGGGTTAATGTGTAATTTATGTTGCAGGTAAACGTAATCACCATCTAGGACCAACAGATATTTACTTAGATGATCTGACCACGTTGGACCCTGAGGTGGCTGCACTCTACTTCCCCAAGAGGTAAAAAGACACATAAGAAGTGGCTCATTTTTAATTTATATATGAAATCCCCATCTTAGAATGACAAACAAAAATGTGTGCGATGTTTAAACACTTAAAGTGCTCATATTATGCTTTTTGGCTTTTTCCCATTTCTTTATTGTGTTGTATATCTTTTTTGTGCACGTTATAGGTTTACAAAGTGTAAAAGCCCAAAGTCCACCCCAAAGGGACTTACCATCTTCCAGAGAAAACACTGTTCACAAACTGCTCCAAACAGCTCTATTGTAGTCCAGCCTTTACTTCTGTGACGAACGTGCGTCACTTTGTAACACACGTTATAATGTTCGCCTAGCTGCTAGCATGGCACTCCCTCATGCTCTGCAACTGACTAGCTAGCAGTACTTACTGCACATGTGCGACTCCCAACAACGATGGTACAGAAGTGAGATGCCTCACTCTGTAGCTAAAACAGAGAGCTCAACACACAGGGTGAAAAGAGGAGCTGCAGCAATGTGCAGTACAACAAATATATATGGTGTTTTCTGAAAATTAAACCACATAAACCTATTCTGGTACAACCTCTAAATACAATTATGAAACTGAAAATTAGTATAATATGAGCACTTTAAAAAAGGCGGTAATCTCCATAGTGACGGATTACCATTGAAACCACTCCAATAAGCTGCTGTGCTGTCTATGAAGTGTTGAAAAACTTGAGTGTCTGTTGTCCCTGGCAGTGAGACAGAGGGAGCTTCTCAGCACGGGGCAGAGCAGGGCTCCTGCTCAGGGAGCCAGTCGCCTCAGTCAGTGGGCAGCGGGACCATGGATAGCGGTACAGAGTACCTGTCAGACTCCACCTCCTACAACATGGACGTCAGCATGTCCCTCTGCGGACAAGAAGGCGACACAAGCCAAATCACTAAAGGTAAGTGAGAGTGAATGCCTGCTGCTGGTCTGTGTCTGCAATATGTACTGGAACATGAAGGATTGGGCAGGTTCTCCCAGTGGAGCCAAATCAACAAAGCATGTTGCTTTTGCCGTTAATCCAGAAAAGTTTATGGAGCACATTGTGACATACCAGGATTTTGCCAATAATCCAGGAATCATTGAGGATCCAAGCCTTGTGATCTGCATCAACTCCAAGTAAGATTGGGATTTGTTTATTTATATAATTGCAATGCATTACAAAATGTTGTTTAAGTGTTCATGTTGGCTTTCATCTTTCACAGCTATTATAATTGGGCAGTGGCTGCTCCAATGGTCCTGTCAATGACAACGTTCCAGAAAAGCCTTCCCAAGGTATTTTATTGTTTCAACACTTATGCACCTCAACCTCAATCATGTTAATTAATTAGGCTTCCTTCATGTTCAGTTACAATCATTAATCAAACTGACTCACCAAGTTATTTTTGTTATTGATTCACGAGTTAACAACACAAGGCAAGTAAGATCGTAGTTATGTTGACAGGATTCATATATTCGTTGCCTTCTTTTTGTGTGTGTTACTCATATAGAGTACGATAGAGCGGCTGGTGAAGGACAAGATGCCCAAAAAGTCTGGACGCTGGTGGTTCTGGAGGAGAAGAGACATGGACAATAACCAGGTACATTCTTAGAAATTCCTAATGGTTATTCATTGAGTTACGATGGTGTACCTGCAAGAAAGGAATTGTTACATGCAATAATCTCCATTGCATAGCTTGGGTTGGTTTTATGCTAAGTGATTGAAGGGTTGGGTACAGGAAGAAGCAACTGGGGGAAAAAAAAACACCATTGCTACTTGACATTGTTGTTGGTTAGAACAGTGGTTCTCAAACTTTTTTCAATAATGTACCCCTTTTGAATTGTTTCTTTAAGCCAAGTGTAAATAAACAGGAACAGGCCAAAAAGTGTATATAAACAGGAACAGTACAGCGCTGTCAGCGATAGATTTACTAAACAGCCTTGTAACTGAAAAAAACAAACATTTAAATGCTAATGAAAAAAAGAGACAAAAACTGTAAAAAAGACAAAAACTTGGAAAAAGATGGTAGAAAGAAGGAAGGAAGTAAGGCAAGAATAGGTCAAAATAGTATCAAAAACTTCAAAAACAGTGACATAAGAAGAAAAAAGCAAGAAACTTGTAAAAAGTAGAAGGACAGTTGAAGGAAGGAAGGCAAGATTAGGTCCAAAGAAGGCGACACAAATGTCACATTTTTGGATTAAATATCTCATGTACCCCCCTGCATTCCTCCAAAGTACCCCTAGGGGTACACGTACCCCCATTTGAGAAACACTGGGTTAGAATGTACCTGATTATGTAATCTTCTTGTTTTTCAGAAAAAGAACTTAAAGGACGAGCAAGAGGAGCCGCTGGCAATTTTGTCTTCCACAGTAAAGTAAGTCGCCTCACTAAGCAATCATCTAACACAAGTTAAGGAAGCTTACATGCTGTGTTTCAGTTGGAATCTGGTCCCGCTGATCTACAGCTTTCTTTTGTAATGTTTGAGTTTACTTAAGGACATTCAAATGTATTGCTGGAAAGACTAATACAAGGACTGCCAGTACATAATATATATATAATACTTTTATTAATAACAACATATAATGCACATAATTGAACAATTCTGTAAATAAAAGCCAACATTTTGGCCAGAAATACTGGCTTTTGTCTGTAGCTCACCAGACAGATGTAATAAAAAAAAAAAAGAAAAATGAAGAAAGAATTAAAAGCAGATATTAAATGTAGCCACAAGCAGCAGCAGAAGATAATTGTACATCTAGAAATTCTGACTATTATGCCATAGGCCTCGTCTGCTTCCATTAGTTTCATCCAAATGTCAGATTTATAATTTTGTAGGTACTTGTATCACTTTCTACTGAATTACTTTAAACTCTACAGTATGTCCTATGGACAAACACAAAAGAAGAAAAGACAAAGCAGCCCAAGTAAACCAATCACAGTTGTTGCGCTCTGCAAACTTCTCATAGCTTGTACTTGTAGTTATGTAGTTACATTTTTGAGGAGGTGCATGTCACCTTTAGATAGATCCTCTACATAGCTGCAGAGTCTCCTCACATATGCACCACAACACAAGAACTGATAATTGGGGCAAAATTATTTTTATCCTTTTTTTTTTTTTTTTTTTTTAAAAGACATTTTGTGTATCAATTCAAACTGTCAATATGTAGTCTACCTTTGCACCACCAGAGTGTGCTCAAACTGTCCATATGGTGCATTACTCAATAAATATTCTATCCTATATTCAATTGTCATGATGAGCAGCTACGTCAGCGTTTGACAAAACTAAAGTTTAAGATATGTGACAGCCAATCAGTGATACAGATCACCATGTCGAGTGTTTTTTTTATTTGTAAGTGTTGTGGAGTTTATCACTTATCAATAAATACGCTGTGACAGAGAAATCTAAGCCCAACACAAAGTGTTAATTGACTTGTGTGTTGTTTCTCCAGAGCCACATTGGATGACATCGACAGTGATGAAGTGGCGGGCCTCGGCCAAAAAGCCATGATTACTTCCAGCCTATCAACAGAAACCCTCAGCGCCACTCAGTGTATCGCCCAGATGTACCGCAAATCACTACGTCTGACCTCTAATCAGATAGTAAGAGATACACACACACACACACACACACACACACACACACACACACACACATTCCGATGCCCACAGACATGTTTAATGTATGTAGAGGATGACCACTCTGTCCACTTTAGCTAACTCTCCTTTCTCATAACCAGGAGCAGTTAAACCTGCGTGAGGGAGCCAACAAGGTGGTGTTCAGTGTGACCACACAATACCAAGGCACCTGCCGCTGTGAGGCTGCCATCTACCTGTGGAAGTGGGACGATCGCGTCATCATATCAGACATAGACGGCACCATCACTAAGTAAAAACAACTGTTTCCTTGCACACTATAGTGTATATAGCCCAATAGACCATTGGATCCAAAGCAATTCATAGTTCAAATCACTGTTAAAGATGTACTGTGGAACATTGTTTGAACCTACATAGTTACAGTATTATGAGTCTTCACTGTCTGTCTGCTGCAGGTCTGATGCTCTGGGTCACATTCTACCTCAGTTTGGAAAAGACTGGACACACAAAGGCATCGCCAAACTCTACCACAAAATACACCAGTATGTAAAATGACTTGTTTGGAAAATATTATCAGCAGTCAAAGAGCAAAAACCATCAACGTTTTTTCCCCTTTTTACCAGGTCTTTTTACTGAACTTACACACATTACTCGCACCTTAACAAGCCAAAGCAGATCAGATCCACTGCTGATGATTTTGTGTTTTGTTACATTACAAAGATGTAATATTAGTTGCAGCCGAGTCTCTAATCTGCATTGCCAGATGTTTCCCTGTTTGTCTCCATTTTCATATGCCTTATGTTGTGCTTTTCAAACGAGCTCAGTTGTTCAGTTAATTGAATTAAGATTGGATTCTATTTGAAATGCTAATCTTCTGTTACACAAATCCAGAGAAATAGGACATACATTACATACGTGTTGTGGAAAGTATTGATGCAAGTGTTCTGGAAAGCAGTAGAAGTGGAAAACTCCACATTCTTCTTCTTCCATGTTATGAAACTAAAATGCAAATACGGTCACTCCTTTCATTGCAGAAATGGCTATAAGTTCCTTTATTGTTCAGCACGGGCCATAGGTATGGCTGCCATCACTAAAGACTACCTTCAGTGGGTCAATGACAAAGGCATTGTCCTCCCTCAAGGCCCTGTACTGTTGGCCCCAAGCAGCCTCTTTTCAGCACTACACAGGTAAAAAATACTACTACTACAACTTTACAGATAGTTTCCTACTAATACACTGTAGCGTGAACTGAATGCACTGGACTTGGCTATGCCTCATCTCTGTTTTCATGTGGGAGTTTGTGTGTGTGTGTGTGTGTGTGTGTGTGTGTGTGTGTGTGTGTGGCCACTCCACTGTATGAAATACATAAATGTATGCAAGGAGACAAACACTTTAATAATATAGATGTCCATTTTGACTATGTCCTGACCTGTGCAGAGAGGTTATTGAGAAGAAGCCGGAGGTGTTTAAAATTGCCTGTCTCAGTGACATCAAGGACCTGTTCAACCCACAGAGACAGCCCTTCTACGCGGCCTTTGGCAACAGGACTAACGTAAGCAACACTGCAGACTAGCTCTTAATACAGCCATAACCTTCAGCAACAAGTGTTTTCAGTCAAGCTATTCCAGGTTGGCAATGATTTTAGCCTCTGGCACAAACCTGTGTGTACATAATCACAGAGAGATCATGCATCTGGGCAAAGAACACACCCATGGGTTTTAGATGTTTTTAAATATTATTTTTATCGATATACACTTCCTGTTATGCACTCCAGCAGGGGGGGTGCTGGGGTTTGCTTGTTGGATATAAAGTAAACGCTGGCTAATGCTTTATGATTATGGATGAGTGCTATAACAGCCAAACAGTCGTTTTAGTTTACATAGATACTGCAAAGGTTAAAGTCCCACTGAAGCTACTCTGTGTAACTGTATGGTTTTGCTGCCTTACATCTTGCAGGATGCTTATGCCTACAAGCAGGTTGGGGTGCCTGATACCAGGTTATTTACCGTCAACCCAAAAGGAGAGCTCATCCAGGAGAGGAGTAAAGTCAACAAGTCCTCGTAAGTGTGCAACAGAACACAGATATAAACACCCTTTTTAGGCTTTGACAAAAAATACAAAAATGCATTTGTGTGTGTTTTGCAGGTACAGCCACCTCAGTGAATTGGTGGAACATTTCTTCCCCATGCTCTCTGTTGAAGGCAGCACATCCTCTGCTTTGGACTGTCCCGAGTACAGCAGTTTCTCCTATTGGAAGGAGCCTCTGCCAGAACTGGACCTGGATGCACTACTGTAGACACACACCCACATCTACAAAAACACCACACACACAAGTTTTATAGCAAGCACATATACTCTCTTTGTTTACTCTTTTTTCCTGAAAGGCATGAGACTTCCCAGAATACCTGAATATTGCCTTTTGATAGACCTGCCAACTGTAGTGCCTGTTTACAAGACACTGAATAAACTGGAACAGAAAGAGGCGACTGTCCCGTCTTATGCCGTTTTTCCATTACATGGTACCTGCTCGACTCGGACTCGCGGTGCCCCGTCCTCCTTTTTCTATTGCAGATTTAGTACTGTCTCATACGTGAGGCGAGCATGGCTGGTTGTCATAGCGACACCACAGTAAACTGCCGTGAACTAACGCGACACACACACAGAACGTCGAAGGTGTGTTGTTTTTGATTCTCAGCATGTGTCTGTTGCCACAGCCAGAAGACACATTTTGTTTCAAAAGAAGCTGGAGGCAGCTAAAAAACCCACCGCTGGCTAAACAATTTAAAATCGGCGGGTTTGTTCAGGACACCCCCGTCTGTCGCTAGCAATGATGACACAGTGATTAGTGACTATTCTCTCCGACCAATCAGTAGTCTGCAGGTTTTCGCGTCACTTTTTGGTATCGCCTCAGCTCGCTTGGAACCTCGACGGAGGTGATACTAAAAAAAGTACCTGTTAGCAGGTACCAGGGACTTTTTTTCGTAATGGAAAACCAAAGAATGCGAGTAGAGTCGAGGCGAGTCCAGCAGGTACCATGTAATGGAAAAACGGCATTATAAAGATAGAGCCAAAATAAGTCATAATATGCATGGACTCAACATTTCAAACTTAAAGGAGAATTCCGGTCGATTTAAGCCTGTTGGGTGCTAACGCTAGCGGGGGGATAACAGGGTGTAGACAGCACCGATTGTTTTCGTTTTTTTTGCTACTGCCAGCACTCCAAATTTACAAACAACAGAGCTACGTGTTGAAATTGACTGGAATTCTCCTTTAAGTGTAAAAACATATGCAGTACTTAAAGGAACACGCCGACTTATTGGGACTTTAGCTTATTCACCCTATCCCCCGGAGTTAGATAAGTCCATACATACCCTCCTCATCTCCGTGCGTGTCGTAACTCTGTCTGACGCCCCCTCCGCAAGCCTCGCTTAGCACAGATCCTGGAGGTAACGGCTCCATCTAGCCTACTGCTCCCAATAAGTGACAAAATAACGCCAACATTTTCGAAGGACTGCTATTTCGGCGGAGTGATTAGCGCAACACCTGAAAAGCACCGTTGTTACTCTCTCCTTCTCACCACGGCGCTTCTCAGGTGCTGTGTGCAAATCACTCCGCCCAAGTAGCAGTCCTTCAATTTCTGAGAATATAGTTCCCAGTGTGTATACGGTTAGAAGATGGCTATGTCTCATGTGACCTTGTTGTTTGTACAGGCTGTAACTATACAAATCACAACATGTAAATTGGAAAATGTTGGTGTTATTTTGTCACTTATTGGGAGCAGTAGGCTAGATGGAGCCGGTTACCTCCAGGATCTGTGCTAACTAGGCTAGCGATGGGGGCGTCAGACAGAGTTACGACACGCACGGAGATGAGAAGGGTATGTATGGATTTATCTAACTCTGGGGGATATGGTGAATAAGCTAAAGTCCCAATAGGTCGGCGTGTTCCTTTAATCTCAGTGCTCACAGACTGTGGCTGTTTACACAATATTTAGCTATTTTCATGTGTAAATCCTACAATGAACATGACACAACTGGACAAATATGCCTTTGGACTGTTTTAGTTTTTTGTTATTGTGTGTAGTATCCAGTATCATAGTCATTCCAAAATATGAATTTGAATTGTATTAGTATAACACTGTCACACATTTCAGCTCCAAACACTTACCAAAAACACATTTGTATAAAAATTGAGTTGTATTAGATACATATTGTATATTAGTGATGCCTAAATTCTGCACATGCCAAAACTATTGCCTGTTTTCTGTGACTGACCTGGAAATTGTCAGTTCACTGCTCTGAGCTCATGCTCAAAGCTCAAATAGACCCAGATACACAAGCTACAAAACAAACCTGTTATACTTCATTCAGTTGACTGTGTTTAGTGGAGGGAGAGATGTGAGAATGTATTTAAAATGCTTTGGATAATTTAAAGTCTGTTTGACCCTAATAAGTATGAGATAACTGGGTTTCGCCCTGAGCAATGTTGAGCTATATTCTGTTTTTGTCAATCACGAGTGTTTTCTAATTGCATTTGACTCACCTGAGTTGTGAGTTGTAAGGGACAATAGCATTATTTTTTCTTAATACCTGAGGATTGCAATACACAATCTGAGCAGATGATCATTGTGAAACTACAACTTCCTTTCAGGTACCGTAATACCAAGTTTAGAAATGTTTGTACACTACATAAATGTGGAGGTGGACCAGGCAGGCATGACTTTTTATTTTGATTTAGTGTAAACAGACCTTGGAGGGGAACAGTAGTGGTTTAGCCTGGCGCCGTGCCTTTATACTATTATGACTGTTATATTTATTATTTTTTGCATATCTTATCATTCAACTGTGGAAATTCATTGGAGCTAAGGATTTTGCTGTTACTTTTTAAACCAATTGTATAGAAATATATAAATTTAAAATAAAGCACCACCTGTTATCTTTGTCAGTGTGAAATGATTGATATTTACATTCAATGTACTTTATTTAATCTTTTGTACTTAATTAAAAGAGACAAATTAAAATTCCCAATTGCTATCACTGCATACTTTTTTGCATTCTTACTATAGTCTGTATATTTTTGCAATAAAATAAAAAACTAGACAAGAGGTACTTAAAGAGGAACTACACCCATTTTAAAAACCCATACATGTTATTCCTAAAAAGGCTGTCCACACCAAGAACGATAACGATAATGATAACTTTTAAAATTTAGTTTTAAAAATCATTCTAACTCAAGTGGTTGAGTACACACCACAACTATAACGATGACAGTGGCGAACATTATCGTCGGGATCACTTTCAGAGCGATTTGATGAACAGTAGAAACACTGCAATAGATTGGGAAAAAATGATATATGACCCAGAGCACCCAGGGGAATGTTCTGAGTATATCAACATTTTCTGTTTCAGAAAAGAGAGCACTACAACAGAATAAAGCTCATTTAGTTATAAAAAAGAAAGAAAACAAAAACAGTCTCCCTTTCATTGTCTATGGAGCAGCTCCAGACTTTAGACTTGATGACATCACAAGTTTGAGATAGTCCAATAGCTTAAGACATCACACACAACATACACATACATCATAAACAGGATCATAAAAAAAAGCAAATTCACATGAATAGCATGGACAATAAAAGAAAAAATACTAAATACTAAATAAATAAAAAATAATAATACTAAAAAAATAAAAAAATCCAATAAAAAATCCACATGAATGTACTAAGGGATGTATAAGCATGAGACGCTTGCAGTGACAGGGCAGGGACTGACCCTGTGATTCAGTATGAGATTGTGTGTCATGGTGGTAGTGCAAATAGGTCCAATAGTGCAAGGATAAAGTCTAGAGACCAGCATTAAAAATGGACAATATAAGAGATCAAAAGTCAATATTAGAGGTTTGAAGTAATAGTGTTACAGCCATTGTTCAAGTATTAAGTTATGTTAGACCTCAGTCCGGCGGGTGGAGGGAGGGAGGGATTGTGCATAGATGGGCTAATATAGCCAGTAAACAGTGTAAACAGTGTAAACAGTATACAGTGGGCCAGTGGACAGTCAGTACATAACTGTTATTATAGGAGGTAGTGGAAGTGGTGGAGAGGGAGGAAAGGCAGACAGACTATGCAAAGAAGTCTCTCTCTCCTCTTCTCTTTAGTGAAGCATTGTAGAGTTGTAAGGCCCTGGGGATAAATGACTTTCTCAGTCTGTCATGACTGACAAAATGACTGTTCCATTAATACTCATCATACAAATTTAAATAATACATTAATTCTTTGTTTTAGGTGTTTTTATTAACTTAAATTCTTATGAATAATACAATTTTTTTTGTATATTTGTTATTTATGGCCTGTATGCCTCATTGATCTGAGCTTATACATCTTGAATTCGATCGAGTACTAAAAAACATAAATGCTGGATTATTTTGACGATAATAAATAATCAGATGAAACATAGTATACTGTTTATCACAGATTACTTTGGGCCAAAGTTACCAAGGACATTTTTAAGAAACCATTTCAAAATGTATACATTCACATAAAGTAACACCTGTTTGGGTCAAAAGTAAGAGATTTTATCTGTCACTTTGGAAAAAGAGAGAGACTCTGAGAAAAGGTTAGAGTAGTAGGCGTGAAAAAAGTTTCACCTGTATGCTCTCAGATAAAGCCAACTGTCTTTTAAGTTTGTTCTCGCTGTATATTTATTGATATAGCTGTATTTTTTTCATCCCTGCTAGTCCGGGGCATTTGTAAAAATTGGAAGCAATGTAATGCAATATGATTATTTGAATGAGCACTAATACAGGTGTTGCTCTATTAGCTTGGTGTTAACATAGTTGTAAGTAGTCTAGGTATGCTTTATGTTGTTTGCTAAACTGGTTGTGGGCTTATGTGGTCTTGTGTTTGGCAGATGACAGCCACTGTGTTGAGGAAGCTGACCAGGCCGTTCCACAATCAGAGTCACCTACGCATAAAGATGCTGACACAGGTTCAGGCACTGATGGATCACACCTACATATTAGGACAAAAGAAGAATCATGTATGCGACAGAGAAACACAATGTGGTGGAGAAGAACCCCTTGCCCATGCCATCCTGAAGAATGACACTAGCTGTGTGTTGTACACAGGCCTTTCTCTCAGTGCCTTTTTTGATCATGTTAAATATCTGGAACAGTTCTATAAAGCAAACTTTAAGATGCACGTAATGGATCAAATATTGATGACCATGATGAAACTTAAGTTGAATCTACTCCAGGGTGATCTTGCAGAACGCTTTGCTGTGTCCCAGGGGTTGGTGAGCAGGATCCTCTCCTACTGGATAGACACAATGGAGGAGCACATGAGAATCTACATTCCTTGGCTGCCACGGGAGACAATCCGGAGCACAATGCCTCAGTGCTTCAGGGAGAAGTTCCCCAACACCACCTGCATCATTGACTGCACTGAGACCACCCTGCAGAAACCACACAACCTTGACTCCAGAGGCGAGTCATACAGCCATTATTATTCCAGCAATACTATAAAGTATTTAGTTGCTATTGCCCCGTGTGGGCTTGTTATGTTCATTTCTCCTGCTTATGGAGGCAGGTGTAGTGACAAGTTCATCACTCAGGAGTCTGGCTTCCTGGAGTATCTTCGTCCCGGCGATGAAGTGATGGCAGACAGAGGCTTTACCATCAGAGATCTGCTGTTTGAGAGAAAGGTTAACCTTGTTCTACCAGCGTTCACTCATAAAGGAGGGCAGTTGTCTGATGAGGATGTAACTGCCACAAGGAGGATTGCAAATGTGCGCATACATGTGGAAAGAGTTATCAGGAGGCTCAAAGTGTTCAAAATAATCTCCCAGACTGTACCCATCAACTTGGCACACAAAATGGACAAAATCCTCAGAATCTGTGCAGCCCTTGTAAACATGCAGGGGGAAATCATCCAAGAGGATGCTGATTGAGCATAGAAGTTTACATGTCAAAAAGATCCTGATTTCCACTGTAGCTTAATATTTGTAAATAATTATTTGACACCCTGCAGTGCCTTGATTGTACTATCATTTGCACATATCATTTGTCTTTAACATTTAATTTTTCAGGTATCTCTATTCTGCACTGCTGATTAGTTATTTTACAGTAAACTGTAAACCAATGAAATTATACTGCACAAGAATGTGTTTTGGATCTCAGGTTTTAAAAAAATAGTTATTGTGTTTGGCACCTTTTCAAGTATTGTATAATATCAACTTATTTTTAGACTATAAATGTTTACAGATAAAAAAAACATATTTAACTTGTGTCCAACTAAATTGTGTATTATTAAAATTTTCAATCTGTTTTTTCAATCGAGTTTTTCAATCTGTTTTTTCAATCGAGTGGATGTTGCCCTAACCACATGTAAATAACTAAAGAAGTGTATTTTATGTACATAAACTGGCAAAAAGATACAGTATTTCACTAATGGAATTTATTAACTCATGTCATTTGTTTACATTGAATGTAATTACAATTATTCACTTTAAAAATGGCAGAGGTGTCAATTCCAGGTTCAGAAAGTAAAAGTCCTGCCATGTGTTTATTCCACCAATGAACTCGGCAGGACTTTTACTTTCTGAACCTGGAATTGACACCTCTGAAAAATGGTAAAACAACTAAATTTAAACATTTCACTTATGGCATTATTTGTAGGCCATTTAATTTTATACATATTAATTATAATCACAATTACTATTAAAATGGTAAAACATCACCTTCCCGTGTAAAACGAAAACGAGCACTAGCTATAAAAAGTAAAACACCAAGGAACTAGCCTAACAAAGGGTCAGCGGAACAATTATTAACAGTTAGGTATCATCACACATCAACACAGACACAGGAAAGCTGGTGTCTGGCATGCCCATACAGCAGGTTAAAGAACCTGAGCCTATTTACACATATGTACATATTTATGGCACAGTGTAAGTCTGCCTGACAGAAACTCATCTACAATCCTTGGCAGCATGTGACTAAAATAGAAGGACTTGAGTTTAGGTAGAACTTGTGAACAATACTCCAAATCAAATGGCACATCAATGACAACTTTCTCAGATGGAGCCCAGACAAGCAGCTTGCATCTCTCTAGTCTTGTACAAAACATACCTAGTTGGACTTGAAGGTAGTAACCACGGGATCCATTTGGTTGCAGCTGTGGAACCCCGTCCACCATCTTCACATCTGTGAGCTTGCTGGAAAACACTTCAGCCAGAGATGAACAGTTCTTGGCCAGAACAGGACATTTAATCTCCAGCAGCTCTGTGGAGTTAACGCCATCTGGGCTTGCAGAAAGCCATGGTTCTGTGACACTAACTACAGTGCCTCTCTTCTCAACTACAAACCCACAGCTCTCCATCCACGCGTAGGCCACCTCCTCATTCTCCTGGCCATACCTGGTTGCAGTGTTCCCGTGGAACCTAGGAAACAGATGCTCTCTAAGAAAGTTATCTGGCTTAGTAGATGCACGCACGGGGACCTTTTTTGCAGAGCTAGCAGTTACTCTTAATTTACGAGCATCAAACCACAAGTGGGAGGCACTCTGCATTTTAGTGGACTCCTCCAAACTGGCACATTTATCCCCATCTAATTTAATGTACATATCATAAAATGACATGCATTTCTGGCACTGTATGTCCGTGCCATGTTCACTATGAGGCTGCTGGAGCTTTGTGGGAGCTGCTGGAATTTGCTCTGGTTCAGCAGAGATGCATTTGTGCAGAAGGCTGCCCACTGCAACACTTCTAAGCTCATCTTCAGTGCTTCATTCAGAGCTGTAGGCAGGATTTGGCGGTAGAGATGGAGAGATGGGCAGGATGTTCTCAGAGACATCAGAACTGTCTTTGTGGTGCCTGAAACATATATTGCTCAACCTTTTGGGGACTAAATTACGCCGTGTCCCTGAGTTCCAGTGGCGCTGCTCATCTGTGCAGGACAATCCAGTCAGACCTTTGGACACTGCAAACTGCACCTTTAACAAAGTTTAAATAGAACAGTTGCATATTTTTAATGTATTATAGTCCTTGGTGTCACAATACTTATATAGAAAATATGGACAGCTATAAACTGTCCATATTTTTCAACTTACCTTGATGATGTACTTAAACAAATTGCCATTCGAGATTAGACTGGTATGAATTAGAATTGGTGAAAATAGAAACTTACTTACCTACACAGAAGAGGTGGTTCACCAAAATGTGGTGTGCTGACAGAATATTACATTTACCCAAACTTGAATGACCTTACCTTAACCCAAAGGGCATCAATGAACAAGAGATTAGACTTTTACTTATCTGGAAAAGGTGCACGATCTGTTAATTAAAAAATAAAAACGTTAGTCATATATTAAATTTTATTTAACAAATGCTTTAGAAGCCAATGTTTTCATCAGCTCTTTAGCACTTATTTGTATTGTTTGGGTATGAAATAGAAATAAACTCGAAGCTTCAATGTAAATCTAGCTTAACTAAAGTACTATCTATTTTTGACTGGGAACAAAAAATGGTTTAACATGACTTTGAACACAACAGGATTAAACGATGAGAATGGTCTTCCCCTCTCCTACAAAAACAGATCGTTTGTCTGTCAATGCGTGAACATGTTTACATTTAGGCTATTTCAATAGATTTTTTCAGTGAGTTAAGCCAAATAATTGGGTGACAAAAAGCATGCATATAGACTATTAATTTTACATACAGACTATTAATTTTACAGGCTAACAAATACAGTGTGGGTAAACTCTTAATTTGAAAAACAATGAATGCATATCCTGCCAATCAGATTTAGCACCACCCACAGGGGAAATCGGAATATCGATATCGAATATATTTCTGATTTCCGTGCAAGAACGGGAAAACCAAAAATCAAGTCATAATTTCGTTTTTTCGTTTTCATATGTGAAAACAAAAACAAATGATCGGATGATACACGGACCCACGGACCTGGGTCAAATGAAGGCGTCAGTGTTTTGAAAGGCGGACTGCTGATCTCTGCGTCAGTGCGTTATTGACTCTGAGCTACCTGAACAGGAAGAGTCGAAGCAAGACAGAACTGTTGTAAAAGGTAAGTCTTTTTTTTTTTTTTTTTACTTTTGTCTTTCACTTAATTCTTTGACTTTTTTTGTAATGACGGACAATCGAGTATTTAGTTGAATACAGTTCGCTTGCTAGTGATTTGTACGGAGCCCCTAGGGGACATGAGCAAAATAAATCTAAAGTTTAGTTTCACTAACTAAACTCTAGATTTGTTTTCATATGTTATAATTAGGCCCTTTAGCAAAGTAGTTTCGGCGACGGAGCCGTCTCCTCACTCCTCAGTTCAACACCCCTTAAGTTCTCGTAGAATGAATCGAACATCCTCTTTCCTTATGTTTAATCCATTCTCCTTGCATTTTGTGTACATCCACTTATATTCGTGGAGTTGACCAGATGTTTGTGACTGTTCATAAATGAAAGTAATAACACCAAATTCTATGACCTGTCGAATTTTGTGACTCTAGAGGGCGCTGTTTGAATTGGAGTCTATGACTGTACTGAGCTGTACTGACACACTGACGAGGCACTTACGCAAATAACGTAAGCTCAAAGAAGACTCAAGGCATATGAACGGGCTACTAAAGAAATTAACTACTTACTGAAATTCGAATGCGAGAACATAATTGCTATAGGAGACTGCAACCAAACAGCTGCCCAATCAACAGGTGAACTTGGGAAGGTTAGGACACAACAAACCATCAGATGACTCCAAACAGCTCTCATCACTTCAGTACAGGTGGACTTATTTATTTATTTATTTATTTGAAAGAAAAAGGGGACAATACATATTAATGAACATTTTCACAAATGTAAATATGCCAGATTATAGCCTTAGGCTCATTTCCATCTGCAGACCCCCTGGCAGGTTGGTGTTACACACAAATTAATGAATACATACAAAGACACTATATGCAGACTATATACAAAAAAACAAGGACAAAAACAGTGATCACATCATGTTAGAACAAACAATAACAACAAGAGTGGACAACAAGGTACATATAGAAAAAAGAAAAGCATCGACTATAGTGGACACACCACAAACTGTCCTGATATTATATTGATCCATATTATACCATTCTATGTTGCACTGAGCCACATTCCACTGACCCCTATAGCACAACCCATGTTATACTATACATATATTGACTTCAACAGGACAAGGTCACATTTTGATAGGCCTACTGTCAAATTATGTTACCCCACTGTAACTCTGCAGAAATGGTTGTTTGTCGATGAAAATAGACTATATTACGTTTACTGTGCGTTAGAATTTCAGTAAATAGATCTGCATTCGAATTTCAGTAAGTAGTTCATTTCTTTAGTAGCCCATTCATATGTCTTTAGTCCTCTATGAGCTTACGTTATTTGCGTAAGTGCCTCGTACAGCTCGGTACAGTCATAGACTCCAATACAACAGCGCCCTCTAGAGTCACAAAATTCGACAGGTCACAGAATTTGGTGCAACACCTGTTCCAAATCGCTGTATCACTTGCGCCGGAACAGATTACAAGACTTTAAAATTTGTTTTAAATGTTGTATCGAAACAATATAATAGTGACGACTTGCAAGCGAAGCAGCAATGTCCTTATAATGAAGACCTAGATTAAAATGTAGTGCAACTAACTCCTGTACTGTAGTCCTTTCTCTAGCTGTCACTGTCTCCAGTATGGCCCAGGCTACATCAATATACGGCTTTCATGTGCTCACACAAAAGTTTCATGCGTGCACATGAACGTTTTGCGTGAGCACATGAAACTAAACTTTACATTTTTTTTGCTCATGTCCCCTCACACCCATGTGGGGCCCATATGGGTTGGATATGGGCTGGTGAGTGGGCCCCGTCTTTAAACGCTTCAGATATAAAGTTATTCACTGTCAAAGTTGGGCCAAAATGAATGGCAGTCAATGGAATGCTAACGGGAGGTAGCATCAAAATGGCACCATAGGAGCCACGCGTTCCAGGGAGAGGCTTACCCCCTTGGTGGGGAATTGGGGAATTGGCAAATTGGCGCCCCCATGCAGCTGCAGGCGCCCCTGCTTGCTGAGAAGGTGTCGTGCACAGAAGCTGTGTGAGAAGGGGAAAGGGTGGGGGGCTGAAACAGACTCGGTGTTGAGAACTAAAAGTAGGCTACATAGTAGAAGTTCACGAAAGCAATCCAACTTGGTAAAAAAAAAGACAATGCTGCTCTGCCAAATGTCTTCAAAGGAATGAAAGGTGGATAATAAAGAACAGTGATTTAATAGTGATAAAGGGATGGTGCACTCCCAGGCCGGTGGGCATTTGTTACTAAAAAGTTACTCTCAGATGTGTCCAGTTTGGGACGTCGCATAGCATTACTGTATGTGCTGGGATACATTTTCACATCATTTATATACAAGTGGACACCTGAGTATTACCCCCATAGTGATATAAATACACCCAAAACATGCGTTTAGGGATATTGTAGTCAAATATAGTGATTGTGATATCATAATGCAGCAACAAAGTAATCTGTATTTTCTGTCTTTTAAAAAATTACTAATTGATTAAAGGTTAAGGCTGGTGATAGTCTTTATTTTTTAATCAATAAATCCCATTAGAGACCCAAACCACAGCCTGATAAATCTTCTTCCTCCAAAAACATATCAATGAGCAACATCTTGTTAAAGATGGAGGGGCTCGAAGGGGGTCTTGCCCAAGGTGTAATTCAATGTATGTAGTCAATACATTAGTAATGCCTCCCTTGTAATCATTCAGGCGACACCCTTCTGTTTTAAACAGGTTACTTGGCCTAAAAAATGTTGTAATATGTGAATGTTGTTGGGTTATATAACAGGATCGCCATATTAAGCATAAAACATATACTGAATGTAGCCTAGTACATGCTTAATATGATTTCTTGAATGTCACCTGCTGTTTAGTTTGGTTAATTGGATGACTATTGTTATGAGAAGTTGTAATTCTATAATAGCGGCTTCTATATTTTCTATCAAGGAATGACATTGTTGTTGAGTGCTGCTGAAATTGTGAAAAAAGTTTCAAGGATCAAACCGCAGACAACAGAAAATACTGAATGCAGACACTTTTTGTTCCTTTTTCGTGAAACTTGGCCTCACTGTTCTCACTTCTTGTTTTTTTGGTTCCAGTCCCAAACCATGAATATTGTGGGCCAGTTTGTGGAGACGGTGTTTGGGACGGCGAAGGAGCTGTGCCGTGGCCTTAACCCCGCCACTCTCACCGGAGGGATCGATGTCATTGTGGTGCGACAGCCTGATGGATCGTTCCAGTGTTCCCCCTTTCACGTCCGCTTTGGCAAGCTGGGTGTGCTGCGTTCCAAGGAGAAGATTGTCAGTGTTTCTCTGTCTCATTAAATTATTTTAATTACAATTATACTACAGTTCTATTTCTCTGCTTTTTTTCTTTGACACATACATGCATCACTGTGATTTTAGGTGGACATTGAGATCAATGGAGAATCAGTTGACCTGCACATGAAGCTGCGTGACAATGGAGAAGCTTTTTTTGTGGAGGAAAATGAAAACAAGGAGGTAAGAGGACTAAAATTTGATGGCCATGGGCCATTTCTCAATTCTTTGGTAACTTCATTTGGGCAGTCTGTTATCTGTTTCCATCATTATAAACGTTTCTTTGTTATCCCCCTCAGTCCCAGGTCCCAGCCCATCTGTGCACCTCCCCAATTCCTCTTGAGGTCCCTGAGGAGATCGAAGAAACCCCTGAGGGATCCTCCATCACCGGATCTGGATCTGATACTCACCTGAGAGAAGAGAATTACTTTGTCCTATGGACAAACACAAAAGAAGAAAAGACAAAGCAGCCCAAGTAAACCAGTCACAGTTGTTGCGCTCTGCAAACTTCTCATAGCTTGTACTTGTAGTTATGTAGTTACATTTTTGAGGAGGTGCATGTCACCTTTAGATGGATCCTCTACATAGCTGCAGAGTCTCCTCACATATGCACCACAACACAAGAACTGATAATTGGGGCATAATTATTTTTAGACATTTTGTGTATCAATTCAAACTGTCAATATGTAGTTTACCTTTGCACCACCAGAGTGTGCTCAAACTCTGTCCATATGGTGCATTACTCAATAAATATTCTATCCTATATTCAATTGTCATGATGAGCAGCTACGTCAGCGTTTGACAAAACTAAAGTTTAAGATATGTGACAGGCAATCAGCGATACAGATTAAAGCCCGACTGATACGATAATGCAGTTTCAAAATAAACGTATGTGTTTTATTGTCACAACAGAACAGAGGAACGTCAAAATGTATCAAAGTTCTGATAAATAAAATGTATAAAAATACAAACTTAAGATATGAAACTTAAAGGGTTTAACACAAGTGATGCCAACAGGGACGTTGTAGAGTGCATGGTTGAAGGGTGTTTCGTCCGTTTTTATTTTATTTTTTTAATATTCATTTTTCAGCCATTATAAATGCCGGTACCGATAGTTTGGAAAATGCCTAATATTGGCCGATAATATCGGCCCGCCGGTATATCGGTCGGGCTCTAATACAGATCACCATGTCAAGTGTTTTGCACAGATCACTAAATCATTTTATTTGTAAGTGTTGTGGAGTTTATCACTTATCAATAAATACGCTGTGACAGAGAAATCTAAGCCCAACACAAAGTGTTAATTGACTTGTGTGTTGTTTCTCCAGAGCCACATTGGATGACATCGACAGTGATGAAGTGGCGGGCCTCGGCCAAAAACTACGTCTGACCTCTAATCAGATAGTAAGAGATACACACACACACACACACACACACACACACACACACACACATTCAGATGCCCACATACATGTTTAATGTATGTAGAGGATGACCACTCTGTCCACTTTAGCTAACTCTCCTTTCTCATAACCAGGAGCAGTTAAACCTGCGTGAGGGAGCCAACAAGGTGGTGTTCAGTGTGACCACACAATACCAAGGCACCTGCCGCTGTGAGGCTGCCATCTACCTGTGGAAGTGGGACGATCGCGTCATCATATCAGACATAGACGGCACCATCACTAAGTAAAAACAACTGTTTCCTTGCACATTATAGTGTATATAGCCCAATAGACCATTGGATCCAAAGCAATTCATAGTTCAAATCACTATTAAAGATGTACTGTGGAACATTGTTTGAACCTACATAGTTACAGTATTATGAGTCTTCACTGTCTGTCTGCTGCAGGTCTGATGCTCTGGGTCAGATTCTACCTCAGTTTGGAAAAGACTGGACACACAAAGGCATCGCCAAACTCTACCACAAAATACACCAGTATGTAAAATGACTTGTTTGGAAAATATTATCAGCAGTCAAAGAGCAAAAACCATCAACGTTTTTTCCTTTTTTAACAGGTCTTTTTACTGAACTTACACACATTACTCGCACCTTAACAAGCCAAAAAAGGATCAGATCCACTGCTGATGATTTCATTCCGATGTAATATTAGTTGTAGCCGAGTCTCTAATCTGCATTGCCAGATGTTTCCCTGTTTGTCTCCATTTTCATATGCCTTATGTTGTGCTTTTCTAACGAGCTCAGCTGTTCAGTTAATTGAATAAAGATTGGATTCTATTTGAAATGCTAATCTTCTGTTACACAAATAGGATATACATTACATATGTGTTGTGGAAAGTATTGATGCAAGTGTTCGGTGGCTTAATGCTGTAGGTCAACTCAATTACATGCAGTAAAAGTGGAAAACTCCACATTCTTCTTCTTCCATGTTATGAAACTAAAATGCTAATATGGTCACTCCTTTCATTGCAGAAATGGCTATAAGTTCCTGTATTGTTCAGCACGGGCCATAGGTATGGCTGCCATCACTAAGAACTACCTTCAGTGTGTCAATGACGAAGGCATTGTCCTCCCTCAAGGCCCTGTACTGTTGGCCCCAAGCAGCTTCTTTTCAGCACTACACAGGTAACAAATACTACTACTACAACTTTATAGATAGTTTCCTACTAATACATTGTAGCGTGAACTGAATTAAAAGAAGTGTGTGTGTGTGTGTGTGTGTGTGTGTGTGTGTGTGTGTGTGTGTGTGTGTGTGTGTGTGTGTGTGTGTGTAAATGTATGCAAGGAGACAAACACTTTAATAATATAGATGTCCATTTTGACTATGTCCTGACCTGTGCAGAGAGGTTATTGAGAAGAAGCCGGAGGTGTTTAAAATTGCCTGTCTCAGTGACATCAAGGACCTGTTCAACCCACAGAGACAGCCCTTCTACGCGGCCTTTGGCAACAAGACTAACGTAAGCAACACTGCAGACTAGCTCTTAATACAGCCATAACCTTCAGCAACAAGTGTTTTCAGTCAAGCTATTCCAGGTTGGCAATGATTTTAGCCTCTGGCACAAACCTGTGTGTACATAATCACAGAGAGATCATGCATCTGGGAAAAGAACACACCCATGGGTTTTAGATGTTTTTACATATTATTTTCAATATACACTTCCTGTTATGCACTCCAGCAGGTAGAAATGAAGTGTGAGTGTTGAGGCATGGATGGCATGGTCCTCTGAGCATAGACTTCAGGTAAGTCCAGGAAGTTTTCTTCATTCAAGCCAGAAACCTTAAGACCACTAAGCAAGAATGTATCTACAGACCTCTCTTGGCCAAGAGTACGAAGAAGAATGCTAGTCTTGACTCCTGAAAGATTCAGTTTTCTCATGAGATGTTGGGTACAGAAAGAAGCTGAACTCCCAGGGTCTAGAAAGCATAGGTGTTCACAGTTGTGCTCCCAATCTTGGCCTTCATGTACAGGCACAATAGAGGGAACATATTCATCACTTCCGGCCCCAGTATGGCCACATGTATCGAATGACACAAGTGCATTATTGACTGACATGTCCTGTGTTTTAGCTTTAGATTCGATGTGTAGGACAGTTGGATAAATTGTGTTTACATATATCACATGTCAAAGGCTTGTCATATTCCCTGCTCATATGACCTCTCCTCAGACAGCTGAAACACACTCTGCCTACTTTCAGAGCATCCAATTTCTCCCTTTGTGTCATCTCATCAAGCTGTGAACATTTCTCCACTGAATTCTGGCTCTTACACACACAGCATGACTCTTCGTTGTTCCTCTGTGAAGCTGGCCCTCTGCGCTGTTGGTGCCAAGCTGATGATGTGGTCGGTCCTAAGGCAGTATTGATGGCAGCAACAGTAGCTTGGCCTCTTCCAGTATGCCTGCTCTTAGGTTTAGAAGAAGGGTCTGGTTGCGTACCCTGTAGGTCAGCAAAGAATGAAATCCTGCTGATGTAGGGTTGCTGAATCTAGATCCGTTTCCCTGCACTTCAGACTCGTGTGTGGGTAGGCCGACTCCCTTGTGAGATCAACGGCTGAAGTCCTGCTGGTGCAGCTTTGGTGGGTCTGGGTCCGAGGACGTTCCCCCGCACTTCAGAACTGTGAGAAGATGGTGCATATGACACTGAAAACAAAGGGTTACTAGACCTTACAGAAGACTGGGCTTGTGAAATGTGCGGCCTTCCTTTACGCCGCACAGCCAATGGCAGAGAATGGTCCTGTTGGAAAGAGACAGCTTTAGGAAGTTGCAAGACAGGAGCTGTGTTGAAATAACTTGATGTTTGTGATTTCAAGTGAGCATGAAGATAGGCATTCATGGCATCTTCTCCATTATCGTCTTCATACTCATCCACATCTTCACCACCACATACATTTTCAAACACAGACAATTTAGCTGTAGCAGCAGCCAACTTGGCCTCAACCTCTAGCTAACCTCTAGTTCCCTTTTCCTTTTCAGCTTTGCCTTTTCAATTTGAAGTGCTTCTTCTTCAGAGTCAATGTCATGCACTTTTTTCAAAGCAGCTGCAGACTATAAAAGTGCAGCCCTTTCAGCCTTTGCCTTTAAACATGCAGAAATAACACTGGAGGCCTTTGAATGGACGGAAGAGTGATCTTTATGTTTTGATAGATAGATAGATAGATAGATAGATAGATAGATAGATTTTTTATTGATCCCAAAAAAATGGGAAATAACATTGTTGCAGCAGCAAAATTTCAGACACACAGCACATGTACAGAGTAAACATTAAATAATAGGAAAAAATATACATGAAATAATAATAGAATAATACACTAGCAATATTTAAAAATATATACAATTTGGAAATAAAATGTACAACTGTTTCGATATATAGATAAACAGATAAACTTAATGTGCAAGTTGGGGAGTAAAAATGTACAACTGTTTCACTGGTAATGATTGTGCAAGGCTGTGCAAGGTGCATTCAGTGTAGTTGTGATGTATATGAGTCTTATCTAACACTCAGAGATGAAGTGTTAAAATGTTTTATTGCCTGTGGTAGGAATGATTTTCTGTAGCGGTCCGTGCGACATCGAAGCTGTCGGAGCCTCTTAGAAAAGGTGCTCCTCTGTTGGACCAGTGGGGGGTGGAGAGGGTGGTCGGGGTTATCCATGATAGATAACAGCTTGTTCAGTGACCTCCTCTCCACCACAGCTTCAAATGTCTCCTGTTTGCAGCCAATAACGGAGCCAGCCTTCCTGATCAGTTTGTTCAGTCTGTTTGTGTCGATGGCTCCGATGCTGCTGCCCCAGCAGATGGCAGAGGAGAACAGAGCGCTGGCCACAACAGACTGGTAGAACATCTCCAGCATCTTGCTGCACACGTTGAAGGATCTCAGCTTCCTCAGGAAATAGTCTGCTCATCCCCTTCTTGTAAACAGCAGTGTTGTTGACTTTCCAGTTCAGCCTGCTGTCGATGTTGACACCCAGGTATCTGTACAACCATGTCCACATTTCCACCCAGAATGCAAAGGGGCTGCGGAGCCGTTCCCTTCCTCCTGAAGTCAATCACCATCTCTCTGGTCTTCTCCACATTCAGCAGCAGGTGATTCTTACCAGTCCACTCCACAAAGTTGTCCATCAGCGCTCTGTACTCTCCCTCCTGTCCATCCCTTATACACCCAACAACTGCAGAGTCATCAGAGAACTTCTGTAGGTGACATGACTCTGAGTTGTACTGGAAGTCTGTGGTGTATAAGGTGAACAGAAAAGGAGACAGCACAGTCCCCTGTGGAGCCCCCGTACCACTCACCACCACATCAGACAGAACACGGTCCAGGCGGACAAACTGTGGTCTGTCTGTCAGGTAGTCAGTGATCCAGGAGACTGTGGACGCACCGACACCCATCATCTGCAGCTTCTCACCTAGTAGCAGTGGCTGGATGGTGTTGAATGCACTGGAGAAATCAAAAAATGTGATTCTCACAGTGCTGCCACCGCCATCCAGGTGCAAATGAGCTTGCTGCAGAAGATAGATGACAGCATTGTCCACTCCCAGACGAGGCTGGTAGGCAAACTGTAGAGGGTCCAGAGAAGATCTCACCTGCGGCCTCAGGCGGGTCAAGACCAGCCTCTCCAGCACCTTCATCACATGGGATGTGAGAGCCACTGGGCGGTAGTCCTTGAGGCCAGATGGAGTCGACTTCTTGGGGACCGGGACCAGGCAGGACGTCTTCCACAGCAGCGGCACCGTCTGCAGGCTCAGGCTCAGGTTGAAGACATACTGGAGAACACCAGACAGCTGACTGGCGCAGGTCTTCAGGACCCTGGGGCTGATGCCATCCGGGCCGGCAGCCTTGCGCTGGTGAAGCCTCTCCAGCTGTCTCCTCACCTGGCCAGGTGTGAATGAAAAGCAGGGGGGGGGGTGGTGCTTGAAGTGTCTGTGGGGGGAGATGAGATGTGCTGTAGAGGGGAGACCCTTTACTTGAAACATTGGATATACTATCTTCAGGCCTTATGTCAGAATTTGTTATAGACAGCACATCAAGATTGTCATTGTCCTTTTTTACAGCAGCATCAGCCAACCATTGCTTCACATTAGAGTTTAGATTCTCTGCACGAGCCCAAACCAGACCCGATATTTTACGCCGCTATGATCAGGCCGGGCCAGGCCCTTGATCAAGCATTTGTGTTTTTTTAAATCATTACTTTATTAGCCTCATTTGGTGGGGAGCAAGCTATGCCTCTCCTGCTTCTCCCGTAGCTCTGGGTGTAGGCTATGTCCTGCACTGACTTGAGTGTGAGATAAACTGTGCAACATCGTGTCTTCCCCATCTGCAGCACTGTTGTCGGCCAGTGCATCAGCATGCAGACCGTGGATTATGTTGCTGCCTTGATCTGTTACCCACACTATTCGGCTGAGGGAGCTAGGGTCGAGTCTTTTTTTTTTACGTTTCGGATCCATTTGCGATCCATTCTGAATAAACAAGCAGCGCAGTTGACATGCTTCGTCCTTGTTGCATTACCGTTATTAAGATAATTCTAAACAGATTTCTGTAGTTAAAACAACTCGGAATTGTAGTTGAGAACGTCAATTATAACGGCCCACGTATTAAAAAATTGTGCGCTTCCCCGAATCATCAACAACAGAACTAGACTTATCAGGAATATACTGTAATTTTCGTCTGTAGCCACAGAAGCAGTCTTGGCCTTGTCGGGCAAGTTTTCCTCCTCTGCACTCATCTTTGTGCGTTAAGCTGGTCAAGTTTAAAGCACTCAATGAAACAGCACAATTAACTTTACTTACGCGGAGGCAGCCAACAGCATGCACAACACAGCACTTTAGAATATTCCGAGTGTCGGAATTTCTTTCAATTAACAGCACAACAAGTAACCTAATTTTACGAAGCAACAGCACTGAAACAGTCTTTCATTTCAATTTCGAGAGTCCACGTTTTTTCCAATTCCATCGGCAGAGATATATGAAAGTGTACCCACCAGCTTTCCGTGGTTGCGGTCTGTACTGGATGACGTGAGGACTTACAGGTGTTTCAATTAAGACTTCCAGGCTCCGCAACAGGTAAGCAATCCAATGAAACGGGCAATCCTTTCGATATCCAAACGCCGTGGTCAACAGCAAAATGTTTTTACGATCCTATCCAATTCCGTATCCAAACAATCAGGACGCTCCTGTCCAATTCAGAAGCGTATCCGAACGAAGAGGAATAGGTTCTTACGATGTAGAGGCTATCCTATAAGCCTCGGCATGGATGGCATGGTGTTCTCAACGCGTAGCAGAAAAGATCTTAGGTCCAGGCATTGATTCTCTTCTCTGGGTGGTGTTCCCGTTTATTATAAAAGTAGAAAATGGTATTTTACATAAAATAGTACTTCACCCAGTGCTGATTAATAAAGTGCTGTGGCTTGCTGTTGGTAGAGTGGGTGCTCACGGCTACGGTAAGAACTGTGTGTTCCCCGCCATCCACACCTTCCCCTCACTGATTGCCACACCTGTAAATATACCTAATTCCCAGTGACGTGCCACACCCAGTGCAATACTCCCCCAAGTGGCTAAAATAAATAATAGCTAAATTAATCTAACTAAAAGGTGGATATAAATGGCTCCTACAGCGAGAAATGTGGAATTAAAGGAACACGCCGACTTATTGGGACTTTAGCTTATTCACTGTAACCCCCAGAGTTAGATAAGTCCATACATACCCTTCTCATTTCCGTGCGCGTTGTAGCTCTTTCCAATGGCTCCACCGGTAGCTTAGCCTAGCACGGATCCTGAAGGTAATTGGTTCCAACTAGCCTACTGCTCCGAATAAGAGACAAAATAACGCCAACATGTTCCTATTTACATGTTGTGATTTGTTTAGTCACAGCGTGTACAAATAACAAGGTCACATGAGACACAGACATCTTCTAACCGTATATAAACTGGGAACTATAGTCTCAGAAAAGCGAAGCATTTCTACTCTCTGTCCGGTGCTTCTCAGGTGCAAGCATATCACTCCGCCAAAGTAGCAGAAGTAGCAGTGCTAGGCTAAGCTACCGCTGGAGCCGTCGGAAAGAGCTACAACACGCACGGAGATGAGAAGGGTATGTATGGACTTATCTAACTCTGGGGGTTACGGTGAATAAGCTAAAGTCCCAATAAGTTGGCGTGTTCCTTTAAAGTCTAGGGTTTGCTTGTTGGATATAAAGTAAACACTGGCTAATGCTTTATGATTATGGATGAGTGCTATAACAGCCAAACAGTCGTTTTAGTTTACATAGATACTGCAAAGGTTAAAGTCCCACTGAAGCTACTCTGTGTAACTGTATGGTTTTGCTGCCTTACATCTTGCAGGATGCTTATGCCTACAAGCAGGTTGGGGTGCCTGATACCAGGTTATTTACCGTCAACCCAAAAGGAGAGCTCATCCAGGAGAGGAGTAAAGTCAACAAGTCCTCGTAAGTGTGCAACAGAACACAGATATAAACACCCTTTTTAGGCTTTGAAAAATTTTGACAAAAATACATTTGTGTGTGTGTTTTGCAGATACAGCCTCCTCAGTGAATTGGTGGAACATGTCTTCCCCGTGCTCTCTGTTGAGGGCAGCACATCCTCTGCTTTGGACTGTCCCGAGGTCTCCTATTGGAAGGAGCTTCTGGACCTGGATGCACTACTGTAGACACACACCCACATCTACCAAAACACCACACACACAAATTTTATAGCAAGCACATATACTCTCTTTGTTTACTCTTTTTTCCTGAAAGGCATGAGACTTCCCAGAATGCCTGAATACTGCCTTTGATAGACCTGCCAACTGTAGTGCCTGTTTACGAGACACTGAATAAACTGGAATAGAAAGAGGCGACTGTCCCGTCTTATAAAGATAGAGCCAAATTAAGTCATAATATGCATGGACTCAACATTTCAAACTTAAGTGTAAAAACATTATGCAGTACTTAATCTCAGTGCTCACAGACTGTGGCTGTTTAGCTATTTTCATGTGTAAATCCTACAATGAACATGACACAACTGGACAAATATGCCTTTGGACTGTTTTAGTTTTTTGTTATTGTGTGTAGTATCCAGTATCATAGTCATTCCAAAATATGAATTTGAATTGTATAACACTGTTGCACATTTCAGCTCCAAACACTTACCAAAAACACATTTGTATAACAATTGAGTTGTATTAGATACGTATTGTATATTAGTGATGCCTAAATTCTGCACATGCCAAAACTATTGCCTGTTTTCTGTGACTGACCTGGAAATTGTCAGTTCACTGCTCTGAGCTCATGCTCAAAGCTCAAATAGACCCAGATACACAAGCTACAAAACAAACCTGTTATACTTCATTCAGTTGAGATTGTATGTAGTGGAGAGAGGGTTTCTTTTTTTTTTAAGATCATTTTTTTGGGCATTTTAGGCCTTTATTTCCACAGGACAGATGAAGACACGAAAGGGGAGAGAGAAGGGGAATGACATGCAGCAAAGGGCCAGTGGTCAGAGTCGAACCCTTGGCCACTGCGTCGAGGACTGAACCTCTATATATGTGCACCTGTTCTACCAACTGAGCTAACCCGGCCACGGAGGGAGGGTTTCTATAGCTCCATTTACCAAGCAACCAAATATGGTGTGAGAATGTATTTAAAATGCTTTGGATTATTTAAAGTCTGTTTGACCCTAATAAGTATGAGATAACTGGGTTTCGCCCTGAGCAATGTTGAGCTATATTCTGTTTTTGTCAATCACGAGTGTTTTCTAATTGCATTTGACTCACCTGAGTTGTGAGTTGTAAGGGACAATAGCATTATTTTTTCTTAATACCTGAGGATTGCAATACACAATCTGAGCAGATGATCATTGTGAAACTACAACATGCCTTCCTTTCAGGTACCGTAATACCAAGTTTAGAAATGTTTGTACACTACATAAATGTGGAGGTGGACCAGGCAGACATGAGTTTTTATTTTGATTTAGTGTAAACGGACCTTGGAGGGGAACAGTAGTGGTTTAGCCTGGCGCCGTGCCTTTATACTATTATGACTGTTATATTTATTATTTTTTGCATATCTTATCATTCAACTGTGGAAATTCATTGGAGCTAAGGATTTTGCTGTTACTTTTTAAACCAATTGTATAGAAATATATAAATTTAAAATAAAGCACCACCTGTTATCTTTGTCAGTGTGAAATGATTGACATTTACATTCAATGTACTTTATTTAATCTTTTGTACTTAATTAAAAGAGACAAATTAAAATTCCCATTTGCTATCACTGCATATTTTTTTGCATTCTTACTATAGTCTGTATATTTTTGCAATAAAATAAAAAACTAGACAAGAGGTACTTAAAGAGGAACTACACCCATTTTAAAAACCCATACATGTTATTCCTAAAAAGGCTGTCCACACCAAGAACGATAACGATAATGATAACTTTTAAAATTTAGTTTTAAAAATCATTCTAACTCAGGTGGTTGAGTACACACCACAACTATAACGATGACAGTGGCGAACATTATCGTCGGGATCACTTTCAGAGCGATTTGATGAACAGTAGAAACACTGACAGACAATCAAAATCCACCTGAATTTACATGTAAACATGAATGACTCCAGAAACTCAAATTTGTGATGTCATCAAGCATAAAGTCTGTAACTGCTGCAATCAATAGCCAATAGATTGGGAAAAAATGATATATGACCCAGAGCACCCAGGGGAATGTTCTGAGTATATGAACATTTTCTGTTTCAGAAAAGAGAGCACTACAACAGAATAAAGCTCATTTAGTTATAAAAACGAAAGAAAACAAAAACAGTCTCCCTTTCATTGTCTATGGAGCAGCTCCAGACTTTAGACTTGATGACATCACAAGTTTGAGACTTACTTCTCTGGTTTCTGGCTTTGAGAGAGAGTAGTTCATGTTCACAAATATTGATTGAACTTTACTAGGCCATGGAAATAACCAATTGGAATTCTTCATTTAGGTGGTGTTCCCCTTTAAAATACTGATATACCAATTCTGAGGGCATGGCATTTACCATATTAGATTGTGGGGCAGAGTGGGTAAAGGTTTGGCAAACACATATGAAGTCAGGCGGAAACATGCTGCTCAAGATGGATTACCCATTGAGCTCCAGTGGGACAAATGAAGGCGTCAGTGTTTTGAAAGGCGGACTGCTGATCTCTGCGTCAGTGCATTATTGACTGAGCTACCTGAACAGGAAGAGTCGAAGCAAGACAGAACTGTTGTAAAAGGTAAGTCTTTTTTTTTTTTGTACTTTTGTCTTTCACTTAATTCTTTGACTTTTTTTGTAATGACGGACAATCGATATTTAGTTGAATACAGTTCGCTTGCTAGTGATGCGCATTAAGTGACGCTTATGAATAATCTAAAACCGAATTATTTTTCAAGGAAGCAAAGCCAAATTAATTTAAATCAAAGCTATACCCTGCAGCATAATAACTACAACAGTGTACAGTAAGAGTGATTTATAAAACTGAAACTTGTGATTCGGCCGCGTGGAGATCCTGCTCGCTGGAAATCGAAACTTAACCGACGAGTAAACAGTCGAGCTGGTTGACGACGCAGAAACATTTGACCTATTTTTAGACCTCGCTCTTGACAATTCATAGCCGTTAGAAACATCTTCCTGCCACTAAAATGCCCCATTTACAATAGACAACATTTGATAAAACCTTGGTCTAACTTGTGCAGAGTTTTGCCTGTGATTCTTTTTTAAATAACTTTTCTTGTATGCGTGGACTGTATGGTTGCCTTGTGCTGTGCTAGTCATGCATGGGCATCGGTAACTTCCTCAGTAGGCCTTTTTCCTATACACCTGCAAGAAAGATGCATAACATGTTTATATTATTCAGGGCCATATCCGTCATTGATGACACGATGACGATATTTTATACCCTGACTCCTGTATGTTTTTGGACTGGAATAGCCTATATTTAAGTTAGATTATTTTTAGGCCAACAAAAAAATAAATGAATACATAAATTCATGAATAAATAAATACATCAATATGACTTTGAAATACATCATGAAATAAATAAATGAGGCAATAAATACATAAATAATAAAATAAATGTAAATATTCATATACAAATGAATTAATTAGTTAAATAAATATATTAAAAGGTTTTACTTTTACTTATTTCATGGTACTTGTATTTCATAAGTCCACGTTTATTTGTTTCAAGAGACCTTTATTTCATAAATCCACATTTATTTATTTCCGTGGACTTTTATTTCCTTTTTCCATTTATTGATTTCCCTCTCTATTTATTTCCAGTTCTTATATGCAAATCAGGGGGCGTGGCTATCTCTCACGTTCAGAACAGAGCCGTGGGCAAAAAAAAAGGCTGGCAAGTGAGAGTGCGGACATAATGGAAGACATCGGTGGGCTCCAAGGGTACCTCCTATGGGGAGATTCTGAGGCTAAGGCCGGCTACGCACTGGATGCCTGGTGTGAGCGTGTCAGCTGCGTGGCGTGTCCGTTTTTATTTTGGCTCCCATGTTAACAGGTTAGAGCTTGCACACTGCCTGCGTGACACGCATGTCTCAGGCGCGGCTCGAGCTGCGCCGAAAAAGCGTGCATGCTAGAAATAGGACCAATGCCTATTTTTCACGCGATACGCAAGCGTGTTGGAAGCGTTTACATTCTAAATAGAATAGGAAAATATGTTTATATGTTATTTTGACACAAATACATTTAATAAATGACATGTTGATGTTTGAAAGTCTCTAGTTGTGACATAAATGCAGATATAAATGTCAAATATTGCACCTGTCAATACAGAACCAAATATTCTGTAGCCTATTTTGCCGTCAATACTGCCGATGTTGTTTTTGCTGTAATCAAATCAGTATATATTTATGTTCAACATGAAGTATACTACTGCTTGAGTGCAGTTTATCAATGGGAAACATACATGTGTACAGACAAGGCTAGCAGCAGCAGCGCCGCATAAGACACGTTTCTGGTGTGCAAAGACATAGAAAACACCACGCAGCTGCCACCCAACTGACACGCCACGCTCCCGCCGCGCTCACGCCATGCAGCCAGTGTGTAGCCAGCGTAACAAGCCATCACCTTCTGCTAGCATTTCATTGACTCCCATTCATTTTGGCGTCACTTTGAGAGCGAATAACTTTACATCTGAAGCGTTTAAAGACTCTATTTGTCCATTGTTTATTTCTAAAGAAACACAACAATATACTATATAAAAGGCTCCATTACCTTGTATCTCACGTAATGGCTCTGTAGCAGCTTTTTTGTATAAATAGGCTAACGATTGTGTCATAACTATGTGACTTTCTGTCGCATAGTAGAGAAATTACCGTATAGTCAGGAGAAGCTCGCAGGCAAAGAGGGGGACGTGGCGGCATACAGTCAAGGGAGAAGCCCATAGAGAGTCCATGAAAGCATCGGAACAAAATATTTAACACACACATATATATATATATATATATATATATATATATATATATATATATATATATATATATATATATATATATATATATATATATATATATAAATAAACAAACAAACGTGGACTTATGAAATAAAGGTACCATGAAATAAGTAAAAGTAAAACCTTTTAATATATTTATTTAACTAATTGATTAATTTACATATTAATATTTACATTTATTTAATTATTTATGTATTTATTGCCTCATTTATTTATTTTGTGATGTATTTCAAAGGTTTATTTATTTATTCATGTATTTATGTATTTATTAAATATTGAATAAAATGGCATTCCATAATTCAGTATTTCGGTATTAAGATATTCATGTCGGGAAATAAAATTCCCAATTGACACAATAAATATAAAATCGACTGTATTTGGTGTTTGGCCATTATTTTCTTAGTGCGAGGGGATTTATGACTTAAGTCCTGTCTATGACTTTGTTATGTTTTTTTATACTTTATTGTTGTTACTTTAAATCATTTTTCCCTTATGCCATTTACACATTTATTAACTCATTACAGACATTCACAATCTTAACAGAGTCAAATAAGTCATCAAAGTGTATATAATAAACATATTTCTGAAGTCTTACCCTGAGTTGTCTGTTTGTCTGTTTTTCTAGGGCTTGTCAACATGTCTGTGAGTGAGACTGAAGCAAAGTTTTCTAAAATGGATGATCCAGAAGCTTTAGCTTTGGAGCTTAAATGCCCTATTTGCTTGCAGCTCTTCTCTGAGCCAGTTTCTCTTCCCTGTAGTCACATCTACTGCTTTGCCTGCCTTCAGACAATGGGAGAAGGCCTTGACCAACACAGCTGCCCTGAGTGCCAGGCAGAGTACCAGGGAACCAAAGCCCTTGTGAAAAGCTTCAAAATGTGCAGCATCATAGAGACCTACAAAGCCACTGCTGGGAAAGTCAATTCCACTGCAAGCCCTTCTGAAGTCGGCCATGTAACAATCAAGAGTGATCATAGCTCTGTCACAGAAGAATCAAACACAAAGCACCACCAGGACACAGCAAAATCTGGGGAGAGCCGGGAGGAGAGCTCAGGGTGTAAGGGAAAGAATGGCAGTGGCAAAGACAAGATGGAAATGGATGAACCTAAATTCAGAATGGCATCTCAAGTCACAGAGTTGAGCCTCAAGTTGGAGATGGCAGAGAGTGTGCTGAGGAAGGAGAGGGAACGAGAGTTAGAGGTGACCACTGCTAATGGTCAGCTGAGAGAGAAAGCATGCAGACTTTTAGGGCAGATAAAAGATTTGGCACAGAGCTACAGCACACAGGTGATGCAGCTGATTGAAGAAGAGGTAGGTCCAGGTGAAGCCAGTCTAGGCAGACGAGTCAGCCAAGCTTCCGAGCTGACAAAGCAGCTAAGACAAGCTGTGCTCCGAGCAGAGTCCCTTCTGACTGAAGATGATAAGACTGCATTTAGTGAGGAGCTTCAGACTCTACAACCACACATTGTGGAGTTGCTGGCTAAGCCTGTGGGAGAAGAGGACGACCATGTTGAATCAAAAGTCAACTCTAAGCGAGCCTGTCCCAAGCTGGAAGACATGAACGCTGAGCTGAGGGAAAGATTTGGAGAGATTCAGCGCTCCCTTCGAAACACCCTTAACCCTTCAGAGGTAACCTTTGATCCAGAAACAGCCCACCCAAACCTTGTCCTCTCAGAGGACTTGAAGACGGTGACTTTCAGCGCTGCTAAACAGCCCTACCCATCCTCTCCTCAAAGGTTCACCAACTTCTTCCAGGTCCTCAGCACCCAGAGCTTCTCTGAAGGTGAACATAGTTGGGAAGTGGAGCTTGAAGGTTCTCCGTGGATCATCGGCGTGTGCTACAGTGGGAAGCTAGCACGTAGCGGGATGCCCTCGGCTCTGGAAAGCAGCCGGAGCTCCTGGTGTCTGATGTGGTTCAACAACCTGCTGACAGCCTTTGAGCAGAGTCACGATGTGCCGCTGAAGAGGACCACAGTCTCACACAGGCTAGAGATCAGACTGAGTTTCAAGACCCACAGGCTGAGCTTTTACAACATCAGCCCCATCAGCGGGAAGACTCATGTGTACACATTTAAGGCTAACCTCACTGAACCAGTGCACCTGGCCTACAGGATGATGTCAGGGCACCCCAAAGGGCGTGCCACTATTTATTCATAATCCCAAGTATATTTCTATCAACTATATATTCTTTGCAAATGCGCTGCATAGTAGAAAGAGCAAAATAATAATATTTCTTGATTTGTACGATTTAAAGAATTTCAAGTCTTAGTTGTGTCTTGAAAGAAGACAGTCTGATTTCCCTATTCCTCAGGCAACTTGTTCTAAAGAGTTCAGGAATTCTGATGGCACTTCCTGATCGTCTATAGGCTACTCACCTACTTTTGCCTAGCACTTTGGATGCTCGTTGTGATATTATATGACTGCTTCTCAAGTCTACATAGGCATAAAAACCATAAATGTGACTGAATTACTCATTGCAGTGTGCCTGAAACATAGTGCTTAAAATGTTGTGTCAATAAATGACAGTTTTGTAATTATTATTCTTTTTTTTTGCTTTAGGTTTAAGTTTAAAGATATAAACAATGTAAAAGGCATAAACATTTTAAAAAATATTGTGTTTTGATGTAGTGAGTTTATTTCCATCTGATAAACTAAACTTCTTACACATATAGTCCTTCACAGCAGGCATTTTGACTTGTCATAGTAGGAAAAGCACAGGTGTCAGTAAGTTATCCTCTGTCTCTAATATGTCAACAAAATGAAGAAATCATTTTGAATCTGGCTTTATTCAATGTTCACATTTCTGTTCTGGAAATTTAATTTTTATACTAATTCATTTATACTCTTTATTGATCCCCAATGGGGAAATTACAATTTACACTCTGTTGCTATTACACACTGCACACAGGCCTGAAAAAAAAAAATATATATATATTCAGTGCCTTGCTCAAGGGCACCTTGGCAGTGCCCAGGAGGTGAACTGGCAACTCCAGCTACCAGTCCACCTCCGTCCGTACGGGGACTTGAACCAGCGACCCTCCGGTTCCCAACCCAACTCCCTACGGACTGAGCTACTGCCACCCGAAATGTATGCAAATTATTTAATAAATTAGCATATTTAAACGTACAATTTCAGTGATGATAAAATGATGGTCTGTAATCAACTATAGGGAAGTTTCATAATGATATCTATTAGTTAAAATGTTGACCCTATTTACATGTAGTGTCTCCTCTTAATTTAAATAAATCTAAAGAACTGAAAAACTAAAGCTATTGCCCATTGACATATAAAAAAGCTATTGCCACAGCCTGCCTCTTCGAAAAAAAACACATACGCCACAATGTCATCTCGCGAGACTTACTCTGCTTGTTTGGTGAGTGTCAGCTGACCTCACTGGGAAAATTTGTTAACGAAACTGTACGAAACTATCCACAGCCATGTCCCGTGTCGGCGATCTGTTTATTGATCGATTACAGCGTGTATGACAGCGAGTAAAGCATGTGCTGAAGACAGATTCTTTGTCAAATATTTTATATCAGTTGTACCCTTGAATCGGAGTCTACTGAGTCGGTAAGATGTTTTTATTTTTGACCAGTTGAAGCTCTCGTTACGTTGGGTCAGCGTCATTGCTCTTGCACTAGTAACGTTAACACGTTTGTTTTGATGCTAACTTGAGCCAGTCGGCTTTTAAGCAGTGTTAATTAGCAAGCTATATTTACCTTTAGAATAGTCGTCATTATTGTATTTGTCTCTTACGGAAGCTCGGAGAATATAATTGTAATTTACAAGCAGCCCATCCTCCGACCGCTGTTAGCACCTTTAGTCGCAGCATTAGCTAGCTAGCTAACGTCTGAAATCCCCCTGACGCTAAGCGAAAGTATTAATGATAAATCAGATGAAGGAATCGTACGTTAGGCTAGCTACGTTATGATTGACTAGCTGCCCTAGCTGCCCTTTCTCATCTTTAACCAACTAGCTAGCTACAGAAAGAGCGGTCTTGATTTACGACCTCTTGTCATTTTATGTTTAACGTTACTGTAGCCAAGTATTGTAACAGTAGGCTAGCTACTGTAACATGTCAATGGTATGCTACTTTAATGTTAACAGGACTAACTAGCTAGATTAGTTTTATGTATCGTTTGAAACTTGAAATGTATGTCACCACACATGGCTGACATAGCGAAACAACATAGCTTAAAGTGGAGAAAGCTGTGACTGGTACAACAATCCAACAGTACACCAAGTCCTAAACCTCTGTAACGTTAGCTGAGGCAGCAAAAAGTTTGGATTCATTAAGTGTTTTACTATGCTCATATGTCATAGCTAGGCTACGAGTTGGGTCTAGCATACATTTACTTATTATATGCCCTAAAAAGGACTCGGCACCTTTTTGTATTAAACCAAAGGGACCTTCCCATTACAAAGCCCACTTCACAACCTGAAACTCCTCCAAAAAGAGGAGAGTCTTAGAATTAGAATGACAAGTAAAAGGTCTGCCTCAGCTGATGTGAGCTTTTTCCCCCTGCAGCGTCCGACACCATGCTAGCCACAGTGACTGCTGTGGTTAGGTTTGCTCAATACAATGGCAGTATTTCACCTACACCATTGGAGAACACATCAACATTCCCAACGTGGCAACCTGATACTGAAGCCAACATCACCAAGCCTCACAAATGTTTGCAAGTTCTGTACGAGGACATTGGAGACTCCAGGTATTCAGTAGCATACTGTAGAAGAAATAATTGGAAACTATGAAAGACAAAGTAAAGCATACATTGCCTTTGAATATGTATGACATTCCGACATGCCACACAAAATATCTACTGCAGATGAAATAATTTTCAGAAAATTCTGTATTATCCCCCTCACATTCATCTCCCTACTCCTAGGGTACGGTTCTGGGACATTTTACTGCTTGTGCCTAATGTGGCCTTCTTTGTATTCCTGATGTGGAAGCTGCCCTCGGCCAGGGCAAAGATTCGACTCACCTCCAGCCCCATCTTCGTCACCTTTTACTTGCTGGTAGGACACAGACAACAGAAACACCGATATAAAGTATTCAAAGTAGTTATCTTGAGCTTGGCATCGTGCAAAACTGTGAATTCTATTAATAAAGGTGTTTCAGTTCAGTTGATCCCCAAAAAGTCTGAAGGGACAATGCACCTGTTAATACCTTTCACTTTTGTCTGACAACAAAGACAAACAACTTTGTGGAAAGACTTGCTGAGGGGTTTCTTTCTTGTTTACTGCTCTGCTTTATAATCTGTTTCTTCTCTGTGGAAGGTGCTTACTCTTTGTTTCCAAAATGTACTGCGTCTGTCTATTTAGGTTACCATTCCAGTGATGGTAAAATAACAACAAAGACTTGTAAAGAAGATATCTCCGTTCCACAATGCCTGGCAAGGCTGTAAAGGAACTCTGCATGTTGTTTGTCACTACCAGGCAGGACATGTTTTTATTGTGTTGAAAAGATTGAGTGTTAAATATTGTCTAACATGTTTTTTACTGTATTTCGTAGGTGTTTGTTGTAGCAGCGGTTGGAATCACCCGGGCCGTAGTGTCCATGACTGTCAGCGCGTCCAGTGCTGCCACCATAATTGACAAAGTAAGGAAGCACATGAAAACATAAATAGCGTTTTTGGAACACACACGGGTTATAGATCATGGAAATTAAAGTCTCATGCTAAATCCAAACAACTAGAAACAAAACGTTTCTAGTAATGTAATCTGTAATATTTTAAGAAATTCATTTGTGAAAGATATTTTTCATCTCGAAGTCAAATGGACATTTATATGATTATATGATGATGATATGATTTATATGATTTTGACCTTCAGCAAAGCCCCACAGTGCATGGTTATTTGTAGCTATAAAAGCTGGACATAGTTAACAGTACACATGTAGGATTGTTGTTTTTACTCTTTGTTTTTCAGATTTATTCAGCATTTTTCTTTAAATGAAAACATACACGGAAACAAGATTTACATGTTTACTGTAAACTATAGCAGCAGGGTCCGTTTGGAGTAGAAACTGCTTTTTTTTGTGTGGTCGAACATACAGCCTAGAGAAAAGTCCCTTCTAAACGTTCCAGATTATTTTTCACCCATACTGTAGTAGCAGTCATCATATCCCCTTTTAGTGAATGCCCAGAGGGGCTGATCTGAGCTTTAGCATGACTTTGTTTGGCTTTCATGTCCAAAAGGAAAGGAAAGGAATGGCTGACATTCCTCCCATAACAGACAGATCCCATTGGAGTTCAGAGTGATGAACCTACTGTTCCCATAGCACATTGTCATGGCGGCACTGTTGAAGAAAAACATACACATGATTATATAATGCTTTGGAGTGTGACCTGACTTGTAAGGTTTTGCAAATGTTCCGGGTCAACATGTGTTACATTGCAGCCAATCTACTCTAGTCACAGTGCATACTCATGATGTTTGTTGTCTCTTCAGGTGCTGTGGGAAATCACCCGCTTCTTCTTGCTGGCTATTGAGCTCAGTGTTGTTATCTTGGGACTGGCTTTTGGTTAGTTTGCTCTACTGCTTTCAGTTCTCATTTACTGTGTATGTGAACCAGTTTGGTGTGTCCTTTTTCACATGACATATCTGTTTCAAGTGATGAATTAATAACCATCCTTTTCAGCCCTGATTCTAATTATGAATGTAACTGAATGTCTGTATATTTTTTGTTTCTGTTAAGCCTCTTTCTTTATTCATTTATCAGGTCACCTGGAGAGCAAGTCCAGTATAAAGCGAGTGCTGGCTATCACTGCAGTGCTGGCTCTGGGCTACTCTATCACACAGGTAATGATGGATGATAAGATGTTAAATGATAAAAAAAAAAAAACAGGACATTTTGGTGAGTTGTCTTTCTGAATTCAGTTTAAATAAAGGAGATATTGTTCTAGGGCACACTAGAGATCCTGTATCCAGACAGTCACCTGTCCGCTGAGGACTTTAACATCTACGGTCACGGAGGACGGCACTTCTGGTTGGCCAGTTCCTGCTTCTTCTTTCTGGTCTGTAACCCGTAACTATGCAGCAGAAGCAGCATGAGGAATAAAATAAAACACATACTTGACAGATACCTGATAACTGACATTGAATTGATTGATGGTGTAAACCTATTTTTTTATAGGTGTACTCTTTGATTGTGATCTTGCCTAAAACTCCAGTGAGGGAAAGAATATCTCTTCCATGTAAGTTACGGATTTCATTTCAGCAGAGATCATAAATTAGTTTTAAAAAGGTTAAAAGATTAGCATTACATATCATGTAATCCATGTAAATCCACGAGGATGTGCTGCACTCTTAGAAATGTGCTTTTTACCACTGCGTGATGCCATATAATCGAAAGCATTTGCCCTCTGTTGCCCATTAATCTTTGTTTTGCTTCTTTTGTCCAGCTAAGAGGAGTTTCTATGTGTATGCTGCCATCCTGTCTTTACTGAACCTCATCCAGGGCCTGGGAAGTGCTCTGCTATGTGCTGGAATCATTGAGGGACTCTGGTCAGTATTCTCCTTTGAGTATTATACTTAATAAATAGACCTGTGTGAGTATTTTAGGAAGAAAATGATAAGTTGAATAGATGTTTTGCTTCAGAGCAACTATCACTATAAAGTGTTGGGGTTTATGCAGCACACACTTTTTTTTTTTTTTTAGAAAAATGTCCTGAATATGGAGCTGGGTGGCTGTTTTTGTTTGGCTGAGTTTCAACTAGGGGATGACTCACTGTTTTGGTGGGTCCAATGAAGTTTAGTGGAGTGAGGACATAATTTCTTTTGGCAGAAATATGATGCATTTTTTGGTTTGGAGGCCACAGTTTCAGAGACAAAAGGGATTTAAAGGGGATGGTTGAGCTTGCTCTGTCTGAAGCTGATGATAATCCTGTAACTTTTTTTAATGGGACACAGTGTGAAACCTGCCTTTCTTTTGTCTTTTCTGAACCAGCTGTGTGGATGTCACCACCTTCTTGTACTTCTCCACCTTTGCTCCCCTCATTTATGTCACGTTCCTCAAGGGCTTCTTTGGGTTCGTACAAAAAAAATAAAATACAGAATACTTTATAGTCGCGCTTAAGACAGTTGACCAAGTGCCTTTATTTCCCTTCTTCCTTCGTTTCCACAGTTCAGAGCCCAAGATCCTGTTCTCCTACAAGTCACAGGTGGATGAGCCGGATGAAAGCGACGTCCACCTTCCACCCACCATCGCTACGACCCTTGGCCGTAAGGAGCTGACTGACCAAGGCCTGTTTTACTCCTCCACCCAGATCGATGGCTCTGGTCCCGGCAGCTCTCGTATGGTTGGAGCATACCTGGATGATGTTGCCTCCGGACCCTATGGGTCCAGCAGCATTAACAGCACTGAAGCTGATCGCTGGAGACCTATCAATGCGTGAATGAATGGAAGAAGAGAGGTGGTTATACAGCTGGACTTAAATGTTGTGCGTGTGTAGTGTGTAATTTTGGGTGGCGATCCGAGGAGTTGGCCAAAAAAAAAAAGCAGAACAAAGTTGTTGGACACCATGAACGGGTAATCTTGGTCATGCTTTGACGCCAGGATAAGTTACCAAGTGGACACTTAAGGAGAGACCTTTGCTAGCCAATTATCTGGAGGACTGTGAATTTAGCAACTGCTTTTGTAACACTGTTGCCAGAGTGCACTGCTGCTGTAGCTCCACACTAGGAGTACTGTCTGTGATTGTGGCCCCGACAGACTCTTTACTATTGATTCTGTTCAACCGGCTCCTTTTCTGTAATTCCAGCATCATGCATCAACTGCTCAATCCTCAATAATGAAGTTTTAACCCCATTTTAACTAACCAAGTCTTTAAAGATCTAACATTCTTTTGATGGCTACTCAACATCGGTACATTCCCACTAAAAGCTTTGAGTAACAGCCTCTCAACTGACTTTATTATATGTTGCCTTGGATTAGATTCACGACCCAACTGGCTAATACTTTTTTTTACTGAATCACCATGCCTCTAGGGCAAGGACCAGTGCTAACTCATTTTGATAGGCGTACTTTGTCTTCTGAAAAAGGCACTGTCCGTCCTGTGAACAAGTGAAACGTGTTGGCGTGATGTGTGTCACTGGAATATGATAAGGAAATCAGTAACTGCTAAATACAGGCATTGCAATTACGCTAAAGATCACAAACCATATGTAACGCTCTCACACAAGGGCAAATCACAAATTGTCTCAGCTATTAGCTCGCTCTCTTTTGTTAATTTTGGGCTTTTGCTTTAATTTCTTATACCAGATTAATCATTCCTGCTACTGAAAGCACATTTGTTAGCTTCATAGTCATTAAGGACACGTTATTACGTTTGAATTTGATTTGAACAACAAATGTGCAGAAACCTTTTTTGTGGAGTCCAAATAGACATGCCCTCATTCCATATCAGCATATCTAGTTAAGCTCTGCTTGGCGCAAAAGGGTTGTTGTTGCAAAGTTTTTCTTTTTCTGCCCATCTTTTTTCCTGTGTTCATATTTTCCACAAATGTTATTACAAGTGCTCAAATTAGACCATAAACAATATTGCTCAGTTTTATGGTATCAAATGATGGTATTGATATAGTTTAATTCTATAGATATTAACTAGATCTTAAGAGAGGCTCAGGCAGTTGGTATGTCACAGATGGGTGAAATCAGTTCTTGTCATACCTCTTAGTATTACTAAAATATCATACTTTATTCTTTTTAAACCACCACACATCACATTTACTTATTCCTACCAAGGAAATATGATGCATGTGAGTTTCCCCATGAAAATGCTTTATGTTTGGTATGAATGGATTACAGTATTTAAGCTAGCAGTAATCATAGATAGTGGTGACCTCAATGCAGAAAATACATTTATTTTTTCATCATTTTAAAGCAACAACGCAATAAGGAAGTTGTGAATTTCCAAGAAATTACAGTATTCTCCTCCTGACTAGAAATATATATTTAAGTTTGATTGCCACTGATAACGGCTGTATAACTTGGCGTTAAGAATAGTGATTGTGAAATCAGTTTGCTGATTCATGACATTAGTTGACAAGGTGCATCATTATGGAAGTCCTCTCTCTTGATAGACAATATTTTTGATGTTAAATCATTTTGCAAATGAACTGTAAATTGCCTTTTTATTTAAGTGCATTGATTGTATAATATTCAGTCCATATTAATGCAATGTATTGAGCATTCCGTGACCTACAGAATAAACCCTGGACTTTCATTTGTTTTTTTGGGGGGGGATGGGACAAAACACCACACTCTGGCTGGTTTAGGTATGGCAGTGCATTCAAATTCAAGATAGTACTCCACTTTGTGGTTTCTTGTGGTAACTACACTCTGGGAAAGGGCTTTTTCCCAATTTAATTTAGTTTCTCCTGTGATTACGATACGACTGTTTGTCCTTTATTCTGTTTGCTTATGTTGTGTTTGTCTTTAAACACTTCGCATTAGCCAGATCACTGTTTAACTACAATTCCCATCAACCTTTACTTCAGATACGCAACCAGTGACTCCGTATTTTTTTTATCCAACCAATGAGCTCAGAGGATACTGTAGCGCCAGTTTGACCTTTATTAGAGCGTTTTACCACCGGTCGCTGTGGCGGCGACTCCTACCGCTCTCTCATTTATGTCTCTACATAGTTTTTATTATTTTTTCTAATCAGGTGCCAACCGACAGCAGGTCAAAATGGGAGGTAATGGCAGCACGTCCAAGAAAGTGTCATTCGGACTGGACGAGAACGAGAAGGTCACAGTAATTGAAGGAGTAAAGGTAGGACTAACGTTAACATGTTTCCTCTTATTGTTACAATTTAACTAGAGCCTAAGTTTGACTTGTGTTATTAGGCATAACCACTAAAGCTAATAACGGTTAGCTAGCTGGGGGTTTTTCAAGGTGCACTGAAATGCTGAGGTGCCATGTCCTTAAATGAACCCGGTCATCGTACCCTCTCTGTACTGTACCGTTAACGTTACTCGCTGTCTTAGGTTACTAAACTAGCTAAGTTAACGTTAGACGTTAACGTGACCCTTATGTGATATATTACGGCGACGTTTTCTAGTAGTAAAATGTCATTATAGAGGACATTTACGCAGCCATAACGCAGTACGTTACAACGTTAACTTGCTGGCAAAATATCCACATCGTCCCGTAAATGTCAACTAACACTAGCTAGATTGTTACAGCTAACACTAGATTTGCTTTGTCATCACATTCACAGCCAGGAGTTAGCGTTAGCTGAATAAACAGTTACGTTAATGTACTTTCAACGTTAACAAAACAGACAATTTTCTGTGATCCAAATTGTAACGTTACAGTAGGAGAGTAAATTAATAAAGTTTTCATGCCATCTAGGCAGATATAGCTACTCTTTCTTACACACACACACACACACACACACACACACACACACACACTGTTTATGTGCACATTTGTTATTTATAACATTCCTGTCCAGCTCTCAGAGGATGTGCTTCGGCGGATAAAGGAATCTCAGGGGTCGGACAGCGCCAAGCCACCATCGTCTCCGCCAGATGCTCACCAACCACCAACAAGTAAGTCCCAGTCAAAGACCTTTCACTTCTTACAGCTCCCATTGGTACAGTGACTGATGACAACAGCATCAGGATACTGGTAATTTGTGGCTCTTGGTACTCTGTTCTGTCAACTGATCCATTTAGTAATTGCCAATGGTATTGATTTTCATTTAATTTGATTTTCAGCTCCAAAACCAACAGGACCTACCACTACAGAAATACAGGAAGAAATCCGCAAAAGGTAGGTGCTAATGTTAAGGTCACTGTCTCTTTTTATTGTTATCCAGCCATATTTGGTGAAGGACCTGCTATAACTCTGTAAGTAACTTATTATGATGTGTGCGTTAGTATTGGCTAACTTAGAATTTGATGCCTCCCTGAGATGTCAATTGATTATTGCAACTGTTGCAGAATGTTTGATCCTAACATATATTTTCATATATTTAAGTTGAGCCCTCTGTGTTGACACCACACAGGCAGCTAATGGCCAGTGTAGGTGACAGATGTTTAAAGTAGCAGACACTTGATGCTAATGTGCAATGTTTATGGAGAACATACACATGCCAAGTGACCTGTCAACACTGCCCGTGCTGATTTACTCTCACTGTATAGCAGGCATGTTGCTATGCTGCTGGAATTCTCATATGCTATCCTGAGCCTCTATATACAGTATTTACATGTTAGCAAGTCCAACAATTCTCACCCACTGTCACTGTAATGGCTGTTTCCTGGAAATTTGTTAGACATAATATACAGTATATATTATTATATTTTGATCAGTGTTTTTGTGCCACACCTCTGTAATGTAATCAGTTCTTATTGATGGAGGTTCATATAGTTAACAGAAAAGTAGAGATTTACCAAAATAGGCCCTTGGCCAAGATGCCACTGGTTTACATTATTAGGGTAAGTATATTAGTTGTGTCAGGTAGGGCTGCGCAATATATCGATATTATATCGATATCGTGATATGAGACTAGATATCGTCTTAGATTTTGGATATCGTAATATGGTGATATGACATAAGTGTTGTCTTTTCCTGGTTTTAAAGGCTGCATTACAGTAAAGTGATGTACTTCTCTGAACTTACCAGACTGTTCTAGCTGTTCTATTATTTGCCTTTTCCCCACTTAGACATTATGTCCACATTACTGATGATTATTTATCTAAAATCTAAGTGTGAAGATATTTTGTTAAAGCACCAATTGTCAACCCTAGAATATCGCCGCAATATCGATATCGAGGTATTTGGTCAAGAATATCGTGATATGAGATTTTCTCCCTATCGCCCAGCCCTAGTGTCAGGTACTGTAGCAAAAGTATTTCAGGAAACCAAATACAATAGCACCGCAATACATTTTGAAACTGATATTTGAGAGATGTTGTTGAGATTATGTGACAGTAAAGTCTATGGTGATTTCTAAGACCATATTTCATGGTGTTGCTAGATTGGATTGAATTATATGAGAGGTTGAAATAGGGCAGCACGGCGCACGATCTGAAAAAAATATGCGATAATGTTGAATATCGCGATAACGATATTACTTGCGATAAATAAACAGATATTACAGTATTCTTGCTTCCAACATTATTTCATTGAACAAATTGAACATTAAAGTGAAAATAAAAGGCATCACTAAAAACTGAATTACTGTTACATTTAAAGTGCAGTTTTCTACTGATATTCTCTTACAACGAACACAAACAACCTCTGAGAGTCTTTCGCGATGTTTATACAGTATATATTATATATATATATATTAAAGGGTAACTACTGTTTTTTTTTTTTAACCTGGATCCTATTTTCCTATGTTTTTGTGTCTAAGTGACTGATGGGAACAACAATCTTTGACATTGGTCCAGCAAGATGGCTGCTGTCGGCAGTCAGCGAAACAAGCTACAATGTATGTTAACAGGGCAATTGTGCAGCTTGTATTTACGTTTACAAAAGTGCTTGTTTTGACACTGAAAGGCTCAGATTAATATTCTAAGTGTCTGACAACATTATGGAAAGGATTTCTAAGGAGGTCGACCTTTCTGTTAAAGAGTAAGATCTTTTTTTTAAACATAAAAACATCCGCGAAATTGCATTCGCTAAAGCCACCAGACTCCATGTAAATAAACAATTTTAGGATCGTAAAATACACTTCATTTCAAGTCGACAGAAACAAAATAAAACTATGAAAAGCCATTTTGGGTCTTCTTTCCACTTTTCCAACCATCACAACTCTAGTTGTGGTTGAAATAAACACATAGTTTACCGATTTACATGTGAAAATATGTTGGCTCTATACACGCTAAAAGTATCGTTTTTTTTAAATGGAGTCTGGTGGATTTAGCCCTAGTGACCTCATAGCTGTTTCTGGTTAAACAGAAAGGTCTTAAAGAGGTTGTAAAAAGGCCTATCTCTGTAGGGATCATTTCATTAATGTTGTCAGACACTAAGAATAATAATCTGAGCCTTTCAGTGGCAAAAAAACAAATACTTTTAGTGGACCAAATTGACAAAGCACATTTGCCTCATAGGGTTACATTGCAGCCTGGTCTGTGGCTGCCGGTTATAGCATTCAGGCTTAATACTGGACCAATTTCAAAGATTATTGTTCCGATCAGTCACTTACACACAAAACATGGGAAAATAGTAGGGGTGCACGATTCATAAAATCTCACGATTCGATATCGATTTTCAGGCTCAAGATTCGATTCAAAATCAATTTTTCGATTCAAAAACGATTCTCGATTAAAAAAAAAACGATTCACAGTATGTAAATGTAGTTACTTTTCCCATGTGATTGCAGTAGACATACAATAAAAAAAAAAAAAAAGTAAAAGTATTATTGTTTTTTTTAATTAAAAAACATGAATCGATTTTGAATTGGTAGAGCTTAAATCGCGATTTGAATGTTAATCGATTTTTTTGCACACCCCTAGAAAATAGGGTCCAGGTTGAAAAAAACGGTAGTTACCCTTTAAGTGTGTTCTCATGTATTTGTAGTGTGACTTAATACTACACTGTTGTTTTCATGATAAACCTTAACCTAATTTGATTTTAATGTAATACTTGAATTAGATTCCACCCAACAATTCATTAATCAGAATGCTATAATTACCATGCGTTGTCAGTCAAGAGTTTTCATGTCTTAAGCGTGATTTGTGGTCCTGCTGAGGCTCCACGCAGAGCTTTCGCTGTAGCCTACGTAAGTGGCCTGAAGTTTATACTTGTGTGTCGGTGTGTGCTTCGATCTCTTCAAGAGCATAGCGGGACCGGCATATGTGTGTGCGCGTTGGGAATGTGTGGTAGAGCGAGTAAGAGTGACGGTGATTAGCTTCAGAGAGAGTACCGACTCTAGAGGCATAGGGATAGTGAGAGAAACAAAGTGTCTCCTCTGTGCTTTCTAACCACAGTGGTACATCTGTAGCAGGAAAAGTTAACTCTCCTTGATTTCATGTTGTTTATGGAGAAGGAGAACCAGGAAATGAGTAGGGGGAAATGTAACGCTACCAAGCCACAGCTGAGTGACGTGCGTTGGCGCGACGTGTAGTTACATTTTTCGAGAGGTACACGTCAGGCTACGGCGTAGGGTCCGTGTCTCCACGTACCTAGGGTACGAAGTCACAGCGTAGATTTAATGCAGAAGCATAAATCACACTTTAGTCTAAATGTTGTTTTAGGCATTTTCTACTCTGCCTCTGTTTGTTTGTTTTTGTCTTATTGGCTTTTGAAATGCTTCATCCCCAAAATATTGGTATTTGTGTTGATCAAGAGAAACCAATATCACTCTGACCTCACCGGGTAGCTTTCTTTGTGAACAAAAACTTGAATGTTTAGCATACATTCCGTGGATATATAAAGGTTAAAACAGTTCTTATCTTCCCCTACTCTAGCTTTGAGCATCAACAAGCCCTGGTACAGGAGCAGTTGGCCAGATTGGCCCAGAAGGAGAGAGAGACAGGAGCAACCTCAGGGCTGGATGAGCTGACCCCGGCCATCCTCATCGAGAAAGGAAAGGCCCATGAAGAGCAACAAAAGGCCAAGATACTGGTGAGTAATGCCTTCCAGGTCGATACCAAGAGGAGTTAGAGCTGGGCTTTCCACTAGTGGGACTGATGAGTTTTACTTTATTGTACTGAATATCCCTCAAGACTGTTGATTCATTTACACTTTGTCAAAACACCTTTACCAAGAAGTTCCTTTCACGTGTATTCATTTAAATTCATTAAAACAACAATTATTATTTACTTTTGTCCTTTCCCTCGTTTTGTAAGTCTCAGGAGACAAAGGCACCCATCCCCTGCTCATTTGATACTTTTTTTTACAAAAATGTGAACATTTAATCTACAATTTATGTCCTGGATTTCACTTAACCTCTCTTGGTAAGATAATAATGCATCATTAGGCTAAAACTTGGCATCACAATTTAAGGAAACTAGTGCAGTGCCCGTTTGGAGCATGTGTCTGTTCTGAAAGGGCTGATTGCTTGGTTCCCAGTACTTTTTTTTTCTAAAACTTTATCTAACTATAAGCGCGGTTCAATCAGTCGTGTAACAATAGGAATTGTTTGTGGTATATGTACGGACCGTTTCAGGTTGCACCTAGAGGTATCAGAGTAGCCATGTGTGTGAGACCACTTGTATGTTCGCCAAAAGAACGTTAAATAAACTATTGCCCAGTGGGTGACTTAACTGATATTCTGGAGTCTTCATGAGTGTTAAAGACCAGAATATAACATGGTGGAAGCGGTAGTGAACTTTGGCCATGTTATGAGAAAGTAACGTTACGTTAGCATGGCTCAATGCTAACTTTTTAAAGTGGTTGCCGGTTTGGCAACCAGGCATCAGCTTTTGGTTGTCGAAATTGACAATACGGTTGCCATGTTTTAAACTGCCTATATTTGGAGTAATTAATTTCTTATGTAACTATACCACACATTTTAATAATGAAACAATGAGATAATGGCTTGCAATATAATTTCCCATCCCTCTCAAATGATCTATAATTTCCCCCACTTTCTTACTTATGTCAGTGGTTTGTTAACTTGGACTGGTTGAGTTCTTTACTAAAATTAAGGGGTGAAATAGGCAAGCATTTTAATATTTTGAATAAAAACACATACAGACACATATTTCAGCCAATTTTAATTTTCATATTTTCCATTATATATGTATTTAAATACTGAGTTGTATCTGTTAAGGCCCAGAAGCAATGTTCTAAAATCAGAATATGACTTAATTATACTAGTGCTGTCAGTTAAACGCGTTATTAACGGCGTTAACGCAAACCCATTTTAACGGCGTCAATTTTTTTAGCGCTAGATTAACGTTCTTTTTGGCCTAGCAAACTTTGTAGTTGTTTTCACATGCTGTTGCAACAACTAGCAACGTTAGAAAAACTACAACACCACACCGGATCTAGCTAGACCGGAAACAAAACAACAGGCACACCGCACACACTTGTTTGGGCTTGCGAGCCGGCCAAAGAGTAGTAGGCTAACGTTACGTTTTGAGTGGATGGCGAGCGCGAGACTCCGAAATGGATGCCAATAAGATTCTGAATGGTAAGTTTACTTTTAAAAAGTTGCCAAATGGTTCCATTGACAAGACCAAAGTGATCTGTGTGTTTTGTCGTTGTGAACTGAGCTATCATCGCAGCACGTCCAGTCTCAAATACCACTTGATGGCCGAGCACACAGCTGATGCGAATTCTCCGCCCCCTCGTCAAAGCCAGGCGACAAAAGCACAAAGCAAGCCGATCCACTTTTCCATGTTGATAAGAGCATTAAAATGAGAAAAAAAGAATTGGACAAAAAGAAATCTAGGGACATTTAGAATAGATAAAAATGTGCGATTAATTGCAAGTTAACTATGGCATTAATGCGATTAATCGCGATTAAATATTTTAATCGTTTGACAGCACTAAGTTATACATTTTACCATGTACATTTTTGTATTATTTAGCAGTAGTAGTAGTTTTCCTTTCCTCCAGAAACTCTTTGTATAAGTCAACAGCACCCACTACTGTTTAGACTTTGAATGGCACTTCTGCACTGAGGCACTGGTGAATTATTAAATTATTAGGATGTACCTCTACAACCCTGGTTTCTATATTGCAGAGGCCAAAACAAACCCATTTTTGTAACAGCAGGTTATCAAATATTTTAGTGAAAGTGATTAGGATATATGTGATTCTCCGCTCGCTGTTTAATTGTTAGTAACCCTGAAGTCGAGAGGCCTCTTGTTCAGTGTCACATTGTTGCGCTTTTCAATAATTGCAGTATTTTTCTATCACTAATGTAGCATAGTGTTTCCTCAGTCTATTTTCTCTTGGTTCACACTCAGTTTAACCTTGAAAAGACGGATCTAATTGTCATTGTCTAAAGAAAAATGGAAAAATTAAGCTATATTAATTCAGCATCTTAAGATGCTGAGTTTTCACAGCTGTTACAGTACATTTGTTTACAACTACCCTTGAATCTCTACACTGAATGGGTTATGTATGTGGTGTGGGAGCAACATGTGATGGCAGAGATGTACAGTATCTGTACTTTATCAGAGCAGGGAAATCCCTGATGGTCCTTCTTGCCTGTTGGGGTACAAGTATGATCATCTATTTTAACAGGCTATATTAATAATACCACTATGCAATATAGAAGGGAAACAAGAATATGAACAATGTTGTCTTCTGCTATGAATGTTAACACGTATTCCCATCACAGTCACATGGTTCACATGCACTTCTGTAATCTGATTAACCCCCGCCTTCCAGCAGTAGCCTGCTTTCTAAAACGCCATGTAAACAAGAAAGTTATCATGCGTTTTGTGTATGCACTTAGATAAAGCGATTGCATTGATTGTTGTTTGCATGTGCTTTCTGTGATAGCTCTGCTTTGTCACAGTTTAAAATGTGTTTTCTTAACACATGCTCCTGTCAAATTCTGATTGATAATGACTCAACCAACAATGCAGCGTGTGAGAGCGCAAGAAGGGTTATTGCTAATTGTGTGTGTCAACTCGGTTTTTAATGTTACTGACATGCATATATTGATAAACAGTGATCTATTGCCAATCATATATTTTTCTATTCCCTCCCTGTTTTTTTACTTGCTTTGCTAATATTAAACCCTGTGGATTTCCTACAGCCCAGTCTCTCTCTTTCCTCTCCAATTGATTTGTCCTGCAGTGTGTTCGGTGTGCCAGCCAGCTGTAATGAACACTGAATGAAGCTGCTGGCTTAGCTTACACTGATATGGGCTCCAAACATTTAATGATGTTGCATAGCAATGTGAAACTGAACACTTACCTAACAGCTTTGCTTTCTACTTTTTCTGACTTGACAAGTCAATACAGCCTGTCAGTGTCTCTGTGAGCAGATGTATGTTTGAGTGCACAGAAGTACACCCTAAAGGTTTATTTCAGTAGGGTGTGTTTGACAGGTTTGAGTATCTTTTTTGTCAAAGCTTGGATCAAAGGTTTCTTGTGTTTGAAAGGATGCTTGGAGTTTAGCTGGGTATAGGTGCAAAGCAGAATTTTATCTGTATGTTTAAGTGAAAAGAAGGGGAGGTTTTTGCTGCTTTCAGGTGTTGATAGACAGCCTAGACAGCATGTAACTTTGAGTGTTTATGTGTATTATCACCTCTCCCTTCATACCTTTCCCTCTTTCTCACCTGCCCGGGTTCGGTCTCACCTCTGACTCTCACTTTTTTTGGCTCAACTGTCTTAACACATTCATTGTTCCCAGCTTGATTTCTCCACTGTCTAAAATGTGACACATACTTGACAAACTCACCACAAGCACCGCAATCCTGCATAATTCATCCCCAAGATCAAAAAGAAAGCTGTACTATATGTTTGTTGGATTGCTTCAGCTTTTGAGTAGATTGAAAGTACCTGGGAATCTGAGAGATCTGTCGCTTTCAAATCTCTCTGTCTAGCAGGTGGGCTCCTCTTTGCATTTCCATCAACCTTGCATCCACCGGTAACAACACAGCTGGATGCCTTGAAGAAAAAGTCTGTCCACTCCTCTCTCTCTCTCTCCCCATTCCACAGTAAAACGCTCCACTTTGAGTAGTTTGGAGGCTGCCTTATTTCCCAGAGGAGGAGACAGATACACACACACACACACACACACACACACACACACACACACACACACACACACACACACACACTGCTGTGACGCTGTCACAATACAGAAACACATATAGCGAGCACCCCCCCAGTCTATTTCCTTACGTGCACTCCTGGCTCCCCAGCAGGCAGGCTATGCGTTAGTTAGTGTTGGGTTGAGGAGGGGGTGAGGGAGGTGTGGAGGCAGCACCTGTCAGAGAGCTGAGTTGCTCCCCACACTGCCTCAGGCTGCCTGTCACAAACACTCACATTAGCCATTTACTCCTGTCTCAGCGCCAACCGCCACCGCTGGGACTAGTTGTGTGTGTATATACAGTATATCTGTGTCTGTGCATACCTGTGCATTAAACAGGCTCTCTTGATTTACATCAGAGAATTGTTTGTGTTTGTTGAAGGGGATATCTGCTTGCAAGGTCTATCCACAGTTCAGTCAATACTATACTTTTTTAGCGTCTTGCATATTATATTTTTAAGCTTCTTTTATACTGTGGTATTTACATTTCTGTTTGGTACAACATTCATTTTCCTTTTGTAGCATCTGATAGTGTTAATTCCTTCCTTCTATGCCGCGTTTTTTCCTGTAGTGTAGTAACGCCTACCTGTAGCTCATTGAAGTATACAACTGAGTGCCAATGCGTACCATTGCTCTTAGGTGTTGTTTGGAAAGACTGAAAGCAGTTAAAAGCTGCTTTTTTGATCTTTGGCAAAGATTGGCCAAGTGGGGACTGATAGAGCTAGAGATGGAGAGCCTCTCAAACTCTTTGCTCTACATTCCTCTTTCTTACTTGCCACACTGTCTGTGTTCATTACTAACCCGCACCACTCATCTCTGCATTGACAGTGATGTTGATGGAGGAGCGTTGTGGTCTCAGAGAAAAAAAATGTGCCACTGAAATTACGATCAAGTTCTGGCAACAATGGCAGGACTGAATAACGCTAATAGTTGCTGAATATCCCTACATCCATACACCTTTACTCCACAGTTTTAATTAATTTTGCACAGCTGATTTTACACACACCAGGAAATGTGGCAATATATGTGTTCCTCAACATTTTATTTTCTGTACCTTGTTTGTTAATTTCATGTGCCAGCTGCTACTTGAGCTCCACATTGTCTTTTCAGCCCATGTACAAAAGTGCTGTTAAAAAAAGTGTAAACAACCTGGCTTTTTAACCTGCCATCCTACGTTGTTTTGAGACTACATTTAGACACCTTAAGTGACAAAGAAGAGACGACAAGTTACATTAACACCTCGTCTGTTCACCTCTCCTTTCTTTCATTAGCACCTCCTGTTTGTGTTCTTCCCCCGACTATTCTCTTCCCCTCAGAGGTGTCATTCGTACTGCAAACAAAATGCTATTAGTATGCACAGGCATTCAGTGCCTAGCATTTCACACACATTCACACACACCGATAATAACAAGCAAGCATCTGCTTTAAGCTATTGAATTTCAGACGCTTCCCATGCAGGTGAGAAGAATAGTCTTCGCTACCTATTTGGGGGTTGCGGGTGAATGTTTATAACATGTCAGTTGATTTGCTTTCAGTCCTGTATATTAAAAGCTATAGCTTTCATCTGCTATCTCCAATGAAAAACCAGTGATGGACAACGTCATTAGAGGGTAAAGTTTTAATTCAGACCAGTATTAGAAATGTGGAGAAATTTAAATGACAAAACTAGAAAGGAGTAAACATTATCAGATAATTAAAAAGAATCGTTTTAAAAGTTTGTTTTGCACTCTAGTTGATATGCATGCTTTAGTGTTACATTCATATTTGGATTTTGAATATCTCTGAATCAGTTGAAGTCACCTTAATTCCCCTCACCCCCATTCTATTCTACTCAATCTAGAAGTTTATTAAACCTGAAGGCAATTTTCAAATTATTTTCAGTGTGGAAAATAGGTTACTCTTCATGCGTCACACCACCTTGTTCTTCTTCTTCAGTATATTTAAACCCAGGAGGGACATTTCCTTGACTCCCACAAACGTATCATCAAAGTAACATTTTCAAACAGTGGGTCGACACTGCTTTTCACTCTGCCATATTTTCCACCTGATCAAAATTTCACACAAGCAAATGGAGCAAACAGCTAAATGAGTTTATCTAAGATTTGATTGCATGCATTTTTGTAAGAAGAAATTGACATCCTCTATTAAACTGTAAATAATGATATCTCGATGTGAGAATTTAGTCCGTTACACAGTTTGAGCTGAAATGTGTGATAAGATGTGATGTGCCCATTTGGTCACTCCTGATGTCCCTGTTCTCACACCTCCTCTTTTCTTTAAAAACCTAGCCAGGTTGTTGTGTAGGCAGCTAAACAGCAAATGACGTAGTTTTTTTTTTTTACATCATGTATTAGGGCTGTGCTCGATGGAAGAAATTCTTAGTCGACTAACACTCATTCAATTGTATCGATTAGTTGATTTAATCGACAGATCTGTAAATCTGAGTTTCTCCGCAAAGAGTCATGCAAAAGCACCACTTTAATTCTTGTGTTTACCAGAGATGTGCTCGTACGTTTCTTGGAAATAAGTCATTCAGCATGAAAAAAGCATAAAACGTGACTAATCGACTAAAGAAATCTAAGTTGACTAAGACCAAAACGACCAATTAGTCGACTAATCGACTAAGAGGGAGCAGCCCTATCATGTATATTGGTAAATGTCAGGCTGTGCTTATATAGTAGGAATTTGAAGTAGTATGGTATCATTTCATTTGTTTTAATTTCCTTGCCGTGTAGTCAGACCCACCCAGTTTGCTTTCACCACATCACATTTTACCACGTGTTACCTGTGGCTGCACATTTTGAGTAATTGGTTGGTATGTCTTGTTCTTGAATGAGGGACGTTTGTGACGATGAGGAAACAGGATGTAACCTCGTAAATAGTCAGTAGATGGCATTGTTGAAGCATGTTTGCCAGGGGGTTAAAAAGCAGGATGGATGCGTGCTCTGCACAGCAACACGTGCTCCTGGGCAACATGTTCTCCCAGCATTTATTCTTCCTCCTCTGTCTCCCATCTTTTTTTTTTTTTTTTAAATCTTTCTCTTTTCAACCCCTCAGATGGTGTGTGTGTGTGTGTGTGTGTGTGTGAGTGTGTGTGTGTGTGTGTGTGTGTGAGTGTGTGTGTGTGAGAAGCATTTGACACTGTCCAAAAGAAGGATGATGAAAACCAGCGTGAAAAGCCTAACATTCATTAAAGTCAGACCTGAGATGACAAACACTCAGACCACAGCGGATGATGCCACACATGTAAACAGTGTTGCCTTGCTGCTGTGGAGAAACACAAGGATATGACACTTGACAAGGGTGGAAATCGTGTTTTGCACTGAAGATGCAGCCTTTCAGTTACAAGATGTTCTCGCTAACCAGCACCCCCCCCCCCCCCCACCCCCACCCCCCACTGCTGTCTCAAGACATTTGTATATGATACAAATATACAAATGATGATATATGATAGAATTATCTACAATAGATGTGTAAGTGTACTGTTGTTTCAGGTAATACCCTTACTTTTATTGATTTCTTCAAACATTATGTTTTCTTTATCTCACAATATTACATATAGTGCAGGCACTCCTAGGTATTATTTCATCTTTGGCATGTTCATGCAATACTTCATCACACATAAAAATCTATGATTTAAAGGCAAATCAACTGTTGCTACCCACCGTCTCATCCCTCCTCACTGAACTAGCCTGTGGTTACATCAATCTGTCAATTCATATCACTTCAGCTGCTTTGATTGTTTGCTTTCTAGCACCAGATGGACATGTTGGTTTAGCTGTATTCAGCCAATGCCAAAATAATCTCTGGATGGATTTTCTTTCACCCCTCAACCCATGATTGCAACGTGTATCTAAAATGGAACCGTCAAATCGTTGTTTTTCAGCAGATGATAACGCATCATTGTTGTGCAGATTACAAAGCAATACAAATCACACAGTAGCAACACAATAAGATGGTCACCCTTTAACATTGTGCATCCTTTTAACGTCTATTCATCATGCAGTAATTATTTTTAATTAGAGCTGCAAAGATTAATCGATTAGTTATCAACTATTACATTGCGGCAACTATTTTGATAATCTTGGATCTTTGGAAAACACTGATCGACATTTTTCACATTGTTCTGACATTTTATAGACCAAACAACTAATCGATTAATTAAGTAAATAATCAACAGATTAATTGACAAAACACATTGAGGATATCTGTTGAAAAATACTCCACAGAAATTTAAAATCTGCATTTTTATGGAAGCACTTGCATTTACAGTAAGTCAGCCTAGCATTTTACCTGTGCACACATTAAACATATTTATTTTTGCTTTGAACTTCATCCCTCTTTTTCCCATGACCCACCTATTAAACAGGACTGAGAATCCTTTATACCAATATACGGTAGCAGTCAGCGGCTAGGGCAGCAAGCACATGGAAGCATTAGGCCAGAGAGCTCAGAGAAAGAGAAAGGAGCTGAAAGACGGAGAGAAGAGACTTTGAGCGTGGTATAGTAATAGATTCAGATGTCTGACTTCGACAGCCAGTCGGCTAGATAGCTAACCCTGCTTGTTAGCCGAAGACGGAGGGCGGGGGAGGGAGAAGAGAACGGGTGTAAGAATCCAGAGGAGAGGGAGAGAGGAGAAAGTTGAATCAATGAAGAATGAATGAATTGAAAAACAAGTTGAGAAATGAGTGAGAGAGGTTTATGTTGAGGCCGAGTGGGTCTTAACCATGACAAGCGACTTTGAGTCCATGAAAAGCACTATACAAATTCAATTTTTTATTATTATTTGAGTCTGCAAGTGTGACATACTGTGAAGTTGCACATATGCATGCACACATACAAATATACTCTCTGAATTTCTTTCTCATAGAAACTGACAATGTAAAATACAGCAGCATTTCAGACACACACACATTCACACACGGCTAAACCACTTGTTATCAGCAAACGTAATCACAGACTTGACATCTTTTCTGCATGTTAAAGCAGCTAAGCCCTTTGTGCACGCTCACACTCACTCGCACATACACACACGCTTACAGTACTCCCCCATCATCTCGAACGACGGTAATTGCTGACGAGCAGAGCGTACACCGGCTGAGGAGATTTTGATCGGTGTAGAGCAGTAAGAGAGTGGGGGCCTAGCACAAATCCTGTCGGTTCAAAGGACAAATGTGTAGGAGTGGAATACCTCTCCCATCAGAGAGCAGTCGTGATGTAATGAGACAGCTGGACAAGACTTATTATCCAGAGGAAAAGTAATTTTTCCCAGATGCTTGTTCTCATGTATGGAAATACGGATTTATGTTGAAACAATCCAAGTATGAGTCAAAGGTTTTTGAAATTATAGGATTTATCGTCCGCTAAGCAGTTTGGTAGTTTAAGTTGCATTTATCGCAGTTAAACATAAAGGCAGTGGACAGTCTTGTGTTACTGATTGTATGTCTGATCTTTATTTTAGGATTATAAGTTACGAACCTTTGATATGTAGAATCGTATCTTATGTTTACCAAGTGACATAGGTATAGTATTTGTAAGGAAAGCATGTTTTCACACTAAACATTTCACTTGTGAAATATGTAACAATCTGTTTTTAACACGTTTTACTGATGCACAGAAATAGTGCACATTAGCATGTCAAGCTAAATGTATACCTTCGGCATCCGCGTGGGTCTGGTTTGGTCTGTGTGGCGTAAATGACGACTAATTGGGAGTATAATCAAGGCTTTAATTATGAGACCTTGTGTTTCTGCTGGTTGTATCTAATATTGTATTGCTTCATCTTGCATAATGTGCTGATGGACACAGTAATTGTTGTACCTTTGGTATATTTGCAAATGAAAATAATAATTTACTGAAAAACGTGCATTCACAAATGGTACCTGGATTCTTTCTGGATATTAATTTCTTTTTTCTTCACGTGAATGCGAGCGTGCGTGTGTTTCAATCATTCACTGTCCCTCAGGTGGGGGCATGTTTGTACATATTGGGCAGCAGCATATGTCCTGTCTTCTTCTCCCAGGAGAATTTTTAATTTGGAAAGGTCATTCAGCTCTTTGAAATCTAAGATCACAGAGTTAAAGTTAAGTTAAAATAAATGTTTCTTGTTTTCTTCTTCTCTGTGTCTGTCTGTCTGTCTATCTATCTTTCTCCCTCACTACTACCCTTGTTCGTCTTTTCTTCTCTCGTTTCCTCCGTCCTTTATTCTCTCCATAACAAAACCTATTGCTCTTATTCACCCGGCATCTCTCTTTCTACATCATCTTTCTATCCCTCTGTCCTTTTTTCAGTCTCTGTTTCTGTCTGTGTGACAGTCTGTGGTGTGAAACCTGATGAAGACTGATGATGAAGTGTTAATTCATTTAACCTGCCCCCGACTATGTGACGAGAACACACATTTAATGAGCAAACAGCTAGACTAACCAATTCATGCCTCTGGTATTTCTACTGTACTGTGTGCATGCTTATGTGTTAGTTAATGTGTGTTTTTGCGGGTGCATGCAGGTGTGCATATCACCCACAGGTGTTAGTGTGATGATTCATGCATATGTGTTTGGACTGCTGTCCTACTCTGATGGAGGCTGTGCAGTTTGAGTTTGTGTTGATAACCCTGACGCAGAGACCTGGTGGTGTAGTGCTGGCAAAAACTTAACCAACAACTAACTGCCAGTGATCGAGATGGAAGCCTCACAACCTTAATCAGAGGTACAAAATTACTTCAGTACTGTAACATATTGTAGTTTACTTTAAGCAGGGCAAGAGTTGAGTGCCATGCTTTCCCCTGCTGAGATTGTTCAGTACAACGGCATTCCAGTATGCCTCGCGTGCTGATGATGATAGCAGCTCCTGTACATCCCGACTTGCTGTCTTCGACACTCCCTGTACGTACCGAATTGTTGCCCGTCCACCTAAAAATACAGAAGATACCACTTGAGGGGTCTTAGGGCTTGCCAGGTTTTTTTGTGACATAGTGCATATTTTACAAATGCCCCCTGCTGGAGTAACTGTTTGTTTCACTGATAGACTTTGAATTTTGAATTCTAACACATTGTGTGTGTGTGTGTATATATATATATATATATATATATATATATACACACACATACCCTCACATTCTCACACACATATTTTTACATATGTCAGTTGACACCTATAATGCTGTACGCCAGAATAAGTTGTCAAGGTATGCTCGCACAGCTTTGCTTTTCTGAAACGTTGATGTGAGACGATGCTGGGAAATATGACAGTGGCATATGACACGTGGATAAGATGGTGCCAGTGTGTGGGCTTACACAGAAAACAGTGGGTACTGTTGTTTTGACATGCGTTGTTCCTCAGTGCGTGTTGCCCTCTATTGGGTGTTTCTTCTTCTGTCTGTACGTGTATGAGAGAAAGCAGGCTATGTTACATTTTGACACCACATGCCAATTAAACACACCTGCAACTTGTAAAGGATGAGGAACAATGAACAAAAAATGGAAGATAATGTAAATATGTTGGATACAAATTTGGTGGCTATGAATTGAATGCACAAGGTATAAGGAACATCTGTGTGAATTAAGTTATATCAGCGTTTCCCTGTATTCACGTCATTAGTGTAATTGATGAACTATCCCACAGACCTTTGGTTATGTCAAAAGTGAAAAATGTATTCTGTACACTAGAGATTATTGAATACTCTGTAAATCGTTCAGTGTGCCTTTGACGGCAAATCCACACAAACACTCTGGCGTTTTAGCTAAGCATCAGCATCGACCAAAACCAGAGCTGGGGTGACAGCACTCGGCTGTACCAATGGCATTTATTACCGGCACACATGATGAATGTGCTTACCGTACTTATTCCCATAGAGATAAGACAGGAAGAAAGCTGTAAGTGAATTAGCTCTTATTTTATTCTCTCTGTCTGTATTTCTGTCTTTCTCCCTAATTAAAAAGCCAAATCAGGAGTTTGAATGCACAAACTGTGTCTGCCTGTGACATTCTCAAGCCTAATCCTCATTTTAGCCCTGTCTCCTCATCTCTCTCTCTCTCTCTCGACTCCTGACTCCAAGTAGAAAACCACACCAAAATCTTTTCTCCCCAAACACATAGATTTATTCAAATGTACAATTTGCATAATTCAGTATTTACATAATTGATTTGCAAGGAAGCGTTTCTTGAGGTGGTGTTAGAGACCAAGAGGTCTCATCCTGTCACATTTCAGTCGTTTTTTCTGTTTCACTCTCACGCGCACACACACACGCACACACGCACACACGCATGCACACACTGTTGGCAGACCATTGAGGTTTCAAGTCTAAATCAAGCATGAAGCGTTGTCAAGCTGGTGCATCTGGTGACCCATATGGTACAACCACAGCAAACATGATTCAGTTAAGCATAGATAATCAAATATTTTGAGATCCATTAAATCGCCGTGCTTAGAAGGGACATTCATTTCACTATGCTGTTAAATGATTTGCCCCTTTTCACCTTTAAAATAGTTTTGTAGATGCAGGACGTTCTAGTTCTTGTGGCATGCATTGAACATGTAGCTCAACCTTAGCTCTAGAGATGCACCGATTACAACTTTCTAGGCCGATTCCAATTTCCGATTTTCTTTGAGTTAGGCCAGCCGATACCGATTTTACCGATTTGATTTTTTCTAACCATTTTACACCACACACAAATATTTATTTTCTATCTTTTCTTTAATAGAACATTTTACACAGAACATAGAACATTTTTTGAACAGATAATGGATCACTATAAAATAGAACTATATAAATTACTCCTGGTGTGGGAAGTTCACACACATCTAAAGTGCAACGTTAGAACCATTTCCTTCTTTTCACATCCAATATCCAACTAAGAAAATGTGATTTTGGTTTTTGGTTTTTGGTGACGCCCTACTTTTTCCTTGCAGGTGTTGCATATAACAAACTTGTCATCTTCTGCACACACGCTGAAGAATTTCCAAACAGCTGACATGTTGCAGGTTAATTCACGAGGTTCCCTACATGTGCAAGAATAGCGCGGACATGCGCTTCACACCGCGAGCGGTAACGCGCAACACACGGCGGAAAAAAAGTTGAGAGAAAGGAAAAAGAGACTGTGCTGTCGCGTCTGTGTGTGTGTGCGTGCGTCCTTGAGAACTGTAACTCGTATAACTTATGTTGTCAGTTAATTGTAGCATTGACCGGCATGAAATCGGCATATGTCAGACTGACCTGCAGGTCACCAGTCATGGCCGAGCACGTGAAAACCGGCCAATTCCGGTCACCGGCTGGTCTATCGCTGCATCTTTAGAGACAGACTCCTTTCTCATCTCTGTAAAGCTGGCCAATTGCGGCAGGAAGTGGTTGTGAATGTTGTAATGTTGGTTTTGGAAAGATACAGAAGTGATCAGAACTATTTGAGGATATGCTGAAGAAGCATACTGGCTGCTTCAGTAGGAGGGAAGAGAGCAGGTCTTTAATGTATGTCTTAGACTATGACGTGAGGAAAATGGAGGGTCATTTTGGCGGTTGAGGGGTGATTGTTAAGATTGTTATTGTAAGCATAATTTGATGATAGTTCTCTGCTGGGTCTACTATCCATGTAAGTTTCACTAGTCATTTTACTGGCAGTGTAGAATGAGGGACAGATGTTGTTGCTATGGTTACCTGCTGTTTAATATATCCACTGCATATCCATATGTGATGTTTATAGACACCTACAAGCCAGTTAGTCTGTGGTCTTATGTATGTTTACTGAGGGATCACACTTGACTTGATTAATAATGCATTCATGCTACATGGTAAGAGCTTTATCTTGGTACAAATCTTGGGGAATATATGAGCCTTAGTCTAGCTAGCTCAGTTGATCCAGACTCTTAATGTGCAGATTGAGGCTGCTGACTGTTGGTCACCAGGGAGCACAGAGCCGCTAAAACAACAATGAGTGGGTGTACCTGAAATGCCATTGTCTGTTATGGCCCATGGACTGCACCAAACTGCTTGGGTGTGTGTTTGTCTGCATCTGTATTGCGACAAGCCGCTTCACCTCTTCAAAAGTCTATCACCTATGGAAATGGGACCTCCACACTTCTGTGAGCACTCTATGGTGGTACACACACACACACACACACACACACACACACACACACACACACACACATTCAGTTTAGGGCCTGCCACCAAAGTGCAGGGAGGTTAAACAGATGGCATCGGTTGTATCCGTTACAAAATTACCCAACACACACACGCATTCTGCAGCAACCGGCTTTGTGAGTTCACCTCATTTAACTGAATGGTGTTTTTATGAGGCATGGCAACATTAGAGCCACCCACTGCTCTAATCTCTCCCTTTCTGTTTAGTTTCTAATGCTGGACTGGGAGCACTTGGTTTGAGTGGGCAGGTCTAGACACATCCAAATACGGTGCCCTGTTTGTCTGTGTTATATACTTAAACTGAACGTTGTTTGATTCGGTAATAGATAGGGCTGTCCCAAACGATTATTTTTTAAACGATTAATCTAGCGATTATTTTTTCGATTAGTCGACTAATCTATCGATTCATTTTTCGATTAATCTAACGATTCATTTTTCAATTAGCGATAATTTTCCCATTGCTCAATTATTAACAATTTACACACAACAAATTTCAATAAGGTTCAAATCTCTAATTATTAAAATTGTTTAACACTGCACTGTTCAAGTATGAATTAATGAGTAAATGAATTTGTAGTGCAACCTGAAGCCAAAATAAAGTCACTTTCAGGAGGAATACAAAAATAAAAACTTAAAGTAAACAGAGCAAGTGCAAAAAGAGTAGCCTGTATTTGCTTTGCTGTCTTAAAATCCATTTCAACATCAACAAAAATACATTAAACACAAAACTTTTATTTTCCACCTTAGTTGTGAATCAAAACAGTTATCAAAATTAAAAAATTCTGGTAACACTGCTCACTCAGAGTAACATTAATAAAACTGGTTGTGCTTTTGGATAGGGGTGCGAGGTTAGATACTCAGGATTGGTATCAATCCCAACTGTAATAATTGAACTAACTAAAATTCAAAGGAATGTAAACAACAAAGACTTTTTAGTGCAAACTGCATAATGACACAAACCTTTATCAATACACTTGGTGACTGCCCTGTTGTCAACATTGAACTAATGGAGAACTAACTTAAGTGCAAAGGAATGGAATTGAATTGCCTTGTTGCTGAAAGGTGCTGTAGAAATAAAGTTGCCTTGCCTTACAACCTCAGCCTGTCAGTCAGTCACCAGGGCACAGAAACCACTGTTGTGCCTGCATGTCTCAGGAGGAAGTGTCACCGCGAACGCTTTCGGCTCGCAATTAATATCATATCGCAGCAAACGCTGTCCGCATGAAGTTTTGAAAACTGTAACCACACTTGAAACCACTATCAGCATTACAGTGACTCTCTGGGACTTCAACATAACTGCAGAGCCGACGTACTTCTCCCGCACTTCAACACGCGCACGTGTCTGTGTGTCTGTGTTGAAGCTCCAATGTCTGTCAATATGCAGACAGGACAGATAAGCTTGCGCTTACGCGTTCAGATGCTTTTTTATTTTTTTTTGACCCGACGTAGTTCAGGCGGCAGGCTGGCGGCCGCCTAAACTGCAAAGTGCTGCGGGAAACCCTGCTATTTTTAGATTTACACATGAGGGATGCTCATAGACAGTTAAAGAAACGCGACGCATCGACGCAAATTATTTGTGTCGACGCATTTACGTAATCGATGACGTCGACGAATCGTCCCAGCCCTAGTAATAGAAGTGTTGTAATATATAGTAGTCTAGCATATATATATATATATATATATATATATATATATAAAATACTGTCATACTGTGTAATATTTTATGGCTGCATTCAAGACTCATACTATCAATTATCATAAAAACAGATAGTAGGCTGCTAGTTGTCAGTTCTGACTGGCCTACTAAGAGCTATTGAAATAGACAATAAACCTACATCTTTATAACATAAACCTTTTAAATATTAATGTGCAAGCTGAAAATTAGCCATGTTTAATTATTACTGATTTCAAACGTTTGGTTTTCATTGTGTTGGTGGGTTTCTGGATTTTTGTGAAAGCAATACTTTCACTTCACTTTCATTCGATGCTAGGTAGAGGTCGAGCGATATGGGTTTTCTCTGGCTGATGCCGATGCCGATCTTTAGAAATCAGGGTCAGCCGATGGCCAATAAATGCTGCCGATATTTGGCCGATATGTGCTTGTTTTTAAACCTCTATTTGAAAGATAAAATGTAACACTAATATACACAGAATTTCTCAACAAAAACATTTATTGAACACTTCACCAATCTACACTTGTATACTTCAATTAAAAATGTATAATGTCAAAAACATACTGTATATTGTATAATGTATGAAAAATATATTAAATAAACGAAACAGGTAAGAAGAAAATAAACGTTGTCAAATAAACTTTTCAATGAAAAAATAAAGTTTAGTGCACTTAGCAGCATTTATTAAACTTCTGAGAATACAAATCTGCTTCACAGAAAGTGACATGTTATTATTAATCTCAACACTATTTCCTCCTAACTCCTGTTGAATCACATAAGGCTAGGGCTATCTAAAGTCAATTCTTGTTCACCTTGTTTGTTAGATCATTGTTCATTTGTTGAAGTGTTTTATCTGTGTTTTGGGGATCCTACTGTTAGCCTACATGTCCTGTTGACCTCATCAGGATCTTATCTGAGCACATTTCTGTCATTCAAACAACTCTTAGTTGTAATTTAAAACTTATCCAGCCAATTTAATAAAATTAAGGGTTTTATCCGTGTTCGAGTCCATAGATGCAGTTAATGGATACAGGCACGGAGAACTGAAGGCTCTGTTAGCAACGATTAGCTCCGTTAGCGGTTAGCTCCGTTAGCGGTTAGCTCCAGTTAGCTCCGTTATAGGAGTGGATGAGACTGCCACGGACAGGGGTAACAACCAGACTCTGATAAATGACATTCGGGGAGCTTCCACAGCAGTGTGGCCGCGGTGTTTTGTACGGTTTTATTAGTACAGTACACCCAAGGCAAGAACACCAGCAACTACTACTAACGGTAGCGTCTGAGCCTGAAGTGACTGTGCGAGACACACGGCGCAAGACTTCACAAGGGGAGGTGCTGGAGGCAGCTGGTCTGGGTGCGCTGTAAAAAATGTCGCCTATTCATGTTTTTAACATCCATTAAATCGATGCGCCTGCCTATTAATCGGCTTGATATACTGGTATATTGGCCGATGCCGATTATGTAAAAAAATGCCAAAAATCGGCCGATTAATCGGTCAACCTCTAATGCTAGGTCAAAGGCACGTGCTGTGGCATACAAGCTCCAACTGTCTTGTCGTGAGCTTCATCCCTATACGAGGTACAAGCTCAGTGACTTTTCATCTGTTGGTTTCAGCTAAGTGGTCAATGCACAAATTAGTTAAACAACCACAATCAAGTTTGTATTGCATGGATTTCCTGTCAAAGTATGGGAATTATGGGTTAAAGTGCTCATATTAAGCTTTTTGGCTTTTCCCCTTTCCTTTATTGTGTTATATATTTTTTTGTGCACGTTATAGGTTTACAAAGTGAAAAAGCCCAAAGTCCACCCCAAAGGGACTTACCATCTTCCAGAGAAAACACTGTTCACCAACTGCTCCAAAGTACTTCTGTGACGAACATGCGTCACTTTGTAACACACGTTATAATGCTCGCCTAGCTGCTAGCGTGGCACTCCCTCATACTCTGCATCTGACTAGCTAGCAGTACTTACTGCACATGTTTGACTCCCAGCAAAGATGGAACAGAAGTGAGACGCCTCACTCTGTAGCTAAAACAGAGAGCTCAACACACAGGGTGAAAAGAGGAGCTACAGCAATGTGCAGTACAACAAATATATGGTGTTTTCTGAAAATTAAACCACATAAACCTATTCTTGTACAACCTCTAAATACAACTATGAACCTGAAAATGAGCATAATATGAGCACTTTACAACCTATTCTCTTCTCTTGATATAATTCAACATGTGTCAGTTAGTGTTAAAGCAGCCATATTCTGCTCATTTTCAGGTTCATAATTGTATTTTAAGGTTGTACCAGAATAGGTTTACATGGTTTAATTTTCAAAAAACACCATATTTTTGTTGTACTGCACCGCTCTCTCTCACTGCTGCAGATCCTCTTTTCAGCTGGTCTCTGTTTTAGCTACAGAGTGAGACCTCTTTTCTTCTTCTTCTTCTGTACTATCTTTGACTGCACATGCCCAGTAGCTCAGATGTAGATCATGTCAGCTAGCTAGCTCCATAGACAGTAAAAGAAAGGCTGTTTCTACAACTTTGGTCAGTTACAAGGCAGGATTAGCTGGGAGACTTCTAAATGAGGGCGCACATGTAAATAGTTATTTTGTAGATTATGGTGAACTTGTGTGTGTTGTAGCAGTGCTTTGCTATTGAGAACGAGGTAGCATGCTAGCGTTAGCATGCTAACGCTACGAGCTAATGGTTGCGGTTAGCCTGCTCGTTTCGGCTTGTGACGTCACAAGCCGTGCCGATTTTGAACAGCTCACCCAGAGACTGAAGGCAGGACACATTCAGAAACCGTATCTCACTCTAAACAGCATGGATGATTTTTTTTTCAAAGTTTGTATGTGTGTGGAAGTACCAGAGACACAAAATATCACCCCAAATCCCAGAAAAAGTGATTTTTTCATAATATGGGCACTTTAACATATATGTTTTACAAATACTGGTTTCTGAACAACAATCAAGGAACGTATCTCAGTTCAAGGCACTGTAGAGAAACCAGACAGATGGGTGGACAGAGCAGGGGGTGTGGATGGAAGGCTGACATGCAGAGAGGATGTGCCAGACTCAGACCAACAACATCTTGAATATGTGGAAAACAATTTTAACTGCCTGTGCCGACAGGATAACCAGTGTAATGATTAATGAGGGGATTTTCATATGTTGTTTCACAACCTTGGCAAACTAGTAAACTACTTGGTTACATATGCATATTGGGACAGAGTGGATGTGTTATGGAACTGTTGGAGGCCAAAATTACATCTCTCACAACATCAAGTAGTCCTCAGCCTAACATGTGCAACTGGTGTTGATTCCTCTTTGACTTGCTGTATTAAACTTGTTCCCTTTATATCACTTTCTTCTAATGTTATATATTTCTCTCTGCTGCCTGTTCTCTCATTTTCCTCCTCATTCCTGACTGTTTATCTTTATCTTTACTTCACCTCCCTTGTTCTTTTGTCCTTTCCTCTCTTTGTCTCTATCATCTCTATACCCACCCTGTGCCTTCCTTATACCTTCTACCGTCTCACTAACCCCTGCTCCTATTCTTCCTCTTAGCCAGCAGATTTGGATGCCTGGGTAAGCAACTCTACCATTGCTTTTTTTACACTTGTTTTTTCTTCTCTCTACCTCTTCCTTTTGCTCTATCCTTCACTCTCTCTCTTCTCTATTTAAATGTCATGTTTCCATTGTGCATTAAAGCAAGGCTGCTGCCGCCACCATTCCACACAACAACACTTTGGGAGGTATTCAGTTAGAAAATTACACATCATCTGTGCTGCTAGCAGAGGTGATTTTACACACACATACACACACAGCCCTTAAGCATCAAACAGCCGCTGCAGAAAGAAAAAGTGCAGTGAGCACGGTATAGGGATTTACAGATATGCTCTTTGGGGATGCATGTGCCTATTAAGTTAGGATAAGATTAGATTGGATTACAATAAATGCAATGGCAATCTGCGTGTTAAATAGGTGTGTCTACACGCCTGTATTCACCATACCAGCAAAGAGCACAGAAGAGGAGTAGATCATCCATAGAAGATGGTGTTGCTCCATCTGATCTATATCACACTCACTAATGCACAACTCTGGTACAGCAATCTGTCACCATTACACCATGGCATAACACTGTGTGTGTGGGGGTGTGGTAATACACACTGTCTATTTCAATGCTACATCAATCCATGCCCCCTTGCTGCCTTTTTCTACAAAACTCCCAGCTTCACTGTGTTCATGCACCACAAATGTTCATACTGCTGTAGCATTGTTTCACTCATTACCCTTATTGGTTAGAAACAATATGTGTTCATGAGTGGCCAAGCATTGATTGATCATCATTTTAATTTGCAGGCACACATACGTAAACCTCTTCAGATCAATTGTGTGAATGCTGAAGAGAATTCAACCATCCTGTGTATACCATGTGCATGTTGCCTATCCTTTTATGCATTTTAGCCATAATATGTCAGTCCCTCCAGGATTTCGCAATGTCGCGATCGCGCCAATTCACGCCAATTCAACCAATCACCGCGAATTTGATGCGACTTTTCCGCAAATTTGACCAATACCCTGAAGTTTCCCGCAACTTCAACCAATCCCAGCAGTCCCACATGACTCTAAGAGCCAATGACCAAGCAGGAGTGAGAACGGCCACGGGTTGATCATTTCCTTGTTTCTGATGAAGACGAGACGTGTGTGACTGACTCGAACATCTCACATTTACCAACAAAACGTACAGCGAAAGACAGTGCAAAACATTTGACTGTCCTGCCAACCTGTATTTTAACATTAATGTACGCTGTAACGTTTTTTCTCTCTAAAGTCACTGAAAGCTGCTGCTGTTTCAATCCTGTCGGCTCTCTGCAGTGGGTGGGGCTGCTCAGTTCCCCCCCCCCGCGACTGCGCGCACGCACGCACGCACACACACACACACACACACACACACAATCACAATCACAATCACACATGGTAAACGATGACCTAAATTGAGGACAGCTACGCTCGTTATTGTAAGTGCAATGATAAGTTAAAGTCCAATAAGTAACGTTACTTTATCAAACCGTATGAATGTGTGTCCCAGGCCAGGCCAGATTAGGAAATTAACTAACAATGTAAAGATCAACAAGCCACTGACACATATGTTCAGATTTGATTCATTCAATAAATTATTATTTTTTGTCTTAAACCCACCAGCCATTTTCATATTATACCAACATTTGCAGCATCCTGAGCCTTTTTCGTAAGGTTACATAGGAAATCTCAGCCTAGAGTAATTTTATTCTCCCCAAAACAAGTTTCCTTTTTATTTTTAAAGAACTATAAAAAAAAAAAAAAAAAAAAATTGCAATTCAACTTTCACTGTCTCCCGCAACTTCATTGCAACAAATATGCAAAAGACATTGCAACTTTTATCGCAACTTTTTACAAATGCTCCTGCGAAATCAGGCATTTTGGGCCGCAACAATCTCAAAAAAAGGCCGCGAAATCCTAGAGGGACTGATAAGTGATTCAGATTGTACAGTTGTTGAAGTCCTCTTTTGATCTGCTGCACACTCTACCTAGCATGACCAAACTTCTGACAGATGCATCTGAACACTTCACTTCAATTCAGCTTACTACCATTCAATTCCGTTTGAGTTAGAAAATGTAGATACAGTATGTGGTATGTTTTTTTTAAATGGATCAAGACACCCCACCACACCCTAGTGCAAAAATACATCACTCTGGGTCTGTCCGTGCAAAATGTATGACCATTGCTTTTATGTTTCAAGAGAAATCCTTCTTTGTAATATAACAAGTGAAAAATATAAAATGAGATGGATAGATGGATTAGTAATGCACAGTGAGTGAAAACATTGAGCTGATGGCATGGTGAAGTATAGTAGTTGGCTTGCTATTGTCCTACATTTTGGATCATACACATCTCTCATCATCTCCTTTGACTATCTCTGTTATTTCCTTTTTGCAGTGCAATAGCTCCTTATTACCCTTTTTCTTTCTCTGTTCATGATGTTTGATAAATATTTATCATAAAGGAATCCCTTTTCATTCCACTTTATGGGATTGTGTAATGATATTGACACACTGTGAAGCCTAATGATGTTAAAACAAGCTGTCTCCATCGCCTTACTCATGTTACACCTTCTAGTAAAAGTTACCTCAAAAATGAATCTTCTATTTTAAACGCCCCTAGTGCATGTACATTTCTAAAGCTGAACTGGCAACTTGTTTTCACAGTCTATCTTTTTGACGTCTGCCTCCTATCTTTCTCTACTTGCATGCTGCTACGCCATAGCCCTAACTATGGGTCTTCCTACAGCCATCTGCCATCTTGCTGCCTGTCAAAGCTTGGCTCAGCGGGCATATTAAATCCTTTCACCTCCACCTAACGCCAGCATCGTCCTGTCAGGCCGTGCCGCCGGTGTACCAGTCACATGACACCTGAGTAGTTTTGTAAGTTCTGTTACATTAGATGGACCCGCTAGTGAATACCATTCTTTTGTTTTTTACTTTGTGGTGCAAATGTGATGCACTTGTCATATTATTAAAGATTCAAGCATCATATAATTGTGATATACTGTATTCATAGAGTGGATGTATGAGGTAACACATGGAAAGTTACACATAAAAAAATAATGCATTGAAAAACATGAATTTGCAATTAAATGCTTTAAACACACACTTAGCGAGGGTATAATCCTTTTTACAGTGATCTCCTAAAATGTCTGTGCTGTTAATCTGTTTTTAGAATAAACTATTTTATGTTGTGTTTGCTCACTGGTACAGAAAAGATCTATCTAATGTCCCATGTAGCTTAGCTTGCATTTAGCTTGCATTTGGTAAAGAATTGGTGTGGGTGTGTGGTAGTGCATCTGCTGATACAGTGGTTACATTTTACTGGATCATGAAAAGTAGAGATGATTGTTACTCTGAACTATATAATATATCATAGGTGAGGGGTGTATTCAATCAATTTTTTTTTTTTTTTTTAGAAAACACTACTGTATTATAGTCACGTTTTCTGAGTCTCTTGGGAAGTGAAAGCAACCGGTCGCCTCATTTCTTCTCCCCCTAGCATTTACCCCTGGCTGCTGTCACGTGTGTGGCATGCTCATAAGCAAAGAAGTGAATGAGATGTTTTAGGACATTATTTTCAGTAATTCTACCCACTTAGTAACTATGTCAATTTAAAAATTGGAGAATGAAATATGATAATTAGTACCAGGATTGATTACCTTCTCCACCTTATTTGTCATGCAGTCAGAATTGAGTATTTATGCAAGCCTACACAGGTCATGTTAGTGTAGTAAATTGTCATCTGTCAATATGAAGAACTTCTACAACAGCTGTTTTTCATAATTTGCTATATTAAAAAAAGTTTTTTATTGCTTTGCTTTCGTAATGATTTTCTTTTTTAATTGTCTTATTATCTTCTTCTACTCTCTCTTTCTCTTTCTCAGGCCAAACAACTGGGGAGGAAAGAGAAGGAACTGACCAGCATATCCAGCTTCTATAAAGAGCAACTAGAAATACTGGAGAAAAAGGTAGGGACCATTTTGCATCTTATAAACACCATTTAAAGGAAATAGCCAAAACTCATTGGAAAGGCTTTTTTCTATAAACATGTTTCCTTAAACGTGTCCATTAGTTGCATTGCATTAATTGCATTCCAAGATGTTTGATCAAAATCTTTTTTTTCTTTGGAGGTCGTTTTGGTGGGAGCTTAGAGAGCGAGATACTAGCACTTTTAGCACTCATTTTGTAATGTGTAACAGGGAGACCTCACTAATAAGATAAAAACATCCCTTTGGCTTTCACTGAAAAGAAGTCTACACACATCACAATATCAAAACAAGTCTTAACGTGACATATTACTCCTCGGAGAATAAAATCTCGTTGAGACACAAGACACTTCCCTATCTTGGTAATGTCAAGCCCACGTGCCAATGTCAAAATATAAATGAATTGGATGTTTCAGCAGGCAGATGAGAGTCCCCACTCACTGTTGATGGACCAGCACTCAAGAGAGGTTTCACAGTGCTGACTCTCGGAGAGCTTCAGTTGTCTAATCAAATGTACCATGCTTTCCTCATCACTATGTCCTTTTGCCAGCAACCCTGTGGTCTTTTTAAAAAAGAATGGGGAAAAAATAAAAGCAGTTTGTTGGGTGCTTTTAAGAAATTATGACCTGTGTTCCCTTCATCTGAGCACTAATGTGTCGTTGATATTTTGTACCCTGTAAAAGCCACAAGCACAGTGGTTTGATAAATGTTTCTTGCTTACAGAGTAAACTTGGGCAAATTTGTTAAAAGACTTTTTGAGAAACAAGGTTGGTACTGGTGTATGATTCTAGGGCAGGAAAAAACTGCTTTATGCTTTTAGGGATGGACAGAGGTTAGCAGAAAGGACGAGAGGCAGAAGAGTAAAATTACAGTGCGAGTGAAGAAACGCACAGAAAAACCTAGATGACAGGGACACAAGAATGTAAGATGTATAGGAAATACTGCGTAAATATTAAACGAAACGGGCAGGCACACTGGACTGCAGGCTGCAGAGTGTGTTTACCCCTGTGACCACCAGCCCTCATCCTGTCATGTTGCTTTATACGTCAGCGGAAAACACAGTCAATTGTTGGCTGAAGGAACCTTCTAGTTCCTTCAAAATAGGTCTGGGGAATTAAAAGACCCCAGAACCGCAGTTGAAATGCAGATATACAATCTCTTCCCCCCTTGGCCCATCCTGTCTCTCCTCTCACACCCACAACTCTCCCTCCAGTATTCAGTAGACAGTCTTTGGGACTTGACTCTCCCTCTCCCCGGCTCTCCCTCCGTCCGGCAGGGCCCATCAGGCAGACAGGGGACCTTATCTAGTCCCTGGCACTCGCCTCCTTAAGGCCTCTGAGAAAACCTTTTACATAGCCAAGTTAAATGGAAGGGCCCCTGCACACCGTGCGGCAAGCAGCACATGCTGCAATGCTTGACGGAGGAGACTGATTGGCAGAAGAGTGGAGAATGCTCTATCTTTCTCCGCTCGCCGCCACAGTCGGTTTTTCTATTGCTTTTTTTCACCCCTCACTTGCTCGCAGCTGACCTGCATGCGGATGAGGGAGTGAAAAAGACGGGGACTGAGAGCAAGAGATAAAGAGGCTATATGGACTGTGCATTAAACAGTCCATCCTGAGCCAGCGCCCTGAGCCGGCGTCCATTTCCTTCCTTCTCTTCCCTCATTTTCCAATCTAGCACTCCATTCATTCAGGTCTCCTTTCATGCCCCCTTTCCTTTACCCTGCCTATTTTTCTTTTCTTTTACACTCTCATACCTGTGGCAAATACCAATTGGGCTGAAATAAATGGCCACTTAAAAGTTGAATTGTGACTGACACAGGTCATAAACATAAATGGAAAACACAATTTTAAACAGTGACATGTCTCAATTTTCACATAAATTAGGATCCAAGCATGTTACCATCAGTATTGTATTAGATCCTGTTAATGCAAAGCAGAGATTTATAGGTGTTGAATGACATTATCTTTGTGTGAATATCAGTCTATGCTTTTATTCTTTAAAAAATTTAAGAGGTCTGAGCTTTTCCATACTACAAAAACACAAGCAAACACTCATGCTAATGCAAATGCCCCGATATGTTGATGATCTGAGGCAAAGATTTAAGCCAAAGGCAAGAGCAGCCAGATTAGAAGGAGAATCCACAGATAATTGGTGTGTGATCTTCCTCTGAATCAACATTTTACTCTGGTTTAGCAGCAGTACCTTCTAACTGTGTGTGTGTGTGTGTGTGTGTGTGTGCGTGTGCGTGTGTGTGTGTGCGTGTGCGTGTGCGTGTGCGTGCATGCGTGTTGTGACAGGTTTGTGTGTATGCTGTCACTTCAGAGGTAATTGTGATACAGAGTGGCCAATCCACTGCAGAACTTTGCATTTCCTCTCTTCCACACACATACAGGTTGACACACTAAAAGGCATCCCAAGACTGAAAGTGAAACACCCTCCAAACATACCAGCACATCCTCTACTTCTCCTCACTCCCAATCCTTTTCCTCTTCGTTTATTTGTGGATGCCTCCCTAATCTCTTCCCAGTGTACAGGTGGAGTATATCTGTCTCCCTGTGGCAACATACCCTGGGACTTTGTAAACAAGTCTCAGTTTGAAATTCACCTCTTTTAATCCCTCCCCCCTCCCTTGTCGACTGCTGCCTCCAAAAGAATCCCCCTTCGTTCAAGCGTGGAGCGTGAAACAACCCCTCCCTCAAAATCCTGACATCAGCCCTTCTCAATCCACAGCTGCTAGAGGGTGTTCAGACGAGTGTGCATGCAAGGATCATCTGAACATAAGTATTCACATAAAAACACAGATTTAGTCACACATCTGCATGTATGCAAGCTTACACACACGCAGCACACATGCACCCACACTAATCCCCTCCATGTGTTTTTCCAACACCCCCAAAACCTTGCTTTCCCCCCACTGAGGGTTATCATCCCTCCTTTCTGTCTCTCCACATTGGGCTTTTGTCCCCATGGGTGGAAATGACTGGGAAGAGCTCAGAGTGTGTGTGCCAGTGATAGTGCTGCCACTTCTCTGGTGTCATGCGAGCTGAGCTGGGGCTGTTGCTCTGGGTCTGTTTTATCAACAGACACAAAAAAAAATGTTGAAACACACAAAAGCTACGCACAGCCTTACAGTTCCTCAATATTTTTACTGGATAAGCTGTACCTGTCAGTCCAAACTCTACATTCACACTTCCTGTCTCCTCATTTCCCCCATATTTCCCGTTCTATTAGCAAGATGGGGCCTGATAGTTGTATCACTAACTTCTGGTACTACATCCCTCCCATAAAACTGACCATTTTGTAAATATCCATGGATGAATAGAGTTGTTTGGCTGTTAGTGTGCATTTGCATGTTTGTGTGAGAGGGACAGACAACATGCTTTGGGCAGAACAGAAAATGTGAATTAGTTCCCATTTAGAATAGGCTCTAAATTGTGAGATTTCTGAGAATCTCTCCAGAACACATGATTTACAAGTTTGCTTTCTAATGTTGGACTTGGGTTATGGGAGTGAGAATATTTTTAGATATGTGGCCATGTTTTACCAAACCAGGCAACAAGGTAAAATGCTTAAATTTGCAAAGCACTGATTTTAAGCAATGATGGCAATTTCACCAATTAAATAAAAAAAAAAGCATTACATTACAGGAATTCTATGATTTTATAGTTTTGTTTTGGCCTTGATTTGACAGAGCATAGTGTAGAAATGGGGGAGAAAGAGAGAGGGGTATGACATGCAACAAAGGTCCCAAGGCCAGAATCGAACCCAGGAAGTTGCGGTTGAATGGTTGTAACCACTCGGCTACCAAGGCGCTTCGATTTCATAGTTTTTGTGGATGAGTGCTAACCAGGCACACCAGATGGATTTTTTTGTTTGATTGACAATGCCCAAAAGAGTTTATTTGCTTTTTTGTCCTCGTTTCTTTCCCCTCCTCCTTGCTTTTTGTAATTCGACAATCCTCTTGATATGCAGGTTTTTTTTAAATTTTACAGTCCTCTTGATGTGTTACTAAAACACTTAAGTATATCTTGCCATTTTGTGTTGTACTTAGCTGTACTTATGATTTTGCTTTATTCTGTATTATATTTGTAGTGGTATACCCCTAGAGGCCAGGTAAAACAAATCATGCTCTCACCTATGCATACCTGCAAATTATAATCACTTTGTCTTTTTGTGTCACTACACCCTGAGGAAGGCTCAAGCTGAGCGTTGGTGAATTTTTAATGTCTTGCCCTGTTAATTAAAGGCCTTTTATCACTTCTTTTTTACCAACCTTGAGTGCCTGGACATGGGTTTTTTTTATGACTTTTCTAGTCATAATTCTTCACCAGATTGTTTGTTACACAGAACCATCTGAGAAGCTGTCATTGGATACTGTTTGGGAAAGGGCAGGCACTTTCAGAAAAATACCTGGCAGGTGATTGGATGAACCATCCGTCTATATTTTTTGCCATTGTTGTTTTGCACGAACGGTCGCAGCCGTCACACATACCTTAGCCACGCCCGCAGCTGCCAGTAGCTCCTCCTAAATCTATAAATAAATCTTTATTCTCCAATTTAATATATTTTAGGCACTTTTTTTATGCTGAAGCTACAATTTAAACCAGTAGTTCAAACCAGATGTGGTTATTTTAAGGTTGTTACCAATTCCTTGTGTACTACATTCTCTCCTCTAGCTAACTCTCTCTTGGCATTGGAAGGGTGCAAACTAGGAAAAAGAGTGGAAAGCAAGAGCTAGAAAAGAGATGACCCCCTCGCTTCCCACCATGCTATCATTGCAAAATGTGTTCATTTGTTTATCTTCTTCCAAGTCGGAAGCACTATATCAGCTACTGCCTGACCCCACCAAACCCACAAGATAGAGCCTTGTTAGGATGCACCAATCATCAGTGAGAAGTTAACGTTACCTTTAAACCATCTACTTGCTGCTTGGTGCCCTACCCTCTATGTCCTGCATAATCTGAGACATCCTGTGGAGCCTTATTTTTTTTTATCTTGGCTAGAACAATGAAAGTCCCACAAGGCAACTTCAGACTTTCAAGTTTCAGCTCAGCTTTCCTCTGCTGAGTGTATTCACTGAGCCCCTGACCTGAGGCTAAGACTCTAACATGTGGCTAACTTCTTACCACTTATTCCCAGGGAGTCAGCCAAAGTATCAGCTAACTCCCCTTCAACAAGAAATTAGACTTAATGTGTCTTTAATGTCCATGAATCCAGGGCTTGGTTTCTAGCACTTTCAAATGAAGGTATTTATTGGTAATATTTAATTCTTAGTAGATTAATAAACCACCTGAGGTCTGGAACTCTCTTTTATTCTAAAGGTAAAGGATGCTGCGATTAATTACACTTCCAGTCCTTGGAGCTGCAGTCTAGGTGTGGTATTTAAACCTAGTCCAGATATTAGCAAAAGGAAGACTTAGCAACAAGAGAAGTATAATTCTGAGTCCGATCCTGGGCAATCTAATATAACACAGCCAGAAAACATAACTGGAAGGGATAAAGTCTTACACCTAGGGATGTTTGGCGTTGTGTATTACAGTTACAGCCAGATGACAAAGGAAAGGTAAATCTGTACACATTGGACACATTAATCAATTTCTTTCTAATATACATTGTCTTTAGCTTGGTTCCAGAATTAAGAATGTCGTCTTCCAGCACCAAAGCCACAAAAATGGCAACAAACATGGCAAAGTGTGGATGAGATCACCAAAGTGATATAGGTTTTTGTAAATCCATTTACAGAAATAACAACTCTTAATTTGGCATATTTCTTCAATCAACTGCAGCAGTTTCCCTGATGACATGAAATTGAAATTGACTGTGCGGATACTTAAACACTACTGATTGGATTAGGGCAACATATCCTCTCCTCCATACTAGACGTATGATTTATATTTCACTTAATATGTCTTCTCTTTAAAGAACAGGAAAGAAAAGGATAGAGGGGCAGATTATTACATTGTAGTGAATACTAGCAGATAGGATTAAGGAAAAAGATGCCTATGACATTACTTGAGTCTTTTCCAACACTAGACATTCAAAGCAGGGGAAGCATGTCTGCAGATCAGCGTGAAATAATGAGATATGAAATTGACTAGGGGGCACTGGAGGAGTAGGGGATTGTGGAGGAGGTTTGTGTTTGATCCCATCTTTTTCCCTGCTCAGTCACTTCAATTATCTTCCTCTCCTATCACCCCATCTATTGGGAATATAAGGAATAATTAAGTAAAATCGTGAGCGCTGGGGTTATTGGTTTAAAATGGTGATTACTGCGCAGTGAATGTGTATGAGATAGTGGCGAGAGAGATTTGCTTTGTGTTTGAGGCATTCTAGAAAAACTATTTCATATATTGTGATACAAAGTCTATAAGGTGGTCAATCATCTTAATGATTTTAAACATATTCTCAGCACTGTGGCTAGAAATACAGCACACCTTATACATTTTATAAAACTACTTATACTCTTGACGTCTTGCTAGTCAGTGCAGCTCTGACCACGATGCAGTGTAGTTAACACCGTGACCACTGCTTACTCCAGTAGAGGTGTGCTGTATATGAGGCTCCAGCTGGGTAGCAATTGCTGTTTAAATGCCACTGTTCCGCGCAAGAAATAAAACATGGAGTATGAACAGGCCATCAGCATTCAGATTTGTAAGCAGTGCTGTAAAATTCAACGGTCGCTAATTTAACAAATGTGATATTTGGGATGGTACTTTATGCATTTTGCTTATCGTTGTTGGCTTATTAGAGCTTGAATTGAAGCTAAAACTGTGTTTGAAACTGTAATATTATGTAGATAATGCAAGTAGTTAAGCTCTTATTCATGGGACTTGATTTGAGGACTAAGTCAATCTTGTTTTCTTTGTTTGTAAATTATATAATGTACAAATTTGATAATGTTAAATCCATAATTAAATTCAGCATATGCCTGAGCAGCCTGTTTGATGTTCAAAAGTGTAGTGGAATTTTTTTCAGAGCTGTATAATACTACAGAATTGATTCTCACCTTTCTTTCTCTCTTTGTCTCCAGAATGTTGACAACTACAAGCAGATGGCTGAACAGTACAACGAGGCAGCTACTAAAGCTGAGGCCTACATCCGGTAAATACTGGGAATTATTTTGCAACACCATTTTCTGTGGATTGAGCCATTCAGTATACTCATAACAATGTTGCTCCTTACTGCCTCAGTACTGTTATATTTTAATGAGCCTAGGATAGTTTACATTTATGGCAGAAATTGCTTGCCACATTAGAAGAAAAAAAACCTTAGCACAGTGGATGACAGAGAGAGAGCAGCTCCGATTAGAAGGATGTCCAAACAGTTGTCAGAAAGCAGATGTGGGCAGAGACCTGAGTGTGAAGGCTGGTTGCAATGTTAGTATGCTGTTAATCCCACACCTCCTGTAGCTGCCTGACAGTCAAAGCATTCATTTCCACACATGCAGTGGTAAGGCTGGGCGATAATTTACTACTATCACTTTTAGTCTCACATATAATAGTATTGTGACAAAATACTTCATATTTTTTATTATAAATCATATTAACATATCATGGCTCGTCATTTTCCTATTTAGATAAATGATACGTTAAATATTTCTGACATCTGTTGCTGCTCAGAGTTTAAATACTTGAGAATATATACATATTTTTTTAAATGAAGGATTTTGATCCACTAAAAAAAGTAATTCAAACAATATGATAAACAGTTTTGAGTTTTCACCATGTCATTTTGTCATAACATGCATATTATAACAACTAGATACTCCTGTGATAATTATTGAGGAACTTTCGTCTATTAGCTGTTAGGTGGCCTCTTCAAGTATATTAGTTCTCTACTAGGTGCATTATATTTTGACCCATCTTAACATGTGTAACATGTTTTTGCATTATTTCTGAGAATGACACTATAATTAATTTTGACATTAACATCCTTGCCTTTATTTTTATCTTTTATAATCATGTACCTCAATATTATCTTTTGTCTTGTAGCTATTACCAGCTTGGTAATCATGCCAATACCTTATGAACGACTTGGCCTTTTAAATGGCCCCATTCTGCTGGTAGGAAAACAGAAACAGCAGGATGTCACAAGAAGCAGAGGTGCTTCACTGGGATGGCAGAGTTCAGACGTCACCTGCTTTCAAAAAGCATGTCAAATTCATTCAACATTGAACCCGCCGCCACACTGGCACTGCCAGAGCGTGTGGGTTTTGCCAATGTACACCCCTCTTTAATGCCCATTCGTACCCCTTTTTGGATGGAGAGAGAGCCAAACAGCCTATGTGAATCCAATTTAGTCAGAGAGTTATTCATTTCCCCTTTTGCTGTGTGCATCACAATGATTATCGCAAAACTGATGAAAGATGGCCAATTCTCGTGAACGCAATATCTCAGGAACACCTCGAGGGGATTTCTTCCTATTTGGCACAAACATCCACTTGGACTCAATGATGAACTTGTTAGAATTTGGTGGTCAAGGTCACTGACCTCACAAAACACGTTTTGGCCGTAATTTAAGAATTCGTACACTAATTGGGCGCCCTGGTAGCTCACCGGGTAGAGCACATACCATTAAGGCTGAGCCTTTAATGCAGCTGCCAGGGCTCTTTGCTGCATGTCTTCCCTCTGTCCTTCTGCCTTTCCTGTCTGTCTCTCTCACTTTTAAATTATTAATCTTGTCCTTCTTTGGTGGTTAGCAACCACAGTTTTACTGGTTGTACATTACCACCACCTAACCAGATATGTATTTTCTTGCACCAAATGCATAACTGCAATAAATGCATTGTGGGGGATATACACATCTGGAGTGACCATCGTTGTTCACTCGCTTTTCAGCCCTCCAAGGGTTTCACCAAGTTCACTTCAGTTTTTCAAACAAATGGAACAACACTTATGATGGCGGCAGGGATTCGACCGAGGGGAAGAGAACGAGGGTATGTCGAACGACTAATGAAATGCAGCCCTTCCCTGCAATGAGCTGCCAATCTGCCACAGCTTGTTGTAAAGAGGATGAGGAGGGTTATCCAAGATGGCTTTGATTTTGTCCCTCATCCTCCCCTCCATCACTGCCTCCTCACTGGCCAGTTCCAACCTGACCACCTAGCTGGTCTTCCTTAACAGTTTGTTGAGACTGCCTTGATGCCACCAACCCAGCAGATCACCACAAAGAACAAAGCACTGGCTCTGCGGGAGCCTGTTGCACACACTGAAGGATCTGAGTCTCCTCAGGAAGAACTGTCTACTCTATCCTGTCCTGAAGAAGGCTTCAATGTTAGTTCAGTCCAGGTTTTTATTGATTTGGACCCCAAGGTACTTGTATGAGTCCCCCCTTTTCACTTTATCTGGTGGATATACATGGATGACAACCAGGACAGGGAACCTTCTGTTCCTTTGGTAGTCCACCGTAAGCTCATGGGTTTTGCTGACATTAGGCTTCAGGTGATTGTTGATGCACCATGACGAAGCTCTCTATCAGTCTGTAAAAATAGTCTCTAAGTGAAGACAGCATGTCTCTCACTGGAAATTATTCACTGGAATACATGGCAATAGTGATATCTTCCATTTTGCCAAAAAATACTCTTCATACCTTTTTTATAAATTCCTTCAAAGTCCTCACTCCATGTATTATAATGAGTCTGGACTGACATGGATGTAAACAATAACTTGACTGGTTGGCGGAGGCTCTTCTCATGTCTTGCTGTTCACCATTAAAACCTAAACTTCACTTAAAATAAAACAAACCTTTTAAAATGTACAATGTAGGAGCCAGCTATTTTCCCTCTGCTGCCAGCAGTGTTAAATGTATCCACATCTATCCACAAGATTCACCTGGAACTCAACAAACAGAACCGATAAATGAAAAATCTTCCTGCTGAACAATAATCATTTTATATTGGGTTTATTAGTAAGTTCATTGAATAATGAAGGTAGAGTCAATTTGTGGCTCAAGTCATTAAAGGTTGTGTTGATGCAGTAGCAGCACAGAGGCGTAATTGAGTTCTCAACCAACTCTCTACAATATCACTAACATCTGAATACATCTGTCATTTCCTAACAAGGTGGGAAATGAAAGAGTCAATTTACAGTTTTTCGGCATTAGTTTGTTACATTGCATGATTAGGCTTTGTGAGTTAAGGTGCTGTACCTTGAAAAAGCAACCTTCTGTCCAAGGACTTCAGTCGCATGGAATTCCTCTCGCTATTATTTCAACTGTCATACAAAAGAAGAATATAAAACATAGCTGTACAAGAAGTAAATATGTGAATGTTATTAAGTCTGTAGTGTAGTAGAAAAGCAGTCTAGTGTTTTCCTGGAAACAGCAAGAGGAAAAAGGAGATGCTTGGTCTTTTTGCTGGCTTTGCACTGTATGATGGGCAGCGACCTCATCCACGACACTGCCATCTTCTTGCACCTGGTCCATTAAATTTCACAGCATACAATTCAAGTCCAAAATTTTGTCCAAATGATAACATTAGCAAGGATTTGCTATTGTCCATAGCTGCATGGAAGAGGTTAGAAGATCAAATTTGCATGAGCTTTCCAAAAAAGGAGCATTTTGTCCTGCCACAATGTGTTTCAAATGTGCGCACACACACATTTACGTGCACACAGAATCTCACTCCCCTTTTCCTTTACTATCTCTACCACACATACAGCCACACTTTGTATTCAGGCAGCCACATGCTCGTCATGTTCTGTCAGCATTTGGGCAACATTTCATTGTGCTGTGGTCACGCTGTCATTTCACACTACACTGACCACCCAGTAATTATTCTATTTACCCACTGCTGAAGGGAGGGGGAGCATTGGGGGGGCTGTAGCACACTCCAACACGTTATGTAGCTACAGTATGTCTCTGGCTCCAATTTTGCATATGGATCCCTCTCTTATTGTCTCTTTTTCCTAATTCTAAAATATTTTTTCTTTTTCACTTGCGCTTGTTATTTCTCTGCCTAGTTGTAACTTTGTCTGACTTTATTTATTGCCCTCAGCCTCTTTTATGTGGAACTTCTGTCTTCTGCTGTCTTCATGTTTTTTGTGGGTATGAGAAAGAAGAGGAGATAGAGTGATCTTTAAGTCAGGTAACTTGTGTTGTTTAGATTCTTTTCTCTTCTGTCTCTGGATAGTTGATGGTTGTATTGGTTGTACTTTTGCACCTGACCTGCACATTTGCACATTGATAGATGTGCAGGCTAACACATAAGGCAAACATAGGCACACAATACGCCTAAATGACACCGACGAAATGATAGGCACCTAATAAGGAGTGCAACTATGGAGAGGTAATATAAGAGTAAATCGCTGAAAAAAGAAATGCAATACATGCTTTTTAGGGAGAGAAGTGGAAGAGATGTTTTTGCAGATCAGACTCAGCCATATCACATTATTCAGTGGTGGAGAAGGTGATTTGAGTATTCAGTACTCATGGAAGATGTTGACCGATGGCTTTTCTGCTTGGAGTAGTTATGGTAAAGAGCTTTACCATGAGGAAAAGCGGAGGAAGAAGTTGTGACTGAGTGACATTGACCAATATGATGCAGTCTGATGTGTAAGGGCCCTGACACACCAACCAGACAGGCCGACCGTCGGCAGAAAAGGCAGACGGACTGATCAGTCGGGTCCCGAGGTCCAAAAAATGCCTCAGAAACACACTGAGGCGACGCCGACTTGAGCGTACGCTCTGCGCGTACGCGAAACGTAATACGTCTCCATACCAGCAGGCGGCGCTGCTCTGTATTGTTTCCATTCACAGTCTGATTATTTCCCAGAAAATGAGAATCGGCAGCTGATTGGACGAACGCGTCACGTGGTTCTTTTTTCTCCGGAAATTCACAGCCAGACTGTCATGGCGGCTTGTTCAGAATACAATCTCATATTGTACTAAAATAGTTCACCGAAACGTGTTTCTGAAAACATTTTAAGAGAGAAATAGGCCGTGCAGTTGCTGAATCTGTCTTCATTTCAGATTGACAAAGGTCAGTTTAAAAGATTTTCGTCAGATTTTGAGCGGCTCATCCGCTCCCCATTTCCGGGTGAGTCCCGACTGCCCTGTCCCCGACTGAACATATCAGGTTGGCCCAAATGAATGCCGACGGCTCCTCGGACGGCCGACGGCACGGGACACACAGAACAGACTCGAGTCACGGACCTCGCCAGACGGTCCGACGGCCGATTATCGGGCTGGTGTGTCTTCTCTCTAATACCTCTTTCACACCCATGACCAGGGTTGGACCAGGGTTAGCTGACCTTGTGTTCAACCCTTCTTTTGGCAATTTAAACCAAGCCAGTCGACACAGGTTGATCCCTGGTCATGACATTCATTCATGACATTCATAGGACTGGACCATGGAGGTGTGGATCTCTTGATAGACAGTTTACCAGCACTAGGGTTTAAAATGTGATAAAAGCAACCAGTGGAGGAAGTAACTCCATTTGGAGAGATGAAAATCGGGTACAGTGCTCTCGGTTAGTTATAAGGGACACCACCATTACAAATCCCTTTTAGTCATTTCCAGTTGTTTATTGAAGGTTACAGTAGTTCCACTTTGGCTGACACGTCCTAGCTGTGATTCCAGAACTCAAATAGTTTAAGTGCAAAAGTTTAAGCTAAAAGCTGCCTCTCACAGCTGAGGGCACTTTGTTGATTGCAGAGCAACAAGATGGAAGCCTCAAGGGTTATTGCCTCTCTTTTCCTACATTGGACAGGTCACACTTTCTAAAACATTATCTTCAAGTGGGAAAATAGTGAGTGGTAAAATGTTATCTAGTGCCATTTTCTATTTGCCTTTCCCAACTACATGGGACATTTTAGGGAAGTTTATCCATTAGCCTTGCCTTGGGTTATCAGACTACCCATATTCCTCAAAAATATCTCACCTAAGAGACCCACAACATTGCAGCTTAGCTTACTTTAAGATCAAAAAATCCATTAATCCTCTTAAAAAGCTGTATTACCCTCAAAGTGTTAGCAAAGACAGAACCCAAATGAACCTCAGGTGGATGTCTGTGGGAGTATTCACCATGAAGTAACTGCTGACAGTTTATGGTTAAAAGCCTTCTTTCATGTGGGTTTGTTATATCTACTTTATTCCGTATGTGTCTCTTCTTGTGTGTATGTGGGTAGCGTGTCCAATTAGTGAAACAGACAGGTAGCTAACTGTAAGGATCTCTGTGCCCCACAAGGTAGTAGACTGCAAGTCATTACTGGAGACCAGGAGACAAGACCTGTCTCTGCACTGTGGTCCAACAAAGATTTACCATTAAAACAGAAGGCTGCCTCTGTGTACCTCTCTTTGACAGCCTTTATACAGTATGTGTATATATATTGCTGCTTGTAGAATTCTTCAAAACCAAATTGTACCCCAAAATACTTACAGAAGGACCCCAAACCACTTAATATGCAACTACACTGTATTACCTACTACTGACTTACAGTGTAGGCTACTTCTACATCAGAGGAAGACATTGTTCTACTATATTTACCTGACCGAGAATGCTGCAGATTCAGAATGTAATCATAAAATATCACAATGAAAATGTGGAGTAATCGGATATTAGACTCATGGCAGTGCGCTACCCAACTGGCACTAATCAGCACCTATCTGCGTTCATCAACCACCAGAACCAGACCGCGTGTGTGTAGAGAGAGAGAGAGAGAGAGAGAGAGAGAGAGAGAGAGTTAACGAATTTAACACTTCAGCAGAGTACGTGCAGAATGTGCAGTGCAGGGAAAAGTATGTTCTGTTACTCTTTTTGACCTTTGCTGCTTGTTAATCATACTGCTGCTAGTGTTTGTGTTCTCTATTTGAGTCTGTTCAGGTCAACTACATTTTGGATTGTGTCTACTTAGTCCTTGGGTCTATTTGGAATAGGTCTGAATTTGGGATTATTTTGGCGTTTTAACTTTGACAATCACAGTTTAGAGTAAGGAAACATGGGAATCAAACTGCAGACTTTGCGTTAATGTGATATGGTCTTAACAATTAGCAACCATGGCGCCCCACCTGTAAAGACATCTAATAGAAACATACGTAATTAGCAATTCCATGTAATGATAGATTTATATATTGACACAAAGGACAAGGACCTCACATATAGTAACACAAAGGGACAGCACAAGACGAGCAACATTTAAAATTCAGTAGAATACCACTCTTTAGCACACTCATTTAGCCAAGCAGTGTAACGTGCAGCAGGTTGCATGTAATATAGTGTCCTCCATGACAGCCAAAGTAATAGATTATTACTCTTTGTGTTGTATGGATTTGAAAGCTACAGTGTTTTTTCAAAAGAAAAGTGAAGTTGGAAGAGTGAAAAGGGCCTTACAAATTAACTGACATAAAACTGGAATTGAAATAGTTGATGATAAAAAGGCCAGCGATGGAAGGGGACAGCAGCGAAACGCTTCAGAGACCACGTCTCACCTCACATCACCCACACCTCGAGTGAGTCGTCCAACCGCAAGGTCTCCTGATTGAAAAGTTATCAGCGATGAGATGTCACACACAAACACACGTGCACATGTGCGCCTTATCTTGTTCCCGCATGTCACCTGTTTTAATGAAACACTCTCCTTATCCCCTCCTATCTCTCTCTCCCTATATTCCCACAAAGTGAGTTTGGTGGGGATCAATCATCCAGGCTAACAGAGTGCGAATTGTTCTCCTACATTCCTATCTCCCTTCAGAATTTCAGCTGTCAGCGTATGAAGATACGGGCGGAGTTCTGTCTGTCTTCAGTCCATGGCTTGTAGTTTGTTTTTGATTGCTATTCCCATTTTGTAAGTGTTTTGGTGGTAAGCTGCATCACTTAGCAAAGGTAGAATAGGTGATTATGATGTCTACCATAATTATCATGACTTCTGACTTAGACATACCTTCACAGGCTTTATGAAGTAAATTTGTAATTCAGATTTGTTGTAATTCTGAAAGTATGCTTTCTGCCAGTTAAAATATAATGTAGTGGATGTTTTTCTTGTGGTAGTATCCTAAAAAACTTTACAAAGCCTCTAATAATACAGGATGCATGCTCTGTCATTCCTTTTGATCTCATCTCTGCCATAACATCTTTGATCCTCTCTTCTCTCCCCCTACACTCAGCGTAATATTAAAAACCAAAAGTACAATGCCATGGCTGCTGCTTTAAAGGAACTGGAATCCTTGTCATCATACATTAATAACCGTTCACACCACACACACACACACACACACACACACACACACCAACTTAGACACAAAGAGAATAATAAAATGCTACACTTTTACGATTTTTCCTTTTTCTTCTTATTGCTTTATTCCCTAATGTCACGCTTTGCAGCAGCGCAGAACTTGAGCTCTCTTCATGAAAACCACACGCGGCCAAGGTGAGACAAAAAATAATGAAATACAATACAATTTGAGCCTAATCTTTCACCCCCAACTCTGCACGTATTTATGCAAAACGTCACAGGCAGAAAGCAATTGGAGTTTTGTTTTTCTTCTTCTCCCTGAAAAAGTTAGCTATCAAACTAGCTGGGGCGGCTAATGTTTTTCTAATGAGAGCTCACCTTTAATTTCAGTCAAAGGAGACAGTTGGTGCAGATTAGCAGAGGCAATTTTCTGCTTCAGATTCCATTATTAAAACACTCCTGCTATCAGAAAGTTTCTCTTGTTGAATTGAGAAAAGTTTTTTTTTTTTTTTTTTTACTTGAGCTTAGATTAATACCTTTGGGCAATTGTTGCTGTTATCTCCCACTCTAAGGGAGTAAATCAGAATGCCGACAAGCTGTTGGAGTGCTAAGTCAAACATCAGTCAGTCGTATAATTTAAATCATGTGATTGAAACTCTTGGCAACGGATTTTAAACTGACCACCACAGCAACACCATCATTCATTTTCAACAATACAAATTCTTTGATTTCAATAGCCGACCTTGGCAAATACTCTCTTTTCAATATCATAATGTCCCTTTTAATTTGAATGAGAGCCATTCAGCCCAAAATCCTGTATCCTGTATCATAAGGCTATTAAGTATTTAATAATAGCTCAAGCCAACACCTCAGTTGAGTCTATCTAGCTTGCTCTAACATGATTGAAACTCTGTTTGCTCTTATTGACATCAGCTAGTGAATTATATACCCCCTGATAGTACCTTGTCAGTGGCCTAACAGTGGCCAAACATTACGCAATGTGCACTAATAGTCAACTGTCATCCTGTGCACAGAGTGGCGTGGCAGAGGTAAAATGCAGATTGTGATAGTTGCCATGGGTTACTGTTTGTCTATGCGAGCTGTAAGGGTTATTTGTCATTAAATACGCTACTGTCACTTTCTGTGTGTGTGTGTGTGTGTGTGTGTCTCTCTCTCTCTCTCTCTCTCTCTCTCTCTCTCTCTCTCTCTCTCTCTTAGGTTGCATTCACTTCTCTTTTCATGAATATTCTCTCAGTCAGTGATTTATTTAATCCTGTCGCTCTACCCTCCACTGCACACGCAAGAACACACAGACACACGCTCAGACTACACAATACACATACCTGTGCAGAGAAGTCTTCCATGTACAGTTTATTTCATGCACACACATGCAGTGCATTTACAAAGCACAGTTCAAACACGCACAAAATGTATTGTGTGTATTGCTCAGTGAAGGCAGGGACTAGTGAGCTCATTTATATGTAAAGGATGCATGATTCTGTAATTGCGTTGAGGGATGGCATGAGGGCAGTTCTCACTGTGTGTGTGTGTGTGTGTGTGTGTGGGAATGTCAGGTGGTCAGCTTCCCAAACTAAATAGGCATGTCCCATCATGTTGAAGGAAGCCATGCGTCTCCTTATCAAATTGAACACTAATTCTTGTTTTTTTCCCTCTCTGTCTTTTTTTATTTTTTTGTACAGTACAGTGTGTATACAGACTGAAACATGACTATGAGATAACATTGTGAAGTTCATTAGAAAATTAGAAAACTTTAGATAATAAATGTCTACAAGAGGTCTTGTCTTGTGTCACACAGAGAGAGCACACAGAGGTAAAGGATCTGTATTCTATTCCAGTTGAGATTCAAAGTTCAATGACCTTGGTAACAGCAGTTAACAAAATAATCTCACCTCAAGAGGTAATAAAAATTGTCATGAATGAGAAAGCAAAAAAAGATGCTCTTATCGACATCAGCTACTGATGTCGATAAGAGCAAACTGTTATGATTTACTATATCAACTACTTGGACTTAAAGGTAATATTATTTTGTTATCATATTCTATTTTGTTCTATTCTGTTCTGTGTCTTTATATTCTATAATAATAATAAGTTGTCTTTGTGTGCATGTGTACATGCGTGTACATATCCATATCCCAATCCTTCCAGTTACGAGTTCTGTCACAACAGCAGGTAAATTACTACAAGCAACAGAGCACTCAAGGATTACCCTCATGTAGGATTAGCATTCACTGCCTGTGTGTGTGTGTGTGTGTGTGTGTGTGTGTGTGTGTGTGTGTGTGTGTGTGTGTATATGATTGTGTGCTTTTGTCTACACACGTACTGTAGGTGTGAGGATGATAAAAAGAAAAGGGAAAGTTTGACTTTGACTCCTAAGCTGCTTTGTCAATGCATAATTCATTTCTCTTCACAGGCTGCACCTTGAAGCCTTTGAAACTATCGTAGCTTCTCCAACTGAAACTAAAACAAACCATAAACAATCTCAGTGTTTCCCACAGATTAGAAAGCAATTTTTTTTTTTTTTTGTTTGGGGGGGGGGGGAAATCTTATTTTCGTAACAATCAAGTATCAAAAACTGAAGAGGACACGCTGTTGGATGCTGTCCTCCTCTCCTACTTCAATGCCTAACAAAGCTATTTCTCTCTCTCTCTCCCTGACCCTGTCTTTCACTGGTTGAAGCCTGAAAATATTGTAAACAAATTAATAACATAATTAATCGGACTGTTCAGCTCTGTTTCAGACTGATACCTCCGGTTCAGGCTGGTCCTTATCATCAACACCTGCATTATCCTCATTTTCATTTTTCATACTCATCTGGATTGAAGCAACAAACATTCAGTGTAAGAGTAAAAAAATGACATAACATTATTTATAATACGTTTATTTGATTCACAGCTGCTACATATAGTGTTTTGACCTCGACAACCCAACTGCATTTTACCGCAAATTTGCGACTAGTTAACTTTCTAAAGCAGGCGCAATCGGTTGTTTGCTAAGAGTCGGGTCGGGACTCCAACATTAACACACTGACAACATTGTATTCAGAATATAAAATATTTTTATAGCACTTTTTAATGTGTGATTGTGTAAAGGTGTTCACGAGATAGATACCAACCTTTCGTGAACTTGTGAATTTTGCCAGCCGTCTTCTCTCCTTTATGGAGACAGACGCTGTGTGCACGGTGGGCTCGATGGTGTTTTAAGCCTCCAACGTCGCCTTCCAGGCAGCTAGGCTAACCCTCACCTTAACCCTAAACATAACCATTGCCGCGCTGCCTGGAAGGCGACGTTGGGGGCTAAAAACACCAAACATCGCACAGTGGGAGGAGCTGTGTGTGTGTGTGTGTGTGTGTGTGTGTGTGTGTGTGTGTGTGTGTGTGTGTGTGTGTGTGTGTGTGTGTGTGTGTGTGAGCGAGACACAGGTGACAGAGAGACGGAGGCAAGGGGGTAAGCTTCTCCTCACAACGCATAGATCCTATGGCGCCATTTTGATGCTAACAAGCACTCACCCCCCCCGTTAGCATCCCATTGACTGACATTCATTTTGACGTCACTGTTTATTTCTAAAGAAACACGACAATGTATAAAAGGCTCCATTACCTTGTATCTCACATTATGGCTCCGTAGCAGACGTTTTTGTAAAAATAGGTTAACGACTGTGTCATAACCACGGGACTTACTGTCGCATAGTAGAGGAATTACCATATAGTACAGGAGAAGCTTGCAGGCAGTTTCGACTTACATTAGCTGTTTAAGTTTAATTACTAATGTTAACTAGCATTTTAGTTAACAATAATTAGCCTGTGCCTATGTTATCTCCTTACATATACCTACGCTCTCCATCTCTGCAAGATTGGGAATGATTGAGATTTCTCTTGGCACTTTCTCTGAAGACTTACAACTTTCAGACAGGTTGCTCACGTCACATTTATGTCATCTCTCTCAGTTGGAGGCTGCGCAGTAACGCTCAGCGCTCACCGGAAAAGTGCTTCTAATATACTTCACTGGTCTCTGTCCAGAGCAACGGGATCTGTTGGTCCATTCTATATACAGTCTATGGATGGAGGAGAGAAGGGAAAGGAAATGCAGCTGAACGTGTTTTAAATAGCGTTAAAAACAAAATTTAATAAACAAAACGCAATGTGCAGCGGCCGGTGTTGATAGTGCGGCACACCGCTGCACATTAGTCTATGTGTGGGAAACACTGAATCTCAAGTGGTTTTATTTTCTTTTTGCTCTCCATAAGATTGAATGACATAACAGAAATCGTTAGTGCTGCTGTCATATTTTACAGCTTTACAGTGCTTTTTCTAAACATTAAAGGAAAATTCAGGTTTTTTTAACAACCTCAATCTCAGTTTCATGGCTGTTTATAACCTTTCCTATCATGTCACTTGTTCTGCTCCACCTTGTTGCGCTCTTTTAGTAAGGCCACGTCTGATCTTAGCTTGAAATTTGTCAGTAAAATATCACAATTGATGAGAATGATGAAAGTGGGTCTCAGGTTGTAAAACAAAGCAGGTTCTCTTCATGTCATGAAGAGGCATTTACTCCTACAGTTATTTATGGGATAAGCTAGCTTTAAAGCTAACATAATTTAGAACAGGTTTACTCTGTTGAAGATGTCCTGCCATGCTCCTGTGTTTTATTTTAGGTAACGAGATCTCGTGATATTAAAACGTGACGGTAATTCTCGTTGAGGTTAAAAGTTGTCTCGCGATATCAGTACACAAGTGCAGAATTACGTTGGTACTACCGAGGAACAGTTCACATTAAATCAATCGGTGCCAAATTTGGTACCTGAGAGCGCGTAAGAGTGAGCTTCTCTGTTTTCTCTGCATCTCTCACAGAGAGCGGGGCTTAGCTCCGACACACACGCGCAGGAGGTGCAGTGTAGATGGAGCGAAAGTTACGTTGCCTCTGTAGTTTGTTCAAGTCACAGTGAGACACGGCAATGCTAGTAAAGCGGACACAAGTGTGGATACACATTTCAAAACAGACAGCGTTTGCTGCAATAAAATATAATGGCAAGATCACCGTGCAGTTAATGTTACACTTCCGAGACACAGGCACCACCGTCTTCTCTATGCCCTGGTGACTGACTGACAGGCTGAGGTTGTAGGGCAAGGCAACTTTATTTCTATAGCAACTTTCAGGAACAAGGCAATTTAAAGTGCTTTACATAAAACATAAAAGAGCAATTAAAAACGGTCATGAAAATAAAACAGGCTAAAATAGAATAAGATACAATTAAAAGAATGAAAGTTACAGTGCAGTGTAAGAAATGAATAATATTTTGATTAATAGATTGTAGAGACGGGTTTGGGAGGAGAGAGGGACGCCACAGTTATTAGGTCTGAAGAGGTTGGTTATACAGGAGAGAAGATGTTTGAGTTTGTGGCAAAACCTTTCACAGTGCTCATTTTTCATGTTGTGACTTTCGATTGAATAAAAGACCAGTTATATTTCATCATTTAAGTTTTCTTTAAAATAGTGTTAAAATCTCGTCTCGTTCTCTTGAACCCAATCTCGTGTCTCGTCTTGTCTCGTGAGCTGAGTGTCTCATTACACCCCTAGTAAAAAGGTTACATTTTTCACTCTAAGTTACAAAAAAAACGTGTCACATAGCATTAATCTGACAAGTTATATGTCAATAAGGAGATAAAACATTCAACATAATTGAAAATTAGATCTTTTTTTGTGGAAAATGTTTTCTTTTCCACTACTGAATCCCATGCTTGCTTATGTTATTTTACAAATAAATACAAACAAAAGCAAGAGAATAAATAGTGCTCAATATCTGACAATAAATCAACAGTGGATAATACTAATCAATCAGGATTTTTTGTTGATGATTTTGTATATAGTTAGTAATTGATGCAGCACTACTGGCGGTAACACCTGGTACAAGACAAACTGCTGTTTTAGGTTTCTAAACAGGAGAGGTTAAGTTAAAATAGACATTCCAATGAACTGTCAAAAATGTACAACATGGTGGCCGGTTAGCTCAGTTGGTAGAGCGAGTGCACATGTGCAGAGGTTTGTTCCTCGACGCAGAAGTTTTGTGACGGTTTTCCTGCATGTCTCAGCTTTCCTCTCTAATAAAGGCAGAAATGCCCAAAAATAAATAAAAATGCACAACATGATTATTGACCCTTCTCTCTGCCCTCTGTTTCTGTGTAGACCTCGACAGACTGCGTCTGTGTGCAGTGAGCTGCAGGCAAAGGTGCTCCAGTGCTACAGAGAAAATCCCCAGCAGACCCTGCACTGCTCCAGCCTGGCCAGACAGTACATGACCTGTGTCCAGCAAGCCAAAAAGGTACAGTAGGCAAGGGTTACAAACGGTACGTGGGTGTGGGGGAGCGTGAGAGAATGAAGACAATTGTTTTTTTGTTTTTTTTAGATTTCTTTTGCGTGTGGGTGTATTCTGCTGTAATAATATGTGTGAATGTTTGCGTGTGACTGGTAACTCCACACGTCTCTACTTTCAATCAGTGTCCCACTCCCATTGTTTTGTTTTTACCGTCAGCACTCCTTGTTCAGTCCCTTTGAGTAACACACTTGGCCAGAGTACTTGGAATAGCTCCCTTTCCTTTAAAGATACATTTGATTAATTACCTTTCAGTTTTTTTTTTAAAGAAGACAGAAAAATAGCAGGCAATTAGTGAGACCTGTTAGTAGCTTGAAAGTCACACTGACAGTGGAACAAAAAGGTGAAGGGACAAATGATACTTTCAGTCCTTATACCAAATCAGTTAACTTCTGAGAATTGTAATCTGCATGTAGGGTTATTTTGAAACTTCAGATTGGAAGCTAAATCAATGAGACATGCGATTTAGAAGTCGCCGGGCGTGCGTGTTTTGGAACTTTCTGATAGGAAGATTACACTGTTATTAGTATATTAAAATCAGTTTTGGCATTCATCTCTTTGAAATGCATTCTGCTTTCTGCTGATACGTTCGCAAATAGTGCTCAGACCCTATGCTTATCTACAAAGTGCTTATTTTACCCAATTTCCCCATCAAAAAAACAATAATGAATGGGGCAATTTGCACATTATTATCGTGACAATATGCACTGATACGGCTCCAAAGTAGATAAAAGGCACAAAACAACAATTGGTGAATTTGGCAGTTTAAACGATCGATAAAAGCAAGGCAAAGGTTCACAATAAAAGCAATCAGTCTTTGTAAACTGGTTCAAAAGATCCATTTGCTAGTGGGATGGTGCTCTTTGGGAAAAAGAAAACTGTCTATATGTATTTGTATGTAGCTCAGTTTTTTTTTTCTTTTTTTTGTGTGCATGTGTTGAATAAATTCAGATTGTAAGTGTCAGAGTAAAGTGCAGAGTAAAGGCAAGTTGTTTTACTCTTTTTTGAGGCACTTGTTTAATACAGATTCAATCAGGCATATCCTTGACATTGTGAGTGTGAATAAGAGTCAGAGAAAACACAGAAGAGACAGAAAGAGAGAGAGTAAAAGGGCAAATAAATAAAAAAGAAAGCTTCAAGCTGTATCGAACGTATCAACACTACACCCATCCCTCTGTGAGTTAAAGTGTTGTGGGCTGAAAACCAGAGCAGGCTCTGACCCTACAATGACTACGTTTACATGCACATAATATTCCGGTTTTTGCCCTTATTCCGAAAAAGACAATATTCCGACTAAGCTGTTTACATGGCTAATGAAAGTGAATATTCCACTAATATTACCGTTTACATGTAGCCATGCAAAATACGATTTTTTTCAAAGTTTACCAGCTGTAGCAGACTTGTTGGACCGTGTGAACACAGCGTCCCTCTTTCATTCCTTCACCCAGCTTCTTGAAAAGGTCGTCGTAGCGATGTGTGCGCATATCCAAAAACCTGTTCATATCCAAGTGCTTGATAATGTTTAAAAGCAGCTGTGTTTCTCCATCTTATCAGGTCTGCAGCCTTGCAAACTGTTTGCTGGTTGGTTTGTGTACAGCCACCATAGCAACGCACGGAGCTGACCATAAGCTGTAAACGGGCAAGAGGCCGTAAACTGCGTTAAAAACCCCGATTGAATGCGCTGTATACATGTCCAAAAAATGCTTCTAAAACCCGAATAATACGGGAATATCCCACATGTCTTAATCGGAAAATGCTACATTCGGAAAAAGGCTTTATTCGGAATATCCAACCAGAATATGCTGTTAACATGACCTGTATCAAATTCGGAATATTGTCATATTCGGAATAATAGTGGAATATTGGTGTGCATGTAAACACACTCACTGTCCTCTGAATAGAAATGAAAAGTACTTAACTTCTACTCTGGCAGAAGAAGTTGGATTTGACTGATGTTGATAAATGAGGTCTAGTCCTTTTCAGACAGTGGTACATTGTTAGAGGCCAAACAATGTGCTCTATGATAGACTTGCAAGCCAAACTGTTGAATGATTCTCTACTGTATATACATGGGGTATGGTATATAATGGGTTTCCCCCCCTGAAGGCCATATCATTCTCAGAGTTTGCACCTTTTTAAAAGTCTGCATGGTTGCTGTGTTACTTTGGAATAAACAATCTTGATCCAAAACACATTATCGCTGACATCTTTCTTTATTGGGATAATCTAACAGAGATGAAATCTTCAAGGGTGACCTGCAGTACTCTTTTGAAGATGGTTGGATTTCAAGGTTGACCTTTAAGACTTCTGAGGAGTACTCTATCCCAAGCTCAAAAGGCATATAACACTTTCCTAAATTTTAAGATATAAATGTGTAAATGTAAAGGACCTCACATTTAAGTGTTCTTTTAAACTATCTACATCTTATATTATATCCCTTACATCCTTATTTCTCTCTTTATCCACCCATCTTGAGTATTATCTGCTCATCCTTGGATCTTTCATGCTGCTGACACTGTTGATCTATCTCTTCTCCGCCATTCCCATTCTCTATTTGTTCCTCTTCCTATATTAAAGCCTCTTTCACTGCACTTCACTGCACACTTGGTCACATTAGCCAGTGCATTAGTTTGGAGCTGCACTGCTAGCCATGGAGCTCTGTTAAGTCTTAGGTAGGTTTGGCCAACATGTCAGTTGCAATTTCTCTCATGTTCATTTGCTTGCACAGTCACATAGCTTTATCTCAGACCCACTGCTGTCTTTGATTAACACACAAATTCCTTAAAAAAAGGAGGTCCGCAGAGAGAAAGATGTGAGGGAAGGATACTGTGTGAGGTGAAAGGGACAGATGCATGCCGGTGTTCTGAAAACAATAGGAAGATAATTATGGTACTTTGGCTCACTTATCAACATGGACAGCAGTTCATTTAAGCAATTAAGGTACTATAAAACCCTTAGCAGATTACCGCAATTTGCATCAAAAATCTCACTCCTTATCCTCAGAGTCAAATCTAAACACAGACATGATGCACATATTTTTCAGTGTGACTTACACTTTCTGGGGATAATATCCATCACAAATAAACATCCATCAATCCACTTAGAAATCAAAAAAAAGGTGTTAATTATAACTCTGGAACTTGACTGAGATCATCTTTTTTTTAAAGTTTTCTTCAGCATCACAGTAATTCAGTTATAGTTGCCTATACATCCATCAGTATACTGCAATCAGGGACTGCTGATAGTTAATTTCAGATACTTTTAATTGTGTCAATTTGCCAAAATGTAAACAAATATTGGTTTACAAAATGGGGCTTAAGTTGTAGCCCACAGCGTAGCTGAGTTTGGAGCAGTTGTCTGAATTTTGTCTGAAGGGGGGCCAACAGTATCAGACCTTTAAAACCTATGATCTAATCAGTTGTTGCAGTCTGAAATCTTCCTCTTGAAAACTGAGTGACATATCTGTAAAACATTATGTCATACGTGTTACACTGCTAAGATAACCAGGCTTGTAATAACTCCTAAATGGCTATCAAGTGCGTAATCTAGTGCCTCTCTTTACATGTTGCGTTAGATGTGAAAGATGTGAACTGGGCCTGACTGGGTGAGTGCAACCTTTCCTCTGTGTGTGTGTGTGTGTGTGTGTGTGTGTGTGTGTGTGTGTGTGTGTGTGTGTGTGTGTGTGTGTGTGTGTGTGTGTGTGTGTGTGTGTGTGTGTGTGTGTGTGTGTGTGTGTGTGTGTGTGTGTGACTCACTGCCCGTTCACAGCTATTTAATTCCCACAACTAGCTCTCTGGGACCGATGCCACTCTTCTACTCTTGCCTCGGGTGCCGCTTCCGTCTTTCCTATCGGCCAACCTGCTCTTCGAGGTGGATGTTGAGTTTAAAAGTTGTATACCCGTCCATGGTGTAAGGGAGAAGATCGCTTTCTCAGTCTTTTTGTCTTTCAAAGTGTCCTGCCTCCGGCGTCTTCCTCGTGGCGTATCCGTTCCAGCTCCCCCAAAGCCTCTCCATAAAGGTGCCACTTATAACGGCTAATGAGTTAAAGCCACCACCCCCCAAAATGTGATGTCAGTGCTGATCCTGCATGTGTCATGCCTACATCTAAAAGACATTCATCAAAATAGACCAATATTTATATTATAAAAAATATGCTTAAAAAATAGCTTTTCAAGACTTCTGTTCAAGAAACAGTCACCTTTTTAGAGCTTATGATTTTATTAGTTTTTATAGAAATATTTAGCAATACTGGGTTAAATTGTAAATACTCAAATAGCACCTTGTAATAATATCCAAATGACTGATATTGGTTCAAATAAAGAGGGGTGATGAGTAGAGCTGCCACCGAAGACTCCCGATCAGTCAGCGTTAATGAAAAGAAATGAGTGGGCAGTCCCAAGACCCCTGTGGACACGCAGGCAGCTGTCCAGTCTGCCTGTCTATAAATGGATCTGACAGAGCCAGCAGCTTGGTAGAGCAGAGCATTTGGACGAGAGTTTTACTAGGAAAAGTTTCAGTATGGCTGCAGGTAGTTAAGGGTCAACAGGGAGCAGTATGCACTGCAGATTTAGTCATGAGAGAGCGCACTGGATCATATTTCATTATGAAATGTGATATTTTATAGACCTTGGAGAACATTTTTTTTTGTTAAGGGTGAGACTGTTAATAATGGAGGTTTTACCTTTCTCTGAACAAGGTGCCTGTGTGCTTGTTCCAAAAGTAGAACAGGTTTGTTTGTACATTCACTTGACATGAGCTCATCATGTACTGCGAGTGACAATATGAAACTTTCCATAGCAAAATGCCACAAATGTGGATTTGTTGCATTCAGAAAGTAATTGAAAAACAATTGATTGTGTCGTCAGAAAATAAACAATATAACAACCAAATGTCTAAGGATAATTTCAGTTTCAGTAATGTTGGATATCTCATTTAGTAACAAAACGTTTTGAACTCCATTAATACTGGGCAGACATACATGCCTTTTATCATTTTAATACACCAACATATAATTGAGATGCACTCTGGAAAAGAGGGCATTTTTTAAAAACTTGAAGGCAAAATAAACTGGCTGTTCATGGGCAGATAATATAGCTAGTGCATGTAAATGGCTTCAGTCATTTTCCCGCTTTGTGTGATAGCAACATGCCTGCTGAAAACCTTCCCGACAGCTTAAAAGCTCTGTTCTTTTGTTATCAGTATGTGCTTTTTTTAAGGATTCTCTAAAGCAGATGCATTCTTCCCTGTGAATAAAGGAATAATGCTGTATTTCTCTCCCCAAAATGAATCTTGTCTGAAGTGGATACTTATGGTTCATGCTTTTCTTGAATATAGTTATCTTTATCTCTTTTGTCTCTTTCTGCACATGAAGCTTGATGCCTATCAAACACAATCTGCCTCATAGTCTTCTGGTACTTTCTGTTTACTGTATCATGAAGTTATGTAAGCAAATGTACATGAATCACAGCAGCAGGCCCATACTGTCTTGGCTAGGATCTCACTTGTATGACTTTTAAATAGTTTATTTATATAGGCTCTAGTGTATATATCTGTTCCTCTTTCTCAGCCTGTCTGTCAATCAATCTGCCAATAAAACCAGTGGCCTGCAGCTTATCTGTCTTCTCTGCCAGTGTCTTGATCTGAACTCCACTAGAATATCTACGTATCTCACTTTTTATGTCTCCTGCTTGAAGTCCACCCAACTCACTATCTTCAGTGGCACAGCATTCCTTATATGTCACTCAAACGTTCTTTTATGTTTTATGATTCTTCATCCACACATACACACATTTTTCACACATTCTGCCCTCTGCCATATATTAAAGATAGTTGCTTCAGGATATGGCCTTGCACCTTCTCTCTCCTATCACCCCCCTGTCCCTCTCCTGTCAGTGTCTTTGGTTGGGCCATTGTCATGCATATGTCACTGTGTGTGTGTGTGTGTGTGTGTGTGTGTGTGTGTGTGTGTGTGTGTGTGTGTGTGTGTGTGTGTGTGTGTGTGTGTGTGTGTGTGTGTGTGGGGAGGGTGCCTGTTAGGGATGCAGGGTAAATGTCAGCTCACCAAGGCCCTGCGTTACCATGAAGCTTTGTCTCTTTTTGGTGTGATGTTATCTTATGTAGTGTCACTATATGGCGATTGTCATTGGACGTTTTTATATTCAGTGTGCGTTTGTGTGCTAGCATGTGTGCGTTCGGTGAGTGTAAGCCCATGAGAGACTTTGCGAGTCCACCCTTTACCTCTCATCATCTATTTGCTCTTTCAACCTCCTTCTCAGTGAAACAAAACACAGCTGTCCTCAAAGTCACATTCAAGAACAAACTCTTCTCAAACCACCACTTACTGTAAGTGTCACACACACACACACACACACACACACACACACACACACACACACACACACACAATACTCAGAGGCTCCAGCGCCAACCATTTGCAGAATGCTACTGCTGTGCCATTTAATACCATTAGGAGGGGCCAACGGCACTGTAGCAACACTTACCACTGTATCCCACATACTTAACCCACTTGAACCCGTCGGTCTCCTGAACTCAGTATTTGTCTAGCGTGTGCCGGCCTCTGAGATGCTTGTTTAAGTGCCACTCTAGTTCTGCCTTGATTGCCAAGGCAGAACTACAGTAGAGCATTGCTGAAACAAACAGTATGTGGAACAGGTGCATTTATACTTGGGTGTATGGTGCTATTTTTAAAAAGGTAATCAGAAATCTCTTTATTCTTAGTTATAGTCTTTAAAAAGTGCAGTTACAATTTGAAATTGGCTCCTGTTTTCAACAGGAGAAAAATATACTTGGGATGTTGATGAACCTGGTTGGGGGCTGATAATATGCAAATGAACTGGGAAAACACTTTTCAATATATTGCAGTCCAATGCATTACAATTAGGGGTTTAATGGTACACAGAAGTCACAGTTCGGTTCACACCCCGGATTAGGAGTCACACTCGTTCGGTGCGAGTTTGGTACAGCGGCAAAATAAAAATGCATAAGGATGTATTTCTTTCCATTTTATTTTGAACAAACAGTAGTACAAGTGTTAAAGACAGACAACATACTCTTGCTGGGCACTAAGGTAACATTTTGCCAACTGGCACCTTTGTTAAACTATTTTCATTATAAAAATAAGTCACATTTCAAACACTTCTGTATTACACTGTACGAACACTGAACTGTACGAATACTTCATTTCTCTACCATCCCTCGGGAATCCTCCAGCCCCACTTCCTTTTCTATTTAGACAACTAGTTGCCTACAAGCTGGACAGTGTTTCGTTACAGAATCTGTAGCAAGGTTACAGAAGCATTAACCCACAAAAGAGTTGCTGTCTACGAAGGCACAGAGGATTATATTCACATTTGGAACAACCTATGATGTGAAGTAAAACCTGTGTTTGTACAGAGCAATTAAAAACTGTCCACAGCAGTGCTTAGACATGTCAGGTCAGGATGTAAATACAGCTGGTGGTTTATGTGCTTGGCATCAGCAAATGAGAATAACAACTATAAAGATTTTCTCAAGCTATTTGGAATGTATGCTTCCAACTGGTTTCAACGTGAAGTTTGTGTTCTTCCACTTTTATCCAATTTGCATTTCACACTGCCAGGACATTTTGCCTGGTGTTTACTTTTTCATGGAGCTGTTGGAAGGCTTGGGCTGGATTTGAGAATAAGGGTAAAATAAGGCTTTGATTAAGGAACACATTTACTCGATTAATCGATTTGTTGATCGACAGAAAATCACCTTTCTGGGCTCACCTTGGGCTCTGGAAACTTGTGTTGAGCCAATCTTTTACAATTTTCCCACAATGTTTTAACAAAAGGTTGAATAAAAGAAATAATCGATGGATTAACACTAGAACGGCCATGACGGTCATTTTGACCGTTTTGAAATTTATATGTGTAATAACTTTGCTGAATAAAAAAATACAATCCTGCTGCTGCCTGACTTTTCCTAAAAGAGTCTGTAGTTTAATTTAAAATTGTTTTTATATACATTACACAAAAGGCAAAGAAAATAGAGTCACTTTTACCTATTTCGGCCATACACGGTCATATTGACCGCTCGGATTTTCGCGGTATTGTTTTTAATTTTTCGCGCGGTTGAAGATGCATCTTGGTTGCTTAGTAACTACCATAGTCTCTGTCAGAGCAACGTAACTAGCGGTCTCGAGTAACAAGTGTGGGCATCACCGATGGGACGAAGGCAAAGCCAGAGTCGGTAACGTAGGCTACTACGGCGTGGATGGACTCAGTTCTGAATCAGAAGGCAAACACCGGGCGCTCGCTCTGTGAAAGGCGCGGAACACGTAGATGGCCGGTGGCTGTTTACATGTTCATATAACTTTATACATCCTCGAACTGACTGGAATCATTGCACACATCCTCTCCAAGGACTGCACCAGCAGTAACATTGTCCGGAGGAAGTTCATGCAGCAACTGGCAGAGGAGCTGAGAGCGGAGTTTATGGAGGAAAAAAGGGCAGCGGCTCACGGTCCGAGCAGCGCTGCGCACCGCAGCAGACGCCAAAACAGAGGCAGTGCCAGGTTAGGTTATAGCTAAATGTTCAAATAAGATACTTATAATTGTTATTTAGCTGTTATGAGTTAAGCTGAATGAATTTCCACACCATATTTTCGGGATATGAATGTATGAAATAATTACGGTTTACAATGCCATGATATGAATAATTGAAACACATATTACTACTCAAATGTATAATTAAACTCATAAAAATGTACATTTCGGTGTTATTACGTTTTTCTAAAGATATGCTAATACAATACATAATACAATATTGCAATTAGGTATTTATCATGAGAGATTATAGAGTTTGGAATCTGGCGGTCAAAATGACCGCTCACGGCAGTTCTAGTAGTTATGGAATTCCGGCACTTCTAGTGTTAATAAGTTGATTATGAAAATAATTGTTAGTTTGTAACCTTGAGATTAGGTATGCAGTTATGATGGTCAACATTAAGTCCAAAGTGTGTATACGAACATATCTTCTCATCTTGAGTTCCTTACAGCATTAGTTACAGAGGACAAAGAAAAAGGGATTTAAAAAGTGTGTGTGTGTGTGTGTGTGTGTGTGTGTGTGTGTGTGTGTGTGTGTGTGTGTGTTACAAAATAGCCAGCAGTTTGGAGTGCATGGGTTGCAGATGGATACTGCATTTAAGTGCTTTTCTCTTAATGTCACCTCCATCAGCTGTGCCGTGTGTGTGTGTGTGTGTGTGTGTGTGTGTGTTTTGCATCTCGGTCTATGTTTTTCCGTATCTATGCAGCTTCAGTATCTGTGTAGAGCTATTCCCCCTTCTTCAAAACATTTCAGTTGACATTTTCAACACCAGCCACTTTTAACCACAAATTAATTCACCAACATTTTTGCAGGGAGCCATCCATTTCTAAATGTAGTGGCAGCAGCATCTTAAGCACCTTTCAGACAAAATACAGTCCTGATAAAATGTTTAGACCTCCATTCCACATGAAAAAGAAGTGAATGGCTTTAGTAATGGCAGACTATTGCACTCTGCTATTTCCCAGCCTTCCTGGCACAGCAAATCCCAGCAACAAAAAAATCAAGACATCTTCATTCAAACCTGTTCAGTTTGTCCAGGTGAAGAAGTTGATTGATAGGAGGAGGAATTTTGCCATTTCCAGCTAAAAAGAGGGGAGAGAAAAACGAGGGATGAGTCTTTGTAGCAGGTATGAAAGACGAAAAGAAGATGCCTGTCAACGGGGGAATGGATGGAGACTGATGAAAGAGAGGAAAGTAGGGGAGAAAGAGGCTTAAGAGTGCCTGTCAGTGAAGAAGGTTTAATAGAAAACTGTAATAGAGAGATACAGTAGGAATGAGTGGATGATGGAAGGAATGTAGAGAGGATGAATAAAGAGAAGAGAGGGTTTGTCAGCGGAAGGGATGAGGGGATGGCAGTAAGTATGGAAGGAAGAAGAAAGGGGGAGAGGATGATCTGTCAATCACTGCTGTGGGAGAGAAAGAAGAGATTTTATGATTGTAAAATAGAGAGGGGAAAAATGTGTGTGTGTTTATGTATGTGTATGGCTATCTGTAGTTGCAGGTGGTAAGCCCCACTGTGAGCCTTGGCCTGCCTGCTAACTTATATCTGATAACAGAGCCACTCTATTCAGCAGCAATCTGGTCCCACATGCAACCACACACATACGTACACACAAACACACTCACACACACACACACACACACACACACACACACACAGTTCTGTATATTGTAAAATAATATGTGCTTCATAGAATACTAGCATGCACTGATTTCTTTCTTTTCTTTCTATGAGAACTATTGTTATTTAGATTACTTGTTGCATGTTTGTTTTTTTTGTTTTTTTTATTTCGTACCATTCTAGTGCTACGCATGGGAAAATAAACATTGACATACGCCTGTGTTGTGAATATCATATACCCATACATACTGCCCACACAAACACACTCACACATGCTAGCTCACATATTTCTGTCTCTTTATGTCTCTCTCGATCTCTTTCCCTCCTTCCATCCCACCTTTCCTTCACATCTATCATCTCCAAGGCAACCACCCCGTGAAGGCACAGGCCACATAAAGATTAGCTGTTCTCTCTCATGTCGCTCCCCTCCATCCTCTCTCTGTCTCTCACTCTCTCAAATCTATATAACACTCCATCAGCATCCAGCTAAACATCTTATCCATGCTGATACACCTCACTGATCGCCAGCTGTGTAATATGTCATTCATTCACAAATTGTGACAAAGGGACTCACTAAGTGAAGACGAAGAGGTTATTCAGTTATTGGAATTGTTATAATAATCTTCATTATCATATCTTTTAGATACTATTACGGTGATAATGACGTCATGTTGATAAGACTGCAGGGATTACTATTTAAGATCAGTCTGACAGCACTCCAGCAAAAGAATGACAACATAATGGTAAGGAAATGAATGATTTGGACAAATAGATGTGTTAAATTAAAACAAAATACAATGTCCCACACAGTATTATATATATATATATTTTTTTTATTTTGTTATATATACTGTTTGTAGGTTGTAAATGTTATTCTACACTTCTATATACATGTAGGCCTACATTCTTTTCATTCCTCTAGGTATATTTTTTTCAGTAGTTCTGGCATTTTGATCTTTTGTTATCTTATTTTATTTGATCTTATTTTGTATCTTATTTATTATTTCTAGTATACTTATTGTATTTTATGTATGTGTGTGAGTGAGTATGTGTGTATGTCATTGTAACTTGCTGCTGCAACAGTTATTTCCCAGTTTGGGATTAATAAAGTATATCTATCTATCTATCTAGAACAATCTTTTTTTATTTAACATTTACTAGTAGAAACAGACAGGAAATGTATGTAGAGAGTGAGAAGGATGACATGCATCAAAGGTCCCCCAAGCTCTGTCACAAAAGCTAGTTCTAGCATAAAAAGGGGGACTAAAACTTGAACTTGAAGTGGCCGATTAGCTCACTTGGTAGAGCGGGCGCACATGTGCAGAGGTTTATTCCTCGAATCTGACCTGCGGCAGTTTTCCTACATGGCTTCCCCCCCTCTCTCTCTCTCCCCTTTCATATCTCAGCTTTCCTCACTAATGAAGGTAGAAATGCCCAAAAAAAACAAAAAACAAACTTGAACTTACGGCTGGAACACTCGTTGAAACAGAGAAGACGTACTGGCAAGGGAGAAAGGGTAATGAGGGACAGGTAAAACTAATCAGGGCGAGGTAGGTAATCACACACAGGCAGGAAACAAGGGTAGGAAGTGAAGTAACTTGGAACGAGAGACAAGGTGAGTATACAAAATAAAACAGGAAACACTAACTACTGATAAAAGGAAAACATAACCTTAAGAAGAGCGGGAAACGACAAGCTTGAGTAAAACGGGGGTCTTTGCTCTTTAGAACACTAGGCACGGGGAGGCCCGGATGGTTCCCATTTAACTTTAAACTGATACTCCACCCAAAATCTACCTGTTCAGTATCAAATATTTTCCCTCTATAGTCTTGATAAATTCATATTTTCCTCCTTCACTGAGCACAGTGGTCAGGCATGAGGCCTGAGTCCTCTACCCTTTTGCATATTGTTTTTGAAATTCTATATGACCTTTAAGTCTTTTTCAGTAGTTTGAACATTGCTTTTTAATCCACCAATAGTTGTCTTTGTTTGTGCCAATCCAAATTATAGATGTACAGATACTTTAATGCATAAGCTGGTGGCACTAGATGAAAAGTCAGGGGATCACTAATGTCCTTAGGATTTATCATCTGGGCACCATGAATGTTAAAATTACATTGCAATCCATCCAATAGTTGTTGAGAGTCTGATCCAAAGTAAAAAGATCCAAAAGTTAATAAAAATGTGGGTGGCAAAATTAGTAGCACTATACAGTACATTTGCCACTTGCTTAAACCCATTGGAAAAATGTAGGGCTGTCAGCATTAACGCGTTAATCGCGATGCGATTAAGGGCCGAGCATAACGCGTAATTTTTTTTTAATTGCATGCCGCCATCTATTAATTTATTTTACATTTCACTCGGCTTCGCGTCGTGCCTAACAACGCCCCTTAGCTGTTCTAAAATCACTAGAATCTAGCTAGGCTACTATTTTGACCCTTTGCCGCACCTTTACTTATCATCAAGCTGCCATACTTCCTCGTAACACATCCTCCTACTGCTGCAGGCATGATGGAGAAAGACAGCAGCAACACAATTCTGAATGGCGCTTTTTATTTTCCAAAACTCCTGGACGGCTCAGTAGACAAGTCGAAAGCCACATGCACATTTTGTAAAGCCAAATTAAAATATCACCGAAGCACGTCAAGCTGGAGCTACCACCTACGGAGCTAAGCATAGTGCAGTTAACGTGACTCAGGTTGATGCTAGTGGGCTCAGACAAAGCACTATTTTGGAGCGTGCTACTTGCCGACCTGTTGATGAAACCAAATCCAAAAAAATACTACAGGTCTTGCAAAATGGGTGGCAACTAACTGCAGACCTGTCAGCATTGTAAGTCTCGGGTCTTAAAGACGTACTACGGTTGGCATGTTCTGAATTGGTTAGCAATAATGACAGATTCACACATTTTTCTTTTGTTTACAGTAAATAAATAATAATCAAATACAAATCTTAAAGTCAAGTTCATAAAGCAACTTTCTTTGCATTCATTTGATTCCCAATCAAGATACACTGGTAAGAATAGCTTTCCATTGTTAATATGTACTTAAAAACAGTTCTGAAATGCAAAATAATAGAATTTTAATCATGTGATAAAACATGCGATAAACATCTTTATATCCAACTTAGTTATCAGATGACTTTTCTTCAAATTACATCAGTGACTCACCTAATACAATAAATCAATGACACTGAGCAACTGAATGCTTCTACACAGCTAAACTACTATATAAATGACTGACTGGCTGCATGGTGTAAATGGTCCAGTCAGTCAGCTCCTAACTTACCAACCAACCAACCGACTGAGCGACCAACTGGCCAACATACAGACTGAGTGAATCAACAGTTACTAATTAAGAGGCTCCCTGAACTGATTGACTGTTTGGCTATTTGGCTGTCTTACTGACTGTGTAATCAGTGAAAGGCTGTTTGTTTATAAAGCATGGCCAATCTGAGTGTCTGATTGACATCCCTGTCTGGCAACTGGCTCCGTTTACTCCAGAGAGAGGCAGAGAACTGAGTGCTGTTAGCACTGAGCAGAGAAGACAGTTATTGATTTTGTTCTTGTCTATTATTTTTGTTTTTCACAGAGAAATGGCAAGTGAGCGAGGCAAGTGTGTTTGTGTGTATATCTGTGAGTGATGCAGATGTGTTTACATCTGGGTCTGCTATCTGTATGTTGCTCATTACCTTAAAGTAACTATATGTAACTTTTTTTTTTTTTTTTTTTTAAACTGTGTCATTTTTCATATAATGATCTTAAATGACCTGTAACAGCAAACAAGACTAACAGTGAAAAGAACACTATTTTTACGTAGTTTTTATTAGTGCCGTTGCTCGGGTCCGATTTTCCCCACAAAGTCACAAAATGATTTACAGCAGGCCGACGCCGCTACAGAGCACACATTCTGAGGGGTCACAGATTTCAAACACCGGAAAAGCCTTTGTTAGTGTATCCAACCAGGAAGGTAGCAGGATATTTCTTATATAGGCTAGGTCTAATTGTATTTTAATGTTATTTTAGAAGTTATCTGCTGTAGCTATGACAGATACTGGGGCAGGGCCATCACAGAAAAAGGCTAAAAAAGCTAAAAAGGGAAAGTGAAAGAGGACGGGCGAAAACGCGAGCTTTGGTCAGGCTTTCAACAGATGGAGACAATTACGGGATTGTAAATGATTCAAAAACGTCCCAGAATTGGCCCTCATGTATGTAATATGTCTATTTCATTCATAAAATAACTTTAGATTGCATGATGTGGTTGTACGTCAGTAGCGGACATTAAATGACGTCCCCCTTCTATTTAGTGCCTGGTTTTTAGTCCTTTTAATCCGTGTTTGTGTTGGATTACTATTTTCTTTTCTCGTGTCCCCCTGTACTTGTGTAAAGCGTTCGTGGCTTTCATGAAATGCGCTATATGAATCTAAATTATTATTACTTTGGTTGCTACAACAAACTCTTAATGCTCTGGCTCATGACACAGTGACAGTGAAGCAGCTCTCGGTATAACACAGTACAGTTGAACAGCCCCACAAACTGCATCCTCCAGAGTTACCATAAAGTTGAATTACATTACATTACATGTCATTTAGCTGACGCTGTTATCCAAAGCGACTTACAATTGCTATATATGTCAGAGGTCTCACGCCTCTGGAGCAACTAGGGGTTAAGTGTCTTGCTCAGGGACACATTGGTTGATGTATCGCAGTGGGATTCAAACCTAGGTCTCCCATACCAAAGGCATGTGTCATATCCACTGCACCATCACCACCTCTTTAAAACAGTTTCCACAGAAGCTGAACATTATAGCCTTCATGAAGGTAGGATTTATTGCTGGACTGTTGGATTAGACTGCATTAAGCTTTAGCTTGGTGTACCTAATAAACGGGCAGCTGAGTTTACGTCTTAAATTCAGTGCAAACCTTGAGCTTGAATATTTGGCTGCCCTCCCTGCCCAAGGTGTCGCGCATTAAAAAGCATTTCCTGTCTTTAAATTATCCAAGGGTGGATGGCGGCAGTCCAAATTTGGACCTGGGGCACCAAATTGAACTGCGTGTACGGTGGGAGGTGCTAGGGGTCAGTTTGAAATTCAGGAACTACTTCATACACTATGCATGAGGCATAATGTCCCATCACACAGCTGTATACGAGTGTGGCAATACCTACACACACCGCCTGCACACATTTTAATGCGTGTATAAACTCCTGCACACACAAACAGAGCCACTTTGACACACATTTCATCCGCATATGCAAACACACTGTTCCCATTTATATCTCAGGACGTGAGGGGAACAGTAAAGCTAAATTCCCTTGTCACATTTGCCGCTCATCTCCAATTCAATGGCACAGGCTGCGATGCCCTCAGACGCGCTTGGCAAGTGAACAGCTAACCTGCCCGCCAGCATATCTGCCTGCCAGCCGAGCACCAAGGTAGTTAGCATGCCAACTAGCCCATCCAGCAGCCACAAGCTAATGCTTCACTAACCCTGGGTCACCCTTTGTCCTTCTCTATGACTGTGTGTTTGTATTGTGTATTGACACAAGAAGTGTTTAGCTGTACCCTATAGTAGGCTGGCTTTCTAAAACATAATCAGCTATCGTTGCTTCTTACACTACATCAACACACATAGACAATTCTTAATAAACTTCCATCCATTCTTCCGCTTATCCAGGTTGAATAACTTATCTTATTTTAATACACCACATCCAACACCACTCTGGAATCTTTAGCACTGTGTTTTAAATGTTAAGCCCTTTGTAAATACCCAACCTCAATTTGAGTTAATTATTAATTTCTTGTAGAGGCAATTTCTTTGCAATAGCTAAAACATGACAGGGAAAGAGCAGTACAGAGTTTACATTGCGGCATAAATAATGCAACCATGCAATTTTAACATGCATACGACCTACAGAAATAATAAGTCTCGTTAATTATTTAATGACTAAAGGGCTAAAGGTTTGGTGGATGTTTATTGATTTGACCTTATTTTTGGCTACTGATTGCAAATACTTTGAGTCAAGGGGAAACATCTTCTTAAAGTGACTGGTCACAGTTCAAAACAATAGTCTTAACCATATGCAGAGCTTGTACAGCCTGCATTAGAATAAGCTTAAAGTGATAAAATATCAATATTACATGGAGAAGTGAAGTGTTAAGTGACACAGCTACGATAATAAAAGAGACGTACTGCAGAGATGTAGATGATAGTCTGGCCAGAGGTGGAGTTTAGTGGCACGTAGTGAAAGGATTAGCCCGGTTAATACAACAGTGTCATTGAAGTGATGCATATAATACACTGACATTAAATGAAAATGTTTCACTCTATAGCAATACCTATTTCTTCAACCCCTACATCAGATGCAGACACACAGACACCACCTCCCTCTGCTCGAGAGCTCCCACATTTTGTACTGACTAAAACATTAAATAACGTTCTTTTGACTCTTTTCCTTTAACTTGTACAACTGCAACCCCTTTCTCCCTAGTCCACAGTCTTTTTCATGAGCAGTCTTCCTTGTCTGGTGCTGTCAATTCAGCGCTACAGTAAGTGTTGGTGCTATGGCAACAGTACAGAGTCCTGATAAGCAAGCAAAAGGCAGTAACAAGCTCTTGGATTTTAAGGCGGTATAAAGAAATACAATAAAAGCAAGTAACTGAAAAGCTCTGAAATTACTTAGGCCTAGTCCACACTTACACAGGTATTTTTGTAAAGTGCTTTTTAGGTCACATAGAACTGATCTTTTGGAAAACTCCAGGGTAAGGATTTTTAGAAACTCCGTTTTCACTGTTGACATGTTGACAGGGAAAACTGAGCTTTTGGCTAGTAACGTCAGAGTGTGCTCCATTATCTCTTTTGTGAGGCGTTACAAATGAGGCGACATTTCGTGGAATGGCGGACATGGCCAAAATAGTTTTGGTTCTAACCTTTCTAAAAGGACTTTTTACATGTTTACACAAATGTACAGTTACTCTTACACTATATTGAGGAACAGAAGAGTTCGTATGCGCCATTGCAGAAAGGTAGCCTTCGGGTTATACCTTTTTTCAGGCTGCTGATTGGCCAACATCGCTTTGGGGTTATATCGTCGCCTGGTAGTTTGCGATGCTCTTGACAGCGCTTTTTTAAACAGTGCTTGTGTGGACGTTTTTTTTGTTTTTTTTTAAACCCTGTTTTTAAAAATACCAGTGTTTGTGTAGACTAAGCCTTTGACGCACTGCGGCTTCTGCAGAGTAGTTGTAGTAAAGTGCCTTGGTCAAAAGTTTAGAGGTTTTTTTTCTCTTAGACAGACGTGTTTGTCTGATTGGTTACTGAGTCTGTTGTATTTGTTGATGTTGCAAGCAATTCTACACAAAAGAAATCACTGGCCAAAATATCTCAAGTGTTGGCTTATTGTATTTAAAAAACAATTGCGAAAACAGTTACTGTGATTCATTGGATTAGAACTTGAATATGTGCGTGTGTTTTCTGTGTTGTCACTTACAGTTAAACATAGGGCTGGGCAATGAAACGATCTTGAAACGGGATTGCAATAAAATGTATGTGGATAACGATGATAAGCTTGGATGAATATGGATGAATCTAACAGCCTATCACACAGCAGAAATAAACGCTGTCAGCGTAAAAGATTTAATAATGAATTTTTCACTTTTTACTCAGATTTCTACCTTACAAAACAAATGAGGGATGTAAAACCAGTATATAATTAATATTTTATATTTTATAATAACTTTATTTTATCTTACAGTTGTACTTATTGTGCCAGGGCCTTTGTGATCCACTTTTTTATTTATTATTGTCTTGGTTGTACCTCTACAAACATTTGAGGTTTGCTGCCCTGCCAAATGAATTTGATTCAGCTTTTAGTTTTATTTACATTATTTTAATAAGTTACATGGCAAGCTAACTTTGCATGTTAAATGTTTACATTATGCTATTCTATTTTTTTGGGTTAATAAACAATTGTCTAAAGTTTAACTAATGAACCCCCTGGTTTATGCAGGCTTTAGTTATTATCCGGGTACTCTTCAAACTGTCAGAATTATCAAATTATATATCGTAAGAAATATTGATATTGATCAATATGAAAAAAAAACATTGTGATCATATTTTTTGCCATATCATCCAGCCCTAGTTAAACACCAGTTATATTAACTTCAGGCCAAACACTTCCAGGGCAGCGCGCCTCAGTGGGAATACAGTACATGTGTGTTTCTATCTTTAAAGGCACTGACACACCGAGCAACTCTGTTCGGTGTGTTCCGTGCCGTCGTCCGTCCAATGGGCCGTCGGCCTTCATTTTGCCCGATTTGACATGTAGAATCAGCGGGGTGGGCACTGCCGGCAGTCAGACTCAAATGACCCATCTGATTGGTAGAGTGCCAACCCGGAAACGGGGAGCGGGATGAGCGTGACTAGAGTCTGTCAAAATCCGACGAAAATCTTTTAAACTGACCTTTGTCGATCTGAAATGAAGACAGATTCAGCAACTGCATGGCCTATTTCTCGCTTAAAATGTTTTCAGAAACACGTTTCGGTGAACTATTTTAGTAAAATATGAGATCGTATTCTGAACAAGCCGCCATGACAGTCGGTCTTTGAATTTCCGGAGAAACCAGACCCACGTGACGCGTTCGTCCAATCAGCTGCCTGTTTTCATTTTTGGGCAACAATACAGATTAGCGCCGCCTGCTGTTATGGAGACGTATTATGTCTCGTCGCTCTGGAGTGTTCCGAGCCACTTTTTTGACCAACTCGGGGAGACTGATCAGCCCAACTGCCTTTTCTGCCGAGGGTCGGCCGTCTGGTCGGTGGGTCTGCAGCTTTACACTGAAGGATGAAACATGTTGACCAGTCAGTTGATTAAATGCTAGTGCTATGCTAATCTACATCAAAATGAAACCAATGAAAGTTCCTGACAAATGAGCCATGTCTCCAAGTTAGTGAGGATCATCTCTGGAGTATGAAAAAGAGCCCCGAAATCAGAAGCTATGGCTTTAGGTTATTTAAAGATTTTCCTAAGTATAAAAAAATTAAGCAGTTTACTCTTTCTCTCTCTCTGTTTCTCTCCTGTTTTAAGACTGGGCATGTAGTCGGTTACATGAATATAGTAATAATAAACAGATATTAAACTGCAGATAGAGGAGTCTGCAAGTATTGACTCTAAACATTTACTTTAATTTTACAAGGAAGACGATTTAGTTCCCTAGATAGATAGCTCTACAGTCAATAAAAGGCAGCATTGAATGTACCACCAAGCTTGTGTGCCCTGAGTTGCTAGCTGGAGGAGAAATATTTGCTGGACTCTACATGTGGTAGGAAATGCTCTTTGCTGTCAAATGTCTAAGTTAGGTTTCAGGAAAATAGGAAAAATGTTAATCTTTCCCTTAGTAATATTTAGATATTTATAGGTGAAACTTTCTTGGCATTTTTGTAATGTGCCGTGTGACTCTTTGGATGCTGTGTTTTTGTTCGAGGGATTGGATTTCCCATGATGTATCCTGACTTTTGTGAATTTTCCCTTTGGTCGCAGTAATATAATTTTCTAATTTGATGCTTTCTCTTTTTTTTCCAACCCTACCCCCTCCTTGTCTCCCTCCCTCCTTTACAGAGCTCACTGACGAATCATGGCTGAGAAAGCAGAAGGAGAAGGAGAAGAAGTGAAGAAGGAGAGAGCATATCAGATCTGTCCATTTTTCGTCCTCCTTCTGTCCTTCTAACCATCCATCCATTTATTTATCCACCATCACTGAACAACCCCCTCCTCTTTCCCACTCACCGGCCTTCCTGGTTTTTGAGTGTATTATCTTGACATGTCACTCCAGAGTGTATGATGTGCTGATTTATTGTCGTGTTGCGGCAGCACACCCCTGCTGCCGCTGAAATAAATCCCAGTGATCCGGTGGTGATGAGACTGCAGGTTGTGTGTCTTTGTGTTTTGTGTTTTGTGTGTGTGTGTGTGTGTGTGTGTGTGAGTGAGAGAGTGTGTCTGTGTGTGTGTTTGTGTGGGTGGGTGGTGTGGATGGCTGTCTCTTGTCATGGCACGCTAATAATGCTTCCACTACTGAAAATGGGGTCGTGTGCACTCTTCTGACAATGCTGTGCCGACCCAGGGGCTTGATTGTGTGCCGTGCTCATGGTTTCATTAAAAGAGAGAAGGGAGAAGAGAGTGACGGAAATGAGGGATAAATGAAGTGGAGGACAGATGAATAGTGAAGTGTGCATGTATTAATATGTGTGCATGTATTAATATGTGTATATGTGTGTATCTGTTTGATGTGTTTTTCCACTATAGTGAACATGTGTACCTACGTGTCGTCACGTAAAGGTGCTTGTGTGAATGAATGCACATGAGCAACATACCGGACAGGCCACATATTGTCCCTGCTAGCTGTGTTTCCATGGTGACAGCAAGGGTTGGTGCTAGCAGCAAGGTGTGAAGGAACCTTCCAGATAACCCTGAAGGTCAGCTCACAGAGCTTCAGCTCGCAGCACTACTCTGTACTGACACACCTAACCTTCTGTGTGTGTGTGTGTGTGTGTGTGTGTGTGTGTGTGTGTGTGTAAGAGAGTAAGAGTTATGATGCATTTCCACTTATATATGGACATGGTCGGCCACCCTCGGAATGACAGACGCTTGTTATCGCGCACACACACACACACACACACACACACATATTGCACACATACACAGTCACACAGTAGACACACACAGCATATTAATGGACTTATAATATGCCCTCAAACTTGTTCCTGGACATAAATAAACATTCACACAAGTGGTAGTCAATGTGAACGTAGTAGTAGAGTGTATTTGTTAATGATAGCTGTGATCTATTGATCACAGTTTGACTCTCACTTGTCACCATGGCATCGATCTTGACATAGCATTTACAGCGCCACTGACCAATCCATACAATATGTGCTCTATTATAGAAATCTAGTAACGTGAAATGCTGAGACCAATGAAATGTATTTAGGAGTGTGTGCCTGTGTGCGTCTGTCAGTCTAGTTTTGTGTGTGAGCCAGCAACAAACTCTGCTTCCTTACCAGGGATTAGCCAGCTCTAACCAAACAGACACGATCCACATATCACCTATAATAAAGCCAGAACCATATTAGACGTTTCAGCCAGTGACTCTCATATCCCTCCTCTCTCTCTGACATTTCTTTACAAATACCAGCCCCTATTCACACTGTTATTGCCTTCTCCTATACAGCAATTCTCTGATTAAACAAGCTCCTGAAAAGCCCAGGCCCTGCTATCTGCCATTTGGCTTTTATTAGAAACCCACCCTCTTTAATTAAATTGGCTGAATTACAGAAATATCAGGGATATTTCACCAATATATGGGATAAGAGAGCACAATGGGTGAAAAAAAAACGCAAGACTGGGCTTTATGAGATGTTTTGAATGCGGTTTGGTAGCGAAACACAATCTTGATAGTGGGGTGATTTTTTTTTATTTTTTTTTAAGGAAGCCGAGGTTTGTTTGATCTGGATGAGTCTCTTCACCAAATGTGTGTCACAGCTGAGTCTTTCTCTCTTTCTTTCTGTCTCTCAGTGCCTGTAATTTTATTTTATTAATAGCTTTTTTAAGAACTGGATTTATTTTTTCCACTGCCTCCTTCTCCTCCGACTCTACTCTCACCTCACACCTTCAGTGCCTTTCTTTTCCCGCCTTATTACTGTGAAAGATTGGTGATTGAGGTTGCCTTGGTAACCGGCCCCGCTTTGATTGGGGGAGACAGCTGCATGGTGCGAGGTTAGAAGATGGCTGTTCTCGTCTCACAATGCGCCACTATTGATTTCCAGTCCTTGTCAATTACTGGGCCCAGCTGACTAAAACGGGCTGCAGAAAATGTGCATAAAGCAGGGGTGTGTGTGTGTGTGTGTGTGTGTGTGTGTGTGTGTGTGTGTGTTTTGGAGGGTTTACTGTAATGCTCACTCTGCAGCCAACATACAGTATTTGTCTTGCTTTTTTTCACCCACTTAAGTGCAGGTGTTTGTCTGAAAAACAATTATTTGAGTTGTTGCCATACAGTAGCTTTAATCTCTCAGAAATCCTGTAGCTTGAGCTGGTTTGACACAGAGCCTAATGTATATACGTTTTAGCGGACCTGCACCCTCTTCTTTGTTCAGCTCTTGAAACGCTGTTTGTCGGCTGTTCTTTCTCATCCAGCTGAAGAGGTGTCGGCAAATGAGAGGTATTCAGTCAGACTTTGACAAACTGCTGCCCTTTGTAAAGACTTAATGGGGATCAATTCAAGTAAAGTTAGACACTTGTAGAATTCACATGCCGTCAGATAATGCTCAGTCACACATACACACACACATTTCTACACATGTACCTACTTTTTTTTTAAATTCACCCACTGCTAGTCTTTTGCCCTACACTTTTCCCTATCCTCTTTTCTTCCCTCTTCTCTCAGCCAACTTGGCATTGCATATGTGAGAATTCGACAGTGAGACTAATTGGAGTGTGTGGCATCAATGACAGTCACCATTCTGTTTCTACACGCAGCACACGCTCACATGGAGCTCAATAGCTAATTGAATATTCTTTTATTAAACTGTGTTAATGTGAACTAGAACTGGCTGCTGGTAAATTGAATTAGACCCCCAACCACAATCACCAACCGTACACATAAACACACCCAGCTCAGTGGAGCAGTTGGATGGATGAAGCCTCAGCATAGAGGGAGGAGGAAGAAGAGTAAACAAGAGGAACGTGAGAGGTGAGTGTTTTGGTACATTCAATGTAAGGTTTGTGATTTAGAAGATCTGTGCTCAGTGTGTGAAATGTGTAAAAGTTGTATAGGCTAAAACTATCGCATGGTAAGATAGCACTACTAGTAGGAAGTAGAAAAATGTGTTTTTGTGTGTTGTGATTTGGACACCTTTATCTTGAAGACTCAGCACTGGATCACATGTGGCTCAGAAGTTTGCCTTTCCACAAAACTCTGATGCACTTATTTCCATATAAAGTCAGAAAAAGTGAGATTCAAGCCTTCTTTCACAAACAAATGACGTGTATACTCTGGCACTGCTAGGGGACACAACTCCGTCATGGCAGGTGTGTATTGATCAGGACCAAAGAAAGCGCAGTGTCGAATGTGAAGTTTGGATGAGTGGTTCTCTTGAAAGCTGCAAGCAGAAATATCGGAGGCAAAGCAATCGGACCGAACAGGTCCGAACAGCCATGTTTTGAACGGGCACTGCACTAGTTCTCTTAATGCGGTGCCAGGGCTGTTTCATTTTTGGCCACACCCCAATCAGTGATGTTACCATAAGTTTTATCTTTGAAAGCTGAAGGTACTTTTAGATTCACATGAAATAAAGCTGCTGCTTCACTGCTTTAAGCTGTCAGAGGGAAAGCCTGAAGGGGTGGGACAATAAGTGAAAACAAGTAAATAATGTTGATAGCTGTTGTATATAAGTGTCTGCTGGTTATGATGCATATTATTCTTTGACTGTGGCCTGGGCGAACAAGATATTGCACAAAGCTAAACACACCTTTCTCATAATGCAAGGCCTTAGCATCGTGGTCTGTTAAAGTGTCTCCTCTTTCACCCGAGGGACAGATACTAACACCTGTGCTGCAAATATCTGGAAGTGACATAATGTGATTTATGTTCGGACAATTATCTAATAAGAATAAGCATCTGCTACCAAACCACAATGGGCCTGGATCTGCAAGGTACAATTATCTGCAATAATTTTAAGTCTTCAATTTTGTTTGTGTGGAGTTTTCCTTTGATTACACATAGTGAAATGACTCCCCATCATTTTATACTTGATGTTAGCTGCACTGAGTGTACTGTCTTCATTTGACCCCCAGGGAGACCCACTTTCTGTTTCATCCAGCATCCACAGACAAAGACACAGAGAGACAGAATACAAAGGGTGGTAGGACTTTAGAGAGAATGTAGAGATAAACTGGGGGTCCCTGAAGCAGCAGGGGACCTGACCCTAGTGTGTGGAGTGAAACAGCACGTGACTGAGGGTGGAGCAGTTCGATAACCCTACACTGTCATGGCTGACACTGGAGGAGCAGAGCAGCTCTGGAAGAAAGGCAACAAAAAGAAAAGGAGAAAGCTGAACTAACCCAATATGCCAGTGAAGACAGAGGGTAAGGAAAGGGAACTAGGGAAAGAGGTCAAGGTTATGAAGGACAAAGTATTTCATCTGGCCGCTGGGGCAGAGAGAGAGAGAGAGAGACAGAGTGGGTGAGGTTTAAAGAAGGAGTCGGAGAGATACTCCACTGAGGCAGCTTGGAGAAGATAGCTCCCTCCTTTCTGCTTTATTATATTACGCTGGTGGATAAAAAGAATACGACATCCTCTAAAGTCATTACAGCCCAGTAAGACTGGCTCAGAGGGCAATGCAGCTCCTTAACCCCGCTCAGCACATGCCTGGATGTGTGCGCGTCTCTCAGAGGGTTATTGAATGAGAGAAAGGGTGTGCACACGTCTGAAAGTCTGAGCAGGCCTGTTTATCTGTGTGTGTGTGTATGTGTGTGTGTGTGTGTGTATATATGCTTGCACACACATTCACTAAACCAAAGTGGCACATCACTTAATCCTTCCCCAGTAACTAGGATAAGCCACCAGTCTTATCTTTCCTTCTCCCCCTTCGTTCTTTCCCTCACTCTTTTTTTCCTTGGGAAACTATTGTCCCTTTTCCCGTCATGCCCCCCCACACCCCTCCCTCTTTCATTCTTATTATTATTACCCTCCTCAGCCCCAGACTTTAATGCCTCATTATTCTGTATTTAGGGCCTGGAATCTTCTCTTGCGCCGGCAGTAGGGGCTAACATGCATTCTACATTTCTTTATTGCCAGGCTGTGCACAGGATTTGAGAGAAGCTTTCCGGGCGGACACGGATTTTGCTGCCATCATCAGCCATGCTGCAGGCTCCTGGCAAGGAGTAATATTTTGATATTATGCCAGGAAGTGCCGCTACAACTACTCTTGGGAATGGAGCAACAGGTCTAGTATCTGAGTTTACATTGAGTTGTAGGTGCAGTAAATGTGTGGCTTGTTTTTAAAGCAACCAACAGTTTAAGCAGCGGCCAAGTGTAATGTATCAGTGACTATCCTAACATTCTCTGTTCAGATACATAAATGTCAGAGACTGTCATAATAATAAAAGGTATGGATTTGCCTTAACTATTTTTAGAGCAATTCTGACCAATTCTTAACCTTGTTAAATTATGTTATTTAATTGCAAAGATGGTTATTAACTCATACATGAGCCAACTATACAAAATGATCTTAATAACTTCATTAAACTGTTGCATTTAAAATCTATGATGAAATTGGTGCCAGCATTATATTACATGTCCTTCATTTTCATCCATCTAATGTAACATTCTTCTTTTCCCTTCCACTCTTTTTGCTCAACGTCCATTGTCTTTCATTTCCCCCTGATCTGCCAATAACACTAGTGCTTCATCACCTTAAGTAGCATCAAAATTAGTAAGGAAAAAAGTGAAATGATTAGGGCACTTGGAGGACTCAAATATTAGTGTACCCATGTGTGCTTTTTTGTTATTAACATCTAATTGTTGACTGCTGTATTTCATGCATGACCCCTGCCAAACTTTCTTTAATTTCTACCAATTTATGTAGTTCCCAGTTCGGATTGAGAGTGTAAGGTGTGGGGGGATTAGGATTTAGTTAATTTGTAACATAAGATACAGTCAGTGTAATGCCCTTTGAGACTTTATCTGCAATTAAGGGCACAGGTATAAAATAAGTAGGGTAACTAATTCGTACAAATTGTCATCCAACCAAAAGGCAAAAGTGTTTATACAGTACCTGTTCCCAACAGCCTCACTCCGGGGTGAAAAGCTTGCCGTCAGAAAACGGGTCAAGATCAACACTCATTTTTTCTTCTCCATACTCACTCTGTCACTCATGCACTGACACAAATGTAGTGTCAATAAAGGCAGGGGGCTGTTTGTATAATGATCATATCTTCCCAGATTGACGGGGTGCTATCGGCTTTGTCTGTCACACAAAGAGAAGAGAGGCAGTGTGAGTACAAGTGGATCGCACACACAGACACACACACTGAACCCCTCTATCATGGCGTCCTCCTACAGACTTCCTGTGTCAACAGAAGCTTTGATTAACTGGGGACAGGCAGTAGCCTTTGTATTACTTGGACAAAAGCGGAGTCACATCGTGAATTTTTATTGAAGACAACACGCTGCAAGTTGTAGCAGTGAAACTATGAGGTACAGACACAGCATGAAAGCTGTAAAATGAATATTTGATTTTAATACATCAAATCAGTTTTCCTTTCAACCCTGCTGCTTTGTTTTTTCCGCTCTTTGTTTGTGATTAATACTCGGAAAGAAACATTTAAAAAAAAACTCCATATGTGCCGTCTCTCATCTTGTAACTTTAGCTAGGAATCATCTAGAGAACATAAATTAAACACAGGCAATTTCCCTCCCCACTGACAGTGTGATTTTACCTTAAACTTCCAATTAGCTGCCTGCACTTTAGCTATCCATCACTCCAGAAAGGCTTTCGCTACCCACCGCATAATGTACATCAGCCACACTGGGATCAATTTGACTCTGATGATAGGCATGTGGGCTGTATCCATCAAACCCGGCTATTAATGACAGCAAAGGGAAATTAATATTTAAGCTGCTTTCATGTACGGAGCCGGATGTGACGTGACGTGACGTGATGTCTGTGAGTGCACATGAGTTTGTGGATGCTGTGTGTGTGCGTTCACTTCCCTGAAGGCAGGAAGTTTGTGTGTGTAGTAGCAGATAAGTGAAAGGGTTAAGGACCTCTGAATGATGCCCTCTGCCTCTTTACCTGCTGGCAGGGTGTCTGCCAGCTGAGAAGCTGGCCAGTGCCAACAGGCCAACTGAATGCCAATCAACAGTGGCCTGCAGGTCATTTGTGGTCAACCTTTGTTAGAGGAGTGGGGTGAGAAGCTGAATTGTGGATTTTGTAATGTTTTAATTAGCAATGTGTGGGTGTAACTGTATATTGGAGTCGTAGGACATAGATGACAGGGTTCTGGTGGGGGCAGGAGACTGATTTGGACACATGCACTGGTATGAGAGGAAAGGGAGCGTGTGTTGTCTGCTGAGGCATCAATGGAAGCCTGGTTCCCCCCATAGATGGCAGCATTACACTCTCACACCTCTCTAAAAAGCATGTAATTGCAGCACAGGAAAGACTTTCTCTATGACACTGTTAATCCATAAAGGGAAATTCACTTTTTACCTCAAGGAGATCAACACAGGCTGTAACACCCTGGAACTGCTGGAGTCTCAGTTTCTGCTCAAGAATACTAGGAAGGCCATGTTACTGGCTTGGGTTGCTTAGTAAACCAGGTCAGATTTAGACAGATTTGAACTTGGTTTCATTAAAAATGGACGGAAAAAGCTTTTTATTTAAATGCAACTTAAATCCACTTTTTTGAGTTAGTTAGAAGTTGTTTCACTTTTTCTAAGAAAACAACATAACATTCCAACATATAAATACAGCAATCAACTCTCAGCAGTATGGACAGTATGGAGTATGGAAGTAGTAAAATTAGCACTATTACTTGTAAGTTTGTCATTTACAATGTTGATCAGTGTTATATTGTCTGTGGCTAATTTACACCCACCCTATCACCCATTCATATGCCCAATTATGTCACTCTCTACTGTCTCTGATAACAATTTCTTGAATTCTGGCTGACCATCAGATGTTATATTAAAATGGCTGAAACACCAACACTGAATACCAACCTGACAGAGCTGTAAGGGGGTTGGACAGTCAGGTTTGAATGCATTTTTTGAATTTGTGAAAGGGACGTGTTTAATTTAAAACAGGGTGTTAAATTGCTCTTTAAAGGCTTGTCCGTATCATATTGCAAGAACAATCAATTATTTGTTTTTGTATCATGAATTGGTAATTTGCAGTAACACAGTTATGTACCAGACTATGTCTTGGCAGGAGTAACTGTGCCTGGCCAAGAAATAGTCCGACCCGTAACCTCTTGTAACACCATAACTTGTTGTTTTTACGCTTCGGTTTTTGAAAGGATCAAAACTCACGGATCAAACAAGATATAAGATGTAGAGGTGCTGGTAAGAGGTTTTTTCTACGTTTGGACAGAGCAAGGCTAGCTGTTTCCTTCTTCCAGTCTTTATGCTTTGCTAAGCTGACAGGCTGCTGGCTTCGACAGACGTGAGAGTGGTATCAATCTTCTCATCTAACTCTTGCAAAGCAAATAAATGCATTTCCTAAAATATTGAAATACGCCTTTAATCCGGAGGACTGACTGATTGGCACACACACCGGCACACAGCCTTCAAAAACTTGGTCACACAATCTGTTGTACAGATGCCTCTACATACTGTTTACTATCACGACCCATGAAATTGATTCTTTTTATCTGTATGTTTGTGAGGGTTTTCACAGCGTGACACAGGTTGCTCTCCCTCTTTCCCTCCATGCCCACGCCATACAGTACCTGGTATGTCTGTGTTGTGTGCGAGATACTCATTTCATGGTTCATTTGTCGCCTCACGAGCTCCGTTAATAAACAAGACCCTTTGTTGCCGCTGTCTCTCTGACACCTCTCTGCGAGCGTGTGTGTGTCGGCTGTCAGCCGGCTAGTCTTCTGCTCTCACGTGGGATTAGGTGAGGCGTCATGCTTCATCAGCATCCCGCCATCATGTCGATAGTGAACTCATTACCAACTTCACTATTACCCATTTAGGGATCATAACTCCTTCCACCAACAAATCAGTAAATCTCATTGTTCTCAGATTGTGTGACAATGGATTTTTGAACTTAAAAATGTTTTATTTTGTATGAACAGTTAAATTGGTATTTTTTCTGCCTGTGTTATCTGTCTGTCCATGTGTCCCTATATCTGTTTACTGTATGTATCAATGTGAAAAAAATTGCTTAAGAATTGCTCAACGGCAGGGTTCATCTCCCATCTGCCCAGAATGCACCTGTAATGGGAGCACTAGCATACAACCTCTCCTAGCATTTCACATATTTTAAAGAACCTCAGCGAGGCTGCCGCAGTCTTATTTCTTTGCATTTTTTCTTGAAACACTTTCTGTAAAATTCTTCTCTTTCATAGCAAGCTTGTGAAACGCTTTGAGCATGATGCACAAAAGAACAGTTGGCATAAATGTGACTATAATAATAGCCTTGATGATTTTCAGAGTAGTGAAGTTTTTTGTGAACATGTTTTTCAAATGTGTTTAATAAACTAAAGCAGACACAGTTATGATGATGAAAAAGTAATTCATATTATTTTCACTTTATGGCACACTCTATTAAAAAGCCGTTTCCTTGGAGCCTAACATTGAATATTGAGTTTATTTTTTTCACTCAGACAGCATGAAGGAGTGTTTATATGTTGGGTTATTAAAAGGGAGAGAGCGGAGTCAGTGACTAATATATTTCCTTTCACACACAGCAACCAGTAATCACTGTTCTATGGAGCTGCTCACTCAACCATCCATAATGTTATCAAGACGCATTATCTGTGTGTGTTTTGCGAGCGCTTACGTGTGTCCGTGCACTTTGTGATTTTTTTGGGGGGTCTTTGAAAGCAGATTTTAAAAATGCTATACGGGCATTGTTGTGTGCGCAAGAGTGCACATTTGTGTTTCTAAGGATTTAAAAAAAAAAACTGCGTGTGTACCTTTGTGTCAGAACTCCGTCCAAACTGCAGATCCAAATGCAACACGTTCTCCCTGCAGCCTGTGGCTCGGTCTCACATTGTCAGCTAGCGAAGGTCACACTCTAATGTGTGAACATCGGCCCCTCTGCCTGGTTTTGAAAGGCAGATGAAGCTTTCTGCTTGGACAAGGCCACAGAATCATGTCTTCCTGCTGTTTGTTTTATTACAGGGTCCGGCTTGCTGTGCTGCCACTGAGGTCTCTATATTATCTGTCTGTGTGACAGTGTGCAGTGCTGTGGATATTTTAAATATGTACAAACTGAAATGTATGCAGATACAGGTGAATGGCTCGTGGTTTGGACTATAACGTACAAGGGATGGATGCGTTGGGATGCAGAAGGGATTACGGTCACAAACAACAGGAGGATCTTCAAAAAGTGAGGTAATGTAAATCAGGTGCATCAGGGTGGTGTGGTCAGTGTCACATATTGTAATTGTGCTAAGGTTTGGATGGTTGAGAAAAGGAAACTGATGAAGAACTAATTAATCCATTAGTTGTTAACTATTAAATGAATTGCCAACTGATAATCGATTAATCTGTTTGAGTCATCTGTTGTAATAAAACAAAACAGTAAAAATTCTCTGATTCCCGCTTCTTAAATGTGAATATTTTCTAGTTTCTTCACTCCTCTATGACAATAAACTGAATATCTTTGGGTTGTGGACAAAACAAGACATTTGAAGACGTCATCTTGGGCTTGGGAAACACTGAAACATTTTCTGACATTTTATAGACCAAACAACTAATCGATTAATTAAGAAAATAATCAACAATGAATATAACTGTTAGTTGCAGCCCTAGAAAACACACACCTTATCTAGTGAGGTGCTGGCTCGCACGGAGATGGTACCTAGAATGTTGAAATTGATGTCGGAGGCCTTTTGGAGATGAATGGCCTCTTTATGGACTCATATCATGAGACAACATCACTGTTGCTGTTCTGGTGACATCAACAACATCAATCAAATTATAAGATTGCATTTCCCACTTTCCCGCCCCTTTGTGAAAGAAAGAAACCACCATTTCCCTTATTTTCTGATTCATTCACTTTTATTAGATGTCAGTAATCTACTCTCTATCTGTTTGGGATTGTGTGGACAGATGAGGTATAGCAGTGATCCTCGTGAGAGTGTCTGGACCCCAACCTTTACCTCCACATGACCCCAGCTCTGTTTACTGCCCCTCAGCCTGCTAGCACCCACACCTGTCATCACCCATTAGAGAGTATGGCACACAATGCCACAGGACGTATTCTTGTTCACTCTTTGACCTTTCTTTTACCAACATATATACGTGATGTACAGTATGGTCAGTAAACCTCTCCCCTTGAATTCCTCCTGTTTTTGATCAGCAGCTGCATCTGTCAGCCAGTGCACTGCACTGACATGGTTGGAGGTAATCCACTGTTGACTGGCTGTAAACCAAGACAAGCATATCAGCTGGAGGTAAGACTGGACCTTCAATGTGTATGTTTGTTTCAGTGCAGTTTGGTTCAGGATTTTAGCATTTACACCTAAATCCATTTGTTCATACAAAAATATGGATATCAAAACATCTCCTACAAACCAATTACATATGTAGAAGATGCAATGCAAAATCATGTCACAAAATCTATTCTATACAGTATATGGCTGCAACTAAAATTGTTTTCATTATGGAATAATCCACATAGTTCAAATCCAAAAGATATTTATTTTAATTAAACACTTCATCATACAACCCTTCATTTAAAGTGTCATTGTGTTCATTTGAATCAGGTACCAATAAAATGATTACCGGTTCCTACTGGTATGTAAATGTAGATACAGAGAGAAAAAAACAAGACTCTGGAACCGGGAACATTGTGTGTACATGTACGCCAAAATATTCTGAATCACAGAGATACTCCAATGACTAACATCGATTATCAAAACTGTCTGCAGTATATTGACTAATCAATTCAACATCAATTACATACATACATATATATATCAAATATCATGCATGGGTAATAAATATATTATGTAGGTGTCAGCCTCAACCAAAAATAGGGATTTTGAGTTATAAATCTTATGGCAAGTCTAAGGTAAGATGGTGAAATATTTGGGTGAATGGTGGGTCATACACTGGTTCTCCTGCAGCGCCTCTCTGTATATTGGGAAGCAGCCGGTGCTCTTGACTCATTACCCTCTCAGTGTGGAGTCCTCTCTGTCAGACTGCAGGGGAAATTGACCTGTGAGTAAAGCGAGCATTTTGGGGAATGGTTATTTATTGAACTGGTAGAGAGGAGACTTGATGATTCACTGACAGGTCCAGTCACAAACATATCCAAATGCACGCACACAAATAGAAATGCTCTCCTGCGAGAGAACTTTTATGAAAAGAGTTGAAGTATCAGGGTAACTTCAACCGCCAAATGTAGCAAGGATCCTTTTTCGCTCTGCAGTCAAGACCGTTTCTTCTTTTCCTCTCATCCCGCTCTTATTCTTTGACTCACAAAGGAACTTTCTGTTGTTACAGTATGATCCAGGCTAGTCAGTATAACTGTTACTCAAACACTCTTGTTTCATTTAACTTAATTTTGTTGCCTTCAGATGGAAACTGTAACGCCAAAAAGCTCTCAGAAGCTAAGAAATACACTAATTGAATGTATCCAGGGGGATTTGAACGCAAAGGATGGATGTCTCTAAAGCTACATTAGACCAAGGGTGTTAGCGTTGTACTAGAATTCTGATTTACAGCTCACATCTCCCAATTTTTAGACAATCTACAGTGAATGATTTGTTTTTTTTAAGTACATGAACATCTATGGGGGCTACATGTGTGTTTAACATCAAAACAGAAATCTCAAGATGACAGAAATTAAAAACCTGCATCCTTTTTATTCTTGCTCTACAGGGTTAAACCACCCAAATTGAACCGAATGAACAAAGAACACTGAGATGCCTCGAGAGCATTTCATGATAGCGTTCTTTGAGAAACACACAAATGCACCCCACCCAGGCCAGCTGATCTGATGCTTAGTGACATGACCTTCATGTCTTGCCAGCACCATTGAAGGCCCTCCCGGGTGCCCCCTCCCTCTCTCTCTCTCTCTCTCTCTCTCTCTCTCTCTCTCTCTCTCTCTCTCTCTCTCTCTCCCTCCCCCTCTCTCTCTCCCTCCCCCCACTATGCTGCCTGTTTGGGGCTCACCCTGCTCTGGTCTGGTACCTACTGTCACTTGCTATTGGGAGACATCACGGTCGCACAGCTACCTCACAACACACAGGTGCAGCCGAGCTTGATTAAGGCACACACAAAAACTATATACGCACTCAACCATGCACAAAAAGGTTTTGAGAGTAAATATCTAGGACAGAGGTTGGAGGACAAATGTGTTATTAGTTTAATGGTCTTTAACATGTGCTGAGAGAGATTTCTATAAACATTATTCTGTGTTACGGAATATTTAAGTTAGGGTTGTGGTGAGTTTAATGTGATAATCAGCTGTCTTTAAACACACTGTTGCTGATGTGATGTAAATCAACATGATGAGTTGGTGGTACTAGGATCTGCCACACCCTGGTTTCTAGAGGATGGTCATAGTGTGTGTGTGTGTGTGTGTGTGTGTGTGTGTGTGTGTGTGTGTGTGTGTGTGTGTGTGTGTGTGTGTGCGCGCGCTATCAAACAGGATTGTAATCAAGCACCAAGCTGTCCTGTCCTGACATGAACTGGCCACTTACGATCTTGAAGACACGCTCACTCTGACAGCTTACATTATAATTCATGAGGTGAATGCTAGTCTCCTCCACACACACTCCAATACTCCAGTTGTATCTGTGGAGTGGTCTATCAGCTTTTAAACAGGTAGCCTAAATAATATGCACTATTGATTTTCATAGCAAAATGTTGATTTGATGTGTAAGATTGCTAGCAGATGCTAATCTTGAATTGATATAAACAGGAAATGATCTCAAACTTGCAAGCCTACTTTCTAACCATGCTATCGGCGGGGCTCTATAGGGATGACAATGTCTTTCAGTCGTAAATGTGGACTGCCATAAAACATTCATTTTCTCCTCAGGATGAATTGTAACAACGTTGCTTTAACCCTTGATTTATCATCTAGTGCCATCATCAGGTCAAAATTGTAATTTGTCCAATACTTTGGATTATGACCAAATACATGCAAAACTAATCACAGTCCCATCACGGTTCAAGTCATGTGCACAACAATAACAGAAGAAGTCGTTGGCAATAAAAATCACGCCTCGGACACCTCCATAATGCTCACTAAATAACTAAAAAGAAAAGAAAATCACGCAAGTTAAAGCAAAATCTGAATCTAAGACAACATAAATAGTGCAAGTTAAGATGTAGGGCTACAATCAGCGGCAGCTACTTTGTGTTTAATGGTAATTAGCTAATTTTAGCATGCTAACATGCTAAACTAAGATGGGGAACACGGTAATCATCAACATGTTAGCATTGTAAGCATGCTGATGTTAGTTTTAACTCAAAGCACTGCTATGCTGATGTACAGCCTCACAGAGCTGCTAGCATGGCTTTAGACCAATCTTGTTGCCATGAATCTCTCAAAAGCAAGGATGCATTGCAGGAGGTATTTTACTGTGAAGCAGCTGCAGACATGCAACATAAACAAACGTTGATTGCTAACCAATGTTTGAGTGTATTTTGTTAATATTTTCTGTACTTTTGGTTGTTGTCCAACTACAAATACATTCTGAACATGTAAATGATTTTAATGCTGTCCAGTAAGCTGAAAATAAATTGAAAGTTACTTTTTGTATACACAGCAAACACAAACTAAAGCTGCCTTTACACAAGAACCAAGTAAGTTTCCCCATGCGGCAGACCTGATCTATTTGTGACTGTGAAGAGGGAAAAGTTAGACACGGTGATGTTGCCTTTCAATATTGTTAGACATATGAGAGCATCAGATTTGTGCCACAAAGGGTATAAAAATAATCGGAAATTCTGTGAGTATAAACGGAGCCTCAGATGTAGAAGCCAGCACTGGTATGTGAGGTTTTCAACAGCAACATAGCGCATCAACAGTGACAAGAAAAAAACAACACCCTCTAAACAACCTTAGAACATTTCTGTTCGTTTGGTTGTCCTCTCCTTCTTTTTCTCTCCCCTTTGCTGTCTGCGTTTCCTTTACTGACTCTGTATGACAAACAGGAACACTGCTGTCTGAAAGGAGAAGCCTGTGTTTCACAGGGATGTTTTTGTGTGCGTGTTGGCCTCTCAGGGGCATGTAAATTTGAGAAGTGAAAATGCACTTTGGTCCACAAGCTTATTAATGCATGCGTCTCCCTGTGACACATCCGTCTGGGGGGAAGTCCAGGTCAGATTCCCACAGATTATGTCTGTTTCTCTTTGAGGGTTAGAAAAACTTGTTTGCATCAGTGTTTGTTTTCCCTCTTGGTTTAGGAATCTCTGAAGTTTTAATTTGCAATATCTACTGTCCAAAAAAGCGTAATTGTTCCACAGCTCTGCTGAAATAGTTTTTTTGTTTTGTTTTTAATCCTTCCTTTGCAGTGAGAATGAGTTCCATGGGTTTGTGCCTTGCTGGAATAGAAAGCTGGATAACGTCTGCGCTATGAATAGTCATCTCCAATCTGACCTCAAAAGACCCAGCACATTATGGTGTGTTGGTCACACACGTTCACACGCACACAAAATTTAACTGAAAACATGGTTGAAAAAACTTGATCCAGTTCTTCCGGACACAGAGTCCACGGAAGTGCCAGACATCGCCAGTGGGCTCAAGAACAGTGGTGTGTGTGTCTGTCAGTTGGCTGTTCTTTCTGTGCATCTATGTTTCTGTGCGTCTATGTGTGTGGGTGTGTTTGAAGGAACCAGAAGTGACTTGAATATGTACTGTGAGCAAGTATGTATGCACAAGAATGTGCGTTTAAAGGAAAATTCTCTTTTTCTTTACCTGGGTGCAATTTTTATTGTTCTGGTCATTATTCTTATCAGGTATGCTAACATTATATAACAATATAGCATGTTTTCTGATCATTTCATAAATAGTCTATATGAAATATCCACATGGTAAACACGTGTATACTTTTTTGTGTATTTAGTGCAAAATGAACAGTTTTAAGTAAAATTATACAGAAAAAAAGATATATTTTTTTCCAGCTATACAATGACTATATTTACATGCATGCACACAAATATTATGATGTAAAAACATGTATTAGATTTTGCAGACTTCCGGGTTCAACAACTCAATTATACTTAGCATAGTTCTGCATACAGATTTTCTGTGCAAAAGTGTCTAAATTCTTTTTCTGAATTATTTTGAGTACAAGGACGCATAACTATATGCAATTATTTCTCCTTTCATCCATCTTCCCTGTCTGCAGTCTTTGTCGTGCACGTGCTTAGTGTAGCAAGCTGATTAGACAGCCAGTTACCCAGATATGTGACCAAGAAATCTGCGTTTCCAGGAGAAATCTAGCTGGGGAAATCAGGTTTATCTAATACCATACCCAGGTTACAGAATCCAGGTTTCTCGTTTACATCACATTTAAGAAATCACCTTACTGGAGAAAGCCACCCGGTTACTTAAGTGCATGTAAATGTAAATGCACTGATTGTAACTGACATTTTGAGTATACTCAGCAACGGTTTCACCTTTTAAGAAGCAATTTGAATAATATGGTTTGGGGTTTGCTTACAGCCCGTGTGATTGTTTTACCAACTGTGTTCATTGCCAGCTCAGGATGCCCAGGAATTTTATTCATATTAGACGACTCAGCTGGGCAAATGTAAAACCAGCATTCAGTACTAATGCAGGAAATATTGTGCCCTCTATGCAGCAAGACTAAGACCCCATTTATACCTCGTAGTGAATTGCAATCTGCATTGTTGATACAATATGAGCTAGATTCAATATGCAAATTTGTTACTTGTCAATGAACAGGGCACGTCCCAGGTTGAGGAAAGCAACGCTGCTGTACGGGCTTCACTTCATTTTCATTCAGGGTTTTGCAGAATTGACCAATAACACCATTCTGTCTGATGATGCATGTCTTTACCTGTTTGCCTATACACATGGATCCACGCTTATGTAAAGTCACAAAACAGTATGATATACGGTACAGTACAATATATAACCTAGTCTATGAGTGTTTGTGAAAATCTCTGTTTCTTTGTGCCACATACACTCACGAGAGATAGAGAGAGTGAACAAAAGCAGCAGCTTGTGCTCGGAGACAGGTGCACTCATCTTCAAGACACTTCCCTCTCTCTAATATCTGCATCTCTTCCTTCCTCGCCTCCCTCCTTCCTTCACGCTCTCTCTGCAGTGTTCAGGTGGGATAGTGACGCATCGGCTCAAGCAGGCTTCTTATTAGCTGAGCGCTAACAGGCAGCCTGTGTTCCTGTGGGGGCTGAATGCTGCTGAGTCATCCTGTACAAGCTGAACAGTGTGAGTCTTCAGTCTTCTGCCTGACACACACACACACACACACACACACACACACACACACACACTGGCAGATAAAATACACTTACCTGCACATACGCATAAACTTCTGACTTGCTGGTTGAGAGTTTTACAGTGTAGGTGCATCAGGCTCAGTATGTGTGTGTGTGTGTGTGGGAGTGCCATACAGAGAAGGATTTTACATGTAACTGCTGCAGCTAACCTCCAGCTCTCTTTCTCTCCATCACCTGTGCAGCTCATTAAAACAGCAGCATGAGACCAGAATTGTTGACAGATCTTCTCTTCAACCCATCAGTCTGCCTCTTTAGTCTACATTGCCTAATTACACCGACACTGAGTTTAAAACATGCCATACGGTAATGGATCTCTTTGCTGAAAGACCCATCACTGTTCTCATCAGTCACAACCTCCTCATCCTGAGTAATTTTATGAATTGTTTGTTTTTCATGGTAACCGCCCATGTTTTTCTGCAGGTTAAAAAATTGCATATTTGATTTGGTGCTGTCAAGAACCACAATGGACATTTTTTTACACCTGTAAAACCTTCACTAAGCCTTAGTAAAGCTGTCCCTCTGTTTGGTGAAACTATGTAGTTCAGTGAATCAGCCACTAGATGGGAGATTTAAAAGTACATATTTGTATTAGTTTGTTAGCAGCTGCTTCCACTTTTAAGCCATTGGATGCTTTGTTCAAAGGAGGAAAACTGAATAAAAAAGTTGTGAATGACCAAAAGCCTACAGATCATTTAGAGTATTTCCAACTGCTGAACAGACTTGACCCTTCGCTAAGCCAGCCTCCCTTTGTTTCTATTACACCGCAAGCTTTCTGCTCTCGCACGGCAGTGACGGCACATATGCAGTTTACGAGTTTACGATAACAGTGGCAGATTTACACCACTCAAAATGTGTAGTTATATTAAAACAATGGATGTCTGACTTCAGACAGAAGTAGACAAAAGCAAGCCTCTCATTTCTAGCCGACCGTCGATTTAGTCGGTTGAAATGACAACTGATGCTAACTCTTGCAGCTAGCTAGCAAATGAATGCTAGATCACTAACATGTAATCCCACAAAATAAAGTTGTTAGCTAATGCTCCTAATTGTATATTATTTATTTTGTTGCTTTTTTTAAAATGAGACAAGATGAGGATGCAAATTTGCCAGCTACAGACATTTTCAGTGTTAGCAAGGTTGGCTGCTCTGCTGAGTTTACACTGCTACTGTATATTACAGAGGGAGTTTATTTCTTATGTTCTCACACTTTCACTAAATTTCCCCCTATATACTGGGGGGAAAAAACTTGTTTCTTCAGCTGACAGAATACTAACTTTAAACTGTTAGTCTTGGGTTGTGCACACTGGGTCCAGTCCATGAACTTATCTGAAAAACATCCATCAATATCCCTTTCCACTCTATGAAAGTGTTTATCCATTAACAAAAATGAATGACAGTGTGCGGAGGAGAGAAATAAAGAAAGGTTGTGTGGGGTCAAACTGCCTGCTAAGTTTATGTGCATGAGAGATAGAGGCGAAGCAGGGGATGGCTGGACAGAGGGAGTGAAAAAAAGATCGAAAGAGCGAGTGAGAGTAACAGTAAACAGTCGAATGATCGATGAACGCCTGACGTGACTCAGCTCTCGGTTGCCGGCCAGCATTTCCATGACTGGCGAGCCGCCTGCTCGACGGAGACAAACGACCCGGCAATGAAGGGAAATGAGGATTTTATCACCCTTTTCCCTCTCACACCGTTGCAGGCCCACACTCTCCAGATTGCTTATATGTGTGTGTGTGTGCGTGTGTGTGTGTGTGTGTGTTTCTGCACTGGGAAGTTAACCAAATGTGTGTCCCGCGTTCCTGACAGTCTGGCTTATGGTCGTACGCTGGCCCAAGGGTGCAGTTTAGAAAAATCACTCACTCAGTTAGAGACTTGTGGAGAAATGCCCAAGGTTTGGAACACATATATGTTACCTGGGATCCTGTGTGTGTGTGTGTGTGTGTGTGTGTGTGTGTGTGTGTGTGTGTGTGTGTGTATGCAAGGGTGTGTGTTTAAAAGGACATTTATCTCATCCTCAGATATAATTACTCTGCCCCAGGGTGGGTTGGGGGGGGGGGGTTATCCAGCTCTCTCTCCTGTCTCTCAAACCCCTCTATCCTTCTCTTTCTCATCCGCAAGCTAAGAAAGCCGATCTGACTCTGCCAGCTTCGGAAGTCATTATGGGATTACCTCATTCCCAGAGTATGGATCTCTTCTCTTGGAGCCCATGAAGGGGGCTCACCCGTTCTTCGCTTCCCCCAAAACGGCTCACTCTAGCTGGGGTAATCAACCAGCAGCACTCCTTCTTCCAGCCTGGAGCTCCACCTCGGGGGAAATCACCTCTCTCTTCTCACTTCTCACTTTATCCAAAATATTAATCCTCACAAAATTTACTCAAAAAATAAAATATATCATGTAAAATTATTCTGGATTCAGGAGAAAGGTTATTACAGTAGGAGGGTTATGAAAAACCTTGGTGTTTTTGTTTTAATCTCAACTGTGTAAAGTAATGTGGCTGCTGGAGGTGACGAACAAGCAAGCAGCTTTTGTAATGGTAATAACAGTGTTCTCGGAGACTTGATAGGAATCCACAGCCTGAGGTGAAAAAGTGTTATATCATCACTTCCTGTTTGTGAATCCCTCGCCCCAATGGGCTGTTGGGTAATGACACCTGCCATCATACCAACTCTCTCTCTTACTCTGGGGGCAAGATTAACAGTTGAAAGCAAACCAGTTTGTTCTGAAGGGAGAAGTTAATTGAACAGGCTTCGGAGATATTTGTAATGCTCCTCACCTCAACTCACCTGCGGTTTATCACACAACAAATACACATGCAAGGCCTTTCAGACCTAACATAGTAAACGGCAGATACACTGCTGTGATGTGCTGTACAATGATAAATGTCACACTGTAGACTAGCTAGCCTAAAATAAAAAGGAGGGAAAAGGCATTAAAAGTTATGAATTTGTTGTGTCACACAATGTGTCTGTTGATGGAATAGTTCAAGGATTTCTCAGGCCACCAGGCACCATTTTATGAGCGTGTGGTATAGAGAAATCACGTTCACTAGGCCCTTTCTATTCTTTACTGTCTCCACCACTGTGCAGCTGTCTTCAGCCTTGCTCCGGGGCATGATAACCATGTGTTGGTGCCACACACACACACACACACACACACACACACTCATGCACCCCCCATACACACAGTGTTATCTTCAGAGTCACAAGTTAGTGTTTTTCTAATTTGGGCCATGTGGCAGCCTCCTGTTACAAAGAAGCCACACATATTTTGGTGCAGGCTGGGCATTTATCTAGCATAATGTGATTATGCTGACATGCCCTCGCTCTCAGTGGCGGCGGGTCAGGGTGGGCCACATGGTATGGGGTCGGCCCCTCCCCTGGGCCCTGTTTTTACTCACAGCAGAGCTGGCTCTTGTTTGTTCACGTTGCCTGTCAGGGGAGCCAGGCTGATCACAAGTGACAACTCCTGGTTAAAGTACCGATACCTTGTCCTTTCTTCTTTCCTGTTTGTTTTTGTCTTTATGTCACTGCCTGCACTATCAGAAAATCTATATCAGATACTACTGCCTTAGAGCCACTATTTACAGTAGCATCTTTTAAATTAGTCTGAGGTCTTACGGTTCTGTTTGTAGAAAAATGTAACGATCCTCCTGAAAATGGCTGCAGTCTATGTGCAGTGTCCCCAAAGTGAATCAAATGGAGGGGAGATTAGGAGCGTGCACTGCTGTCTGCCACATTCATTTGATTTGATTAAACAGCTTTATTATTCTTATTCTTTATTTTATAAAGGACAACACACATTAATCAACATTTCTGTAAATGTGCCATTGTTAGCCAGCTGGCTAATTTTCAACTGTAGTCCTTTGGCCAGATGATTTTAGACCAGAGCAACAGGAAACAGCAAGACATTAGTACAGGTTAAACTATACAGACAGAAGCCAATAAGACACCATACAGACAGCCAGAGCAACAAACAAGCTTTCTCAGTAAGCCATGCAGAGCTACAGGAAGCAGCAAGACATTAGCACAGTTACACATCAACAGTATCCACATTCAGTATAAGAAGCCATGCAAGCATCGAAACACAGCCAAGCAACACAGACCCGATCTCGGTCTTCTTGCACCGTTCAACCATGCAAAGCAGTAACAAGCAATAATAAAAAGTAGAAATAGGCTAAATGAGGGAGGTGTTAATACAGCACAGGTTAATAAGATGGTAAAATAGTTAAAATACAAATTAATTAACTTTAAGTAACCCAAGCAAATGTGCAAAATTTGCTCATTCCAATCCAGTAGAAAAACAGGATACAAAATCCCTGCAAATGTTTATTAATTATGTCCATTCCTCCAGATGACTTGTTTGGCTCATTATAACATTATCTGTGACCAGTGTCGGGTGGAATTAGCAAGCTAACTTCGTTAGCTAGCAAACTAACATTAACGTTAGCCAGGGGCCACAGTAGGGGCTGCTCGCTCCCTCCACTTTTTTGCGGAGACACAGCGTTGACAGACCCAGAGATGGACAGTCGGTTTAGCCATCTCCACTTGAGGCCTTTCAGTTTTAGCCCATTTAGACCAATGTGTGTATATAGTCCATCTTTAATTTTCCTTTTACCTCCGGCTCAATTTTTCATCACTTCCATCCTTATATAGTAGTTGGTGTTCCTCCCTTACCTCTTCTTTATCACTCTCCCTCTTCAACTTCCTCTATCTGACCATATTCCTTTCCCTGAGTTCCTCTCAGCAGGCTCTACAGGAAGCCTGCAAGCCCATCTTCTGAGTTATGGCTGATTCTGGCCTAGTGTTACAACTCTTTTAACCACAAATGTCTCTTGAGTGACAGTCTAAGATATGAAAAATGAGAAATTGCTATTCAGATTGCTGTTTAAGATTGGCCAGGGGAGACAGAGGAGCCAATCTGAGCTGGCTGAGAGTTTAAATATCCCACCCAAATTTAGCTCTGTGAAACGACAGGCTACCCTCAACTTCAATAGCAATTTCCATCTGCAGAGATAGCTCTGGTGAGGAGCAAAGAAAGGTTGTTGGTTCAACTCCCTTGTGAAAGAAGACTAGCAATAATTTGCTCTTAAGAGAGTGGGTGTGTGCGCTGCAACAGGAGACACATGGAGCTCATCCTGTGCCTCTGCATCATTGTTTACCGTATCTAGACCCACAGATCACCAGATTCCTCCATCTTTACTTCTCTCTGTCACTCTGTCTTTCTCCTCTCCTCCTCCTTCCCATCCCCCTCCGCTGCTCTCTGCTTGCCGCCGTGGTGGGTTCAGTTCTTGACAAGGCCCCACATCCTGCTAGTTGCTAAATGAATAATACATGCATGTTCTAGCAGTGCCGTTAACAGCGCGAGTGAGAGAGAAAAAGAGAGACAAAGAGAGCGCATGAGGGATTCTGTGTGTGTTTGTTGGTGTGTGAGTCTTGAAGCCCCTTATGGAAAAGGCCTATGCTGTCACTGAACTTTAGATCCAGTCTATATACAGCGTGTACAAGAAGGGAAATGTCTGCATTCGACAATCTCCTGTCAGAACTCGCTCTTCTTTCTTTCAGTCCTTCAGCAGAGATGTGAACCAGAGGTTGTTGGTGAAATTCCCATTTGGGTGAAAGGGAAACAATGCAGTCCTTAGGAGAATGATTGAGAACATAATATCAGTGGGATTTGAAGAGCTTTGATTTCCAAAGCTCTATGTGCGTGTTTGTGTGTTAGCAATATAGCAGTTAGGTCTCATCATTTATTCCAAGCAACACTAGTTCCCTTTAACCCAGCAGAACGAGGGTTGCCCTACTTTTTATCAGCTCCTCTCATTCAGTTTTGACGAAGATCAAAGCAGTATGCCAGCAGCCAGTGGAGCATGCATGCATTATCAATCATGTCTGTGGCTTTTTGTTGTACAGGAAAAATATTGCAGAACACAGATCAAAAGGAAAGGTCATCAAAGTCACAAAAAAATCATATAGATGCACATACACATATACAAAGGCAGAGGGCACAAACAAATCCAAAATCTTTTAGCTGCATGCACTATTATGTAGGTGTGGTGTGTATGTACGCAACAAAGAAATAGGCGTGAACAAAAACATTTTGTGCAATCTGTCCTCTGACCCTGAAATTAGGTGTGCAACTGTATGCTTTATAGTTCAGAGAGCTTGTTATTTCTCTTCTCGTTCTTGCGCTCTCTCTTCTAAAGACTAGAGATTTGTGGTATAACCACTGCACTTTATCTCAAAGGACACATGCAGAGTCAAATGATTCACCTCTCGCTCTGAACTATTTCCACCATTATTAGGAAAAAAACAGAGCAAATGAATGGGAGCAGCAAGGGTCTGTGGGCTAAGTCGAGTTAGTGTAAGCAAGAGAGCCAGACTTGTTTTTGAGACGACATCTGTAACGTTTTTTGGAGTTTGGAGACAGTGTTCAACCAGGTATGAAGTGCAGTCTCAGCAGTTTCCAGCGCTCTGGGTACAATGGAAGTTCCGGCACCTGAGACGGCAGGTTGCTGATTGATGCGCCATGACTTCATGCTTCTCACACCGACAGGCAGCTCAGGAATCTGTCTAACCAGCTTTGCAGCAGATGCACACAAACTTGCACAGACGCTTTGATTCTGGGCAGACTTCCTGTGAGGGCAGCCGTGCCATTGGCAGCGCCTTTAACCTTGACACACACTGCACATGACCCAGATGTATAACTGCTGTTTGTCTCTCTAATTTTCTCCCAGCCACCCCACGCACACCAACATTCACACACTCCATACTGTAACACGTCATGCTGATGCCTTTGAGAGTTCACTCCAACCAGTTAGAGAGCTGAGGTAACAGGGAGTGCATGGTCTTCTCCCATATGCACCTTGTGAATGTTCTGGCAATTTTCTGTCTGCGTCATGTATGGAAAACCCCTGCATTTAAAGGAACCCTCAGAACCAATGTAAACAAGTGTAGTTGTGCTGTTAACTGCACCACAAACTAGATTATGCTATACTGTAGGAGTGATTTCTTAGTTTAGGTGGATGTTTTGATGCTTTTGCTGTTAAGATTGTAACTGTCATGATTCCAAACGGACTAAAGAGCTGTTCAATATTTAAACTTTTTAAGAACCACCTTTCAAGCTTTTAGGGTGTGATATTTCCGTAAATTTTTTGCCACGGATCTACTGGTAACAAAAAAAGTAACGTTCCCAGATAGAGAGCACCAAATGCTCTGATGTTCTTTTGCAGTATTCTTCAAAAACATATCTGGCCTCTGCCTATCTCAGCGCCAAAGAATCAGCCATTTGATATAAAATATTGTGTCCGTCTTTGAAGTTATCTTTGTGGCGCTTAACATATCAGCGATTCAGCCAGGGGGATAAACAGTCATTCAACTCCAGGATCAGTTTCAGAATACAACATTTAGACAGTCCGTGTGACAAACACAGAACGCTCTTCTTCTGTTTTCCAAGTTACTGTTTTCCTCCAGCAATATGGTCACCCATGGTTAGAAGAAACAATGTGCATCATGTATATGAAACTTATGTGTGTGCTCTGAAAACCACTAATTTACACAGACAACTGAACCTATGAAGGTTGGGGTTTGAATGTGTGAATGTTTGTGAAAGGTGTGTGAAAGACTAAAAGAAAAGATTTGGCATATAACCATCACCTAAAAATACTGCTTCCCTGAAAGTGTTGGTATACCTGGATACGATGATGCAGCACCAACCTTTCATGTGTTTTATACCGAATAAATACAGACCATGATGCAGCGGGGGCTGGAGTGTGAAGGCTGACAAGTTTGGCCAGCAAGCCAAGGTCGCAAAAAATGTAAGGCTTTACTTGTAGGCTATGTGAACTGCACAAATGTTGTTTCCATAGCAACTGTACTGACAGCTAGCAATAGAAAAGCAACATTACTTTCCATAACCAACAGATAGAATCATTAGCCTTTTCACAGGCAATATGCAGTACTCTGCTAGCCTTTTGTGGCTAATTACCCTATTAGCATATGAATACAGCACCTTAGCTAACCCGTTAGCTTTGCGCTATTAGCACCGATTAGCATGGATGCTAGCGAATTCATAATTCATAATTAATCAATAGCCTACTTGTGTGTATGTGTGCATTTGTCATAATGGCTGCCAGGCTACGTTATCTCTATATAATGTAAGCACACAAAAAAACTTAAGGGTCAGTTCACCTAAATCTTGATTTTCCTACTTAACTGTGGTGGAATAGTTTTGGTGTTATTTACCCAAGTTTTAAGATTAATTGGTTGTATGTTGTTGATGCCCAAAGCATCGAAAAAGTCAAAAGGTTTCTCTTTCCATAAACAATGTTCTGGATAATTCACAGACCTCACAGTTGACGTCTTCATGTTTTTAAAGCAATTCCCACTAGTGAATAGCACATCAAAGCAAAACCATCCACATAGGTCAGGCTGTTCCCAGACTGTTCATAGTTATACATACACTATTTCATTCGTATAGAACCCACGTAATCGTGAGCCAGGACGTGCAGGGCTGAAACACAACAAAACAAACACAGGACTTTAACCTAGGAGACCGCTGTTCATGTCTGTATCCCCTGTGAAAGCAAAAGTCAATAATTATTTTAACTTACTTTTGTTACATAACTTACGTGCCTAACTCCAAGTTACAAGTTAAGTAACAAATGTACTTATTTTAAACCCAACCATTATCTTTTCCTAAACTTAACCAAGTAGTTTTGTTGCCTGAATGATTTTGCACTGCAGGAGCTTGCCAGGTGTACTGATTGCTTGTGTTGCTGCCGCTGGACATTCATAGGAAAATGCACCAAAACTAGTGCAAAACTTTAAAAGATATCAAATGAACCGTTGCATAGGTAGAAACCACTCAAGTGAGAAAATGTTAAGTGTAATTTGGAGGAACCAATTTTTATTGAATTATTAGACTCATCATTGAGACTAAATAAATCAGTTGATCGTGATATGACATTTTTTCAAGACACACTGAAACAAGCATCATTTGCTAAGATGTAGGCTACTGCAATCAAATTATTACCAAAGATTTCTCTTATTTGAACACAGAAGACAAGCTAAGCTTTTCACACATGTCAGCATGTGTGTGTGTGTGTGTGTGTGTGTGTGTGTGCTATGACCCTAAATATAGGCTTAAAAGTATCAGAAGACTCAGTGCAGAGACAGAAAGACAGAGGAACTCTCCTGATTAGCCATAGGGCAGACAAGCTTAAAGCTGAGAGCAGATGCCACAGCACAACCTAGCACGCTTCAGCTACCACAGCAGCTCAGAACCTACACAAGTAGCATGCCACAGTAGCATGTGAAGGCATACTGCCGCATGACAACCTCCTGCCATTAAATATGCTTCAGCACAAAGGAGAGTGGATGTATTCTCCATTCTGCCCTCTCTTCTGCATCTGATTACATCTACGCTGTTGTTTGATTCTCGTTCTCACACACACAAACCCACAGTCTCTAATTTTCCTTCCCCATCCCAAGTGCCTTCTTAATCGCTTGTTCACTCCCTTCTCTTTCGATCTCTCTCTCCCTTTCTTTCTCGCCTCCTCCTCTGCCTGAGAATCTATGGAGGATTCACAACAATAGAGTTGTAGACTGGATTAAGTAATACAATGTCTGATGGAGGGGGTGTAGTGGGGAGAAATCAATGGGCAGATGTGATTTCCTAAGCCGCTAAACATCCTCTGACACGTCGACCAATTAGCTGTGTCAAATGGGGATATCTTTACTACGTGTACAAGGTCATTAGATAAGTACGTCCGTAGCACTGGAGATTTCTGCACATGTACATGTATTCGTGTGTGTGTGTGTGTGTGTGTGTGTGTGTGTGTGTGTGTGTGTGTGTACTAAAACAAAGGGAGGTATGAGATGGAAACATTTAACAATAGAGCTCAGCATAGTTCCTTCGTCTTGATTACCTGTCTGCATTGCTTAATACGTTTGGAATTGCACAATTTGCAGCTTGTCACACTCATTGCAATTGCATTCTGTTTAGAGAAATAAATCAAAAAGCAATTTTGCCATAATTTCTGTTTCATACGAATAAATACAGTTAGAGAAAGCTCCATTGCTTTGTACATACACCTTTCAACACGCCGGCTGCTTTTCATCCCTCTTATGTCTGCTGTCACAGGACACCTACTGCAGAAAATGAAAGACAGAATAATGTCTTTTATTTTCTTGTCTGCATTGAAACATACAATAGCAAGCAATAGCTCATATAACTGTGCTCTGTTCTGGTGTGCTTGACGGGAAAGGATGCTTGGTAGATGTTTCACTTGTGCTCTCTCACTAAATTAATAACAAATCTCTATTATATCAGTGCACCATTTAAATAATGATAATTGTTCATGATAATGTTCTGAATGCGAGCCAGCTTATGTATTGCTCACCTTACACTCTGAATTTCTTTGATGCTGCTGGTTTAGGCCAATTGACCAAATTGGATGTCTTAAAGGGAATCTCCTCACATGAAACCTGGGAGCTACTGGTAGAGAGAGGGGGTTGAGGTTGTATTATGGGTGCAGTTATTGCTGACCATTGTCTCGAGCTAAGACATGTTGTCTGCGAATGTGGAACAGTTCCCTTGATAAAATGGCCATGGTGACACTCGTAAAACTTTTTAAGAGCAAGTGGAAAAGAATAAGTTGAAGGATTGGTGATGTTGAATTTAACGATTTAAAATTTAAATGCAATTTAATGCTAATCACAAGAATTAGCTAAGTAAATAATTACAGACAGCAGTGTTCTTCTTCTCTGAAGGTAATAGGGTAGTGGTAGGTCTATTTGCCCCCAACATCTCAGTTGTACTATTTTGTCTGTAATATTACATACTTCTCTTTGTTTACTAATTGTTAGTGAGTTAACGTAATTTATTGATTTATTTTGTCTGCTTGGGGGCAGCAGAACAAGCTGTAAACCCAGCATTGACATATTATCATCATATAAGGTTAAAGGGGCTATACATGACATTCAGAGTCTAGACCGAAATTGCTTGCACACGGCTTTCACCTGTGACGACATGGAAGGGGGGCTGAGCTGAAATTGCGGCAGCTAGCATTGCTAGCAGTGCTAACAGCACTAACAGCAACAGTGCTGACAGAGCTAACAGTGTTAGCTCACGGGGGTTAGCTCACGCTCACCGGGGCGACCTGGGGGGAACCGTAAGTTGTGCGTTAGCCTCAACAACAACGCCATCAAGCCACCGTGGGTCAGGATTCAAGGATGGCATTCTCAGCGATATGAGCACCGCTGTCCCACACACTTCCAGCCCAGGGAACGGTGAAGGCCAACAGTTTCAAAGCGTCGGACTCACATGAGCTTGCATGCCCTAAGATGTATGTGTGGCAGGAGGCTAGATTTGACTTCGTGGTACTCTAAACATATGACAGGATGTGTTAAGTTCTCATATAAAAAGGAATAATTCCCACATTTTCTGATCAACCATAACACCAACATTTATGGAAATGTTGGAGAAGCTTTAAAACTCAAATAATAGAAAATGATATGAGCTCCCACGCACATTTTTCTCCTTTCATTAGATGTCACGTCAGCCAGTGGTGAGTTGGAATCGTGGGTTGTTAATATATATTAACCTTTATTAAGCTTCCTACTTACCTTGTACCTTTTTTATCCTCCATATGGCACCATGCTTTATGTCATATTTGATGAAGTGCAGAAACAGCTGTGATTTTGCTCTGTGTTATTCAGCAGGAAGGCTGTTGTAGCTAATGATGATCAACTTTATTCATGCTGTTCACGTTATACATGGTGTAGGTTGCTGCTGCTACATTTGTTGAAGATTATATAAAGGAATAAGATCAAATATCAAGCACTCTTTAGAATATCATAACTGGTCTCAGCAATTGGATGATTTCGAAAAATGTGGGAGATTTTATTTGTAATCTTTAGTTGGATGTTGTTTATTAAAATGCTGTATTTGTATTTTCTGTACATTTAACTTAATACTTTTGTCTACATATACTGGCCTGTAGTTTTCCATGTGATGTAGCAGAGGTGTACCTAGACAATATCATGGAATCAGGCCAGCTTTTTATTACGAAGCACAACATTTTGAACATGTTAGTGAGCCTACATTTATACATACAGTAGATTCATGACCCTGTGCGGGCACCATCAGCCCTGTAACCTTTGAGGATTTCTCCACTTTCCTTATATGGCCTCTTGCACTGCATTCTTGTATGACCAATCCAACCAGGAAGTCATCAGGAAGCTGTCTGTGCTGACAGCGACAGGTTGCATTGTTTAGCATTTAAATAACTCCCTGTCCCTCTATCTCTAGAGGAGGAAAATTGCACTGCCAGGCGCATCTTAGCATCCTAGCATATCATGTTGTTTTCCAGGTTTGAGCTGTGCTTGGCTGACTGAGTCCAGGACAGCTGTGACTGAGGGCCATTCACTGCTCTGTCAGGGGTTGAGATGGAGGCACTGAACTGAGGCCAGCCATCCTGTGCTACTCCTACATGTCACCTTTTCTCTCTGTAATGGTTTCCTGTGTGGAAGACAGCTTGAAGTGAAAAGAAGAAGTTTTGTGTGTGTGTGTGTGTGTGTGTGTGTGTGTGTGTGTGTGTGTGTGTGTGTGCTTGTGTGTACACAGAAATACTGAAAAATTATCAGGTAAACAAAGAACATCAAGCCCTCGAGCGCAATCCCACAGAAACCTCAAGGTCTTACCATCAAATAGATTATGTAAGCTCCCTCGGGTGGATTACATAAGACACACTGAGTGTGACACTGTGTGACCCCCATCAGGAGAAGGAAAACAAGATCCTCCGTACCATAAAATGTTTTCACAAAATGTGTCATTTAAACCTAAAGTAGCTGGGTGTAAGAAATGTTGAAATGATCAGAAATGATTGAGTGTTTCAGACATTTCAATTCATGTGGTATTGCTTAGAATACATTACAAGTATTCAGAAGTATTCTAAGTACATACACGTTTTATATTGTCACTTCTTTTGAGCCACAGTGACGATCTTGATAAACACAAGTTAATCTCATGAGTCTCTCAATGAAATTTGTCACCACTTGTTGATTTGTCCACACAATCTTTAAATGATTCAATGTCCCTTCTGAGTCTGCATCTTCATAAGCATACCATTGTGAAGTAAAATCATATCCCACACAGAGAGAGGAGGCAGATTGAAGCAAAGTTGTGCCTGAACTACAACCCCTGTGGTGCCATGGCAACGAAGAAGTGAAAAGGGTGAGTTGTGAACAGGAACCAGGTGAAAGATTTCTTTTGTGGTTGCTATTGTAATATATTTCTCAGGGCACATTTACTTAATTGTTTTCTAGGCAACTTTGTTCATTCACTCCATGATTATTTTTCTTTAAATTCTTTCCCCTGGTTTAAAAGCAAAGCCACCTTACGTTACCTAAGGGGAAAATGTACTCCATAGAGAGAGAGAGAGAGAGAGAGAGAGAGAGAGAGAGAGAGAGATAGTACATTTTATAGTTTTTCTGTGACCTTGGGCTGTTCAATGTTGAACCAGAGGGGAAAAAGCTAATTTATGCAATTGATAGCCAAATGCCAGAGCTACAATGCAATGTGAGCAGTGAATGGGACACCAGCTTTGCAAACAGGAGAACTGATTTTTGTATACAATAAGTCGCTTTTAGATTATAAAACAAACCACCTCTGATAAGTGAAACAGAGTGTGCAGACACACAGCCAGTGGCAGCTCAGGTTGGTTACTTTTCATTTCAGGAAATGTATATGTGCTGTAGACACAACTAGCTGCAGACTCTGCACAAGCATAGGCAGCCCTTCAGATAAGGATGGAAGGGTTTCCTGTGTAATGACAACACTAGTCGAAGGGCACCCTGACTACTGAAGTCAACTGTACTGACATTTGTATTATCAACACTAAAAGGACAGGAATACCCATCTTATTTCACCATTGGCTCATATTTATTGTGTTATGGCTGTTATTGAGCTGTTTTCAAGGGGCCCAGTATTTCTAGTGGCACCCTAGATTAGGAATCACTTATGCTTCTGTAGTTTAAAATTGCCAAAGGGGTGTAAAACACCATCCTGCATAAGCTGGCACTCTATCCTTAAAGACTTGCATACATAAAAAGAAGCTTGTGTGCATAATTGAAAACTCCTGTCCATGTGTCTCAGTCTGTTACTTTTATTTTTTGGACTAGTAGTAATTCAAAATACAGTGAAATATGTTCTGTTATTAGCATCTTTAAAAATACATATACATATATCACATATGCGACCCTGACAGTTCTGTCTCTCTCTACGTGGGATCTTTTGTCCTCTTCACCTTCTCAATAATTCAATGGAAAGAGGAGACGTCAGCTCTGGTATAATTACTGTGTGAGGGTGCCAAGCTTCTCTGTCAAGGACAAGATGGGACCAAGCTTTAAAGTACTGGAGAGGGCTAAAAGACGCAGCAACAATGTGTACCATGGCGCTGTTGATGACAAAACTTCAGCTGCCGGGAGATGATGAAACTGCAGGTAATTTGTGTTTTAACCTTTTTTGTTTTTCAGTAAGAACTCAACTCAGTGCCTAATCATTGCAAAGAATATATCTATTTCATGTGACAGCCCTCCTGCTATAGCAGGGCCTGCTGTGTTTCCTTCTCTGTGCTGTCTTGCAGGTTCATGGGCGGAGCCAAATCAGCGCAACTGGGAGCCCCTGGCCAGTCTCCCAGGAGTTGTTAAGATTTGTCTTTCGACCCGCTCAGTCTACATCCTCTGGCACCATGTTTCTGTTTGGTTGGCTTCGCCCTGGTTAATAGCTAGGTTTACACTTCACAACACTTTGCATTCATCATTCACTCATCCATCTGCTGCCACTCCTCGTTACTTCATTTAATTATGATTTTCTTATATATGTAGTAAATAAATGTTAAACGTTTTAGTTGCAAACTGTGTATGTCTTGTTGTTTGTCATGGCTGTGTGAGCCAGGTCATGACAATTATCTATTTTACACATGAAAAAAAACAATTGATATTTTAATGTGTGTCTTGGGTTAAAGTGTTGTTCTGCAAGTTCTCAGCGCTCAGGAAGCAACACAATTCATAACTGTTAGGTAGGGTGACCGTCCCCAGTTTCGGTGACCTGTCCCCGGAAATGTCCCCGGTTTTCACTGTGACTGAAAGAAAGAAAACATTGACCAAACGTATAGTCGCGCACCCTACACACGCAGGCTCAAGACAGCCAGAGCAGGCGCTGCTCAGAGATGTTTTAGAAGTCTGGTGGGTTTAGCGAACGCAATTTTGCAGACTTTTTATTTTTTTTATTAAAATAAAAAGTCCTATATATAAAAAAGTTATTTTTTATTGTTTAAAAAAAGGATCTTACTCTTTAACAGAAAGGTCGACCTCCTTAGAAATCCTTTCTATAATGTTGTCAGACACACAATATTAATCTGAGCATGTCAGTGGCAAAACGAGCACTTTTATGAATGTAAATACAAGCTGGACAATTGTCCTATTACATTGTAGCTTGTTTCGCCGTTGCCGACTGCAGTGATCTCGTTTAATACTGGACCAATGTCAAAGGAAAATATTTCCTCAATAGTTTTAATTGTATCTGATACTCAATGAGCTGTTGCAGAAACAAGCCCAGCGTGAAGCAATAAAGCAAAATCTGTCAGATAAATGTAGTGCAGTAAACATTACAACATTTCCCTCTGAGGTGTAGTGGAGTACAAGTATGAAGTAGCAGCAGGGGTGATTCTAGGATCAGACCTTTAGGGGGCTCAGCCCGTAATGAGAATGTGACACGGATATAGTGCATGCAAAAGTGTTAATCTGCGCCATGAAATTATTACCAACTTCTTCACAACCGCACTCCTGCTCTCCCTCTGACAGATAGAGACTCAGCCAAAGGCATGAGTCTGGCACAACCACCTCAACCAGAATCTAAGCTTTCCAATGATATTAGCGCCAGTTGCTGTGACAAATGGTTTGCGAGAAAGTTAACATTGAACTTACATGAAAGCACATATTTGCATTCTGCATAAATCTCTGCACACCCATTACTCTCTGTGAAATATCTCACAAACTCTTCACTCACCACATGCATTGGTACAACAAGCAGTTCCCAGGTAATCCGGTTTTGAAATTGCAACAACATTTCTACATGGTCTCCAACTGTGGGCCAAAATTATAATGTATTCTCATGTAAACTATTTATGTCAGCACATACATTTTTGTAAATTTCTTAGCCACTGTATCCCACCATAATGGTTATGTTGTATGTATATTATATTGCCAGATTCCAGACAATCCCACTTACTTATATATATCCCACTTACAAATATGAATATATATTTCTACTGGTATGCTTCCTAGTGACATTAATGCAAAAAGAACTATTCCACCTGTGTGTGCATGGTTATAATTCTGAAGTGCAAAATAGTTCAGGCTACAGCACAAATATTTCCATCCATAGATAAGAATAATCAAGTCTAACCTCTGAATTTCTTTTCAAAGTGCACCAGACTGATGCATTTAAACGTTAAAATAAACAAAGTTTTCTTACAGGGGAGCATGCCCATGGACCCCCCCCCCTAGGGGGGCTTGTGCCCCAGTGCAGCTCTAGGTCTAATGATGCCCCTGAGGCAGTGTCCCCGTTTTACGTTTTACATAGATAAAAACATTACCTGTTTTGGAGGTATTTACGCTTCTGAGCTGAAAATGTCCCCGGATTTTGTCTCACAAATCTGGTCACCTTACTGTTAGGCAGAGACGTGTGTTAGATCTGATTTCAGCTCTGGGCCCAGCTGAGATGACAGACCCTGTTAATATAACACCAGCTAAACCCCAAACATCCTGCTCAGAGAAACCCTCGGCATAAGCATACCTGCCAAGATATGACTAAAACTCTGTCACTGAGACCTAAAACCTGGCATGGGCAAAAGCTTGGCATAAGGCCCCTGATTTTAAAGCAGCTAGACGAAGTATAGGCAGTCATTAGAAGAAGATGTTTTGACACACTGTCTCTCCCAGGAAAAGGTCTGGACCAAAATGTATTAAGTATCCCAGAGTAGGAGTGTCTAATTCATCCTAATGTAAAGGGCTGAGCTGATCCAAGATCAGCACTGATGATGAAACTCTTTTTATACGTACTACTGGCAATAGAGCTCAACAGTCCCGCCCACAGCGGGTTCCGGAAGTAAAAATACAATGCACTTTCTCCATTGACAAATTGAAGTATAAGCCATAAAATCGTAAGCGTCGATGGTAGACTTAAAACCAGCTACGACATGACTAAGCGATTGTATATGCTCATATAGATGCCAAAAGTTCATGGGGCACCAACCTTGTTTTGAGATGTCTTTTATTCGCAATGTCTTGCATAAGTACTCCATTACCCACAATCCTGAACAATCCCACAATCCCACAGTGATGCCTCTGATTGGTGGAACTCATGCTGGTGAGGAGGGGGAGCTGCCGGGAGCTGCCTGCACGATCCGTCATGCACATGCCCAAAATGATAATCCTGTTTTACGAGGATTGACGACACTGCATGAAACATGATCGGTTCCACGCTTCTGCCGTTAGCCTCCACTGGGAAGCTAACGTTAGTTTAGCCAACAACTAATTTGGCTAACCGCTGGCTGACAGCTTGATTCAGTCTACAATAACGTTAACTCAAATAAACACTGGGTAAAGCAGGCTATAGCTGACGTAACAGCTGTTATATATTTTAACTGTTATTTTCAGGTTTTATTTTGAAGGTCTTTTAAAGTTATTACATGCTGTCTCAGCTAGCGGTTTGCTAAATTAGCTGTTAGCTAAACTAACGTAGCTTCCTTTATTCAGTGTTGTGCAGTGGTTTATGGGATGAGTAGTTCCTTCGCTCGATAATGAAACTATGTACACAGTCTTGTACCTTTGACTTTTTTTGGATTTTCTGTTAGTTTTTTCAGTCGAAATTATATGTTGTATGCTTATGAGTCACGTCGTAGCTGGTTAGCCTAAGGCATGGTCTAAAACTCTTTATGTATGGATTTTTCCAGACGTCAATGAGAGAAATTAATGGGAAATTTACTTCCGGAACCCAAGGTCTCTCAGAGGAGGGGCGGGATTGTTGAGCTCTATACGTCATCCGAGGGAAGGTCTCATCACCATGCCCCTTTCTGGGGGAGAACAATCCTGCGTTCCCCATAGACAACAACAGCATAAATGACAGAGGAAATGTAAATCACTCCAAACTTTTACTTTAAACAAACTAAATTTAATTAAATAAATTAAATGGATAACTATGCCAAAAAGTTGCTGAGTAGTTTGTTGCACCAACAATACATCCACAAACCCTGGTCTTCGATTTGTCCTCTTGCCATGTCCTAAAATAGATCCTGATAGATGGGCTTTGGCTCCAGGCTATAGACCAGACCGGCATGGCCAAGGCTCCCTATGAGAGGGAAGAATCGCGCTGTCACATCAGGAGAGAAACAGGAAAATGCTGAAAAAACTGTTGTGTAGCGGGTTAATGGAGACTTTCTCACTGATATATGAGGCTCATAAGATACGTGAATATTCTCAGTCAGTGTGGTAAATGATGCTGGTGACAGTTACTACTGATGGATAGCTAACGTTAGCTTTAGTAGGAGGCTGCTAACAGTTTAGCAGCATCAGACTGTCATCTCCAACTAAATCTCAGCCTATAGATCCAACCTTTGGTTACCAGTTGGTTATTAATAACAGATTGGTTAATTACAGACGACACTCAGCCTAATAGTAATTTAATCAGATATGTATTTCTACATAAGCAGTATGCGGCCACCGTGTTGGGTCATTAATCTACTGATGTACGGGGGAAGACTGAGGGGACATGACAGCGATCAACCTTAATTTATTAAGGTATCGTGAACGCTCAGGTTCAGGCAAAGTCACACAATAAACATTAGACATGTGTATAAAACAAACCATCTGTTTAACAAGAAAGAAATCCACACACATTTGTCAAAATTATGATCCAAACACACGTCAAATTGCATTGACTTCTATGGAATCGTCTGTTTTCTATCCTCCAAAAGGGGGCGCGGCCTTGAGTTTTAGCGAAGTACCTGTATGTGCCGGTAGTACGTATGTGTCTGAAACCATACAGAATGGTATGATTTAGAGCAAATCAGAGATTTCATTATAACCTGCTATATTTCTCACAACATTTGAGAGTACACTTAGGCACTGTTGTGCCTTGAGCTAATTGCTAACATCAACACGCTAACATGCACACAATGATAAAGCTACCATGCTGATATTTAGTAGATGTAATGTTTACCTTGTTCACCATTTTAGTTTAGTGTGTTAGCATGCTAACATAAGCTAATTAGGACTAAACACAAAGTACAGCTGAGACTGATGGGAATATCATTAGCTTTGTAGGTATTTGGTCGTAGTATTGTATTGTATGTATAAGTATTGGACAAATTAAACAGTTTGGCTTGCTGATGGCACTAGAGGTAAAGTCAGGGGATTACCAAAGCCATTAGGATTCATCCTCTGGGCACCATGAACAAATATGTACTCAATTTCATGACAATCCATCCAATAGTTGTGGACCCAATTTACTAAAAAAGATATCTACCTGCTGGTGGTATTGGAGGAAAATTCAGGCGTTCACCAAATTCAGTAGGCTCTGCACCACATCTGGGGAACATGAATGTCTGTACAAAATTCCATGAAAATACATCCAATAGTTGTTTAGATATTTTATAAAAGCATATAAATATCCATCATATTGCACTTGTAACAGAAACACTGTTTTGCAAGATCTCAATAATAAAAATCTTTTATAGAGCACTTTTCAAACTCCACGTTACAAAGTGCTTCACAAAACAATAAAACAGGCCAGTCATAAAAACACAAAAACAAATAAAAACTATTTGGTGTATAAACACCTGTACAGTGTGGGTAAGAAAAGAAAAGTAATAAAATTTCAGGCCTGCACACTGAGCAGAAAAGTATGAATGTGGTTTAAAGTGAGCTAAACTCTTGAAGGACATCTACGAAAGCAGCTGAGTTGTACATCTAGAAACAGCAAAGCTCCCCCTGTCTTCACTACTCTTTCTCCTTTGCTCCTCATTGTCTTCCAAATCCCATGCCCATCAAATTAAAAAAGCCAACATCAAAAGAAAGTCACGACCCAAGTTCCTGTAATTTTGATCATAATGAAATAAGTTGCGTTTAATCAAAAAGCTGGTTGTGCGTCTCCCTACCATGCACACCCCAAGTTGCACACATCAGAAGCCAACACAGAAAGGCCACATTAAGTGTGTGATGGCAGCCGAGAGACAACACAAAGAGGCTGTTTCTAACTAATTAGGTTCCACCTAGATTTTAATTATGATTGGGCACTTCAAATATTTCTGCACCAAATAAGGTGGCTTCTTTCAAGTTTCTTAAAATAGGTGGGCAGAGAGAGGGAAAGCAGAGCTGCTAACTAGCTTAGCATAAACTAGCCAGCATGCCTGACTCGACACACAGCTCCCCGAAAATGAATATTGTTACATTTGAAATGCCGTATGAGGTGTGCTTTCTGGCACACATGCTTCTAATCATGTTGCTCCATTCATGGAATATATATGTCATTGCTTTTTATAGCTGTTACATACATCAGAAAACTTCTGCCCCTAATAGACTCAGAAAAGCTTAATGGCAAACCTGTTTTTTGCTGAAATTACACAACTTAGTTTTTCATTATTAAGATCTTGGCTCTTAAATTGAGACCTCCAGCAAAAAATGTTAACACTTAATGAGGTCACAAATCTGCTGTATTTTCATGGTGGCTCTACTCTCCAGCCACATTCATAATTAGAGGAATCAGTCTTCAGGCTCACCAGTCATTCGGTGAGATCCAAACTGTTAATTTTGAGATTTGTGACCACCTTCACCAGCAATTCCAAATGATTATATACCAGTCTTTTTCTTTCCACTATGACAGATTGCAGCCCAGAGGAAAACATTCAGCAGCTGAGGAGCTCCAGCGCAGACAGGTGATTCCCTTCTAATGGATGTTAATGTGGCGGACACGACTGAGAATATTCCCAGTGGTGTACACTTACAGTTAATTGATAATTGAGGTCTATGAAAAGATGCACATTAAATCATGGCCAATAAGCCTGCCTATACGGTTGCAGCAATTTAAAGAACAAGTCTCTAGAGGCTCTTAAGGTTTCCCACAACTGAAATGCACTCTGAATGAATAATTAAGGTGGAAATATTCTTAAGTCATATTACCTTACTTAAGACATTACTATTTCAAACATGTAGCATATGCATAATGCTGAAATGCATGCAACACTTTCACTTCCGCCAAACTCCGGGTTGCTTTCTTGATGTCTACTTATGCTCCTGTTTAATATGTGAGTTTCCTAATGAGCCCATGTGTTGAGATGTGATTCTGTGACTTACTCAAATTGAATGTTTTGTCATATTTAACATTAATAATTGGCGAAAGGTTGCACATAAACAAATGTATTTTTTTACTGCTCTTTGCTACCAACTGATGCCATATCATATAGATGTATCCTACAGTAGAGGCAGTGCACTAACGCTTTTGAATTTACCACATACATTTAATGTTTACAGATGCAAAGGAAGCTTTTAAAAAACATATTTTAAGGTCCCATATTGTAACAAGTGGGATTTAAATTTAAATTTGAAAGTATCAAAACATTCAATACAGAGAAAGACACACAGTCCATATTCAGAAACTCTTTCTTTAAAAGTTGTGATGTTACAGCTATATTATATATAATGCATATATAGTGCATTTATAAGTGCCGTTACAGTCATTCCCCGGCTGCAATGACGGTGTAGAGACTCTGAGAGTTAACATCTGGAAGAGCCGGAAACACTGACCAATCGGAGCAGACTGGGCTTTTTCAGGAGGGGGGCTTTAAGAGACAGATGCTACAATGGAGTGTTTCAGGGTGAATACAGGTATATTCAGACAGACGGTATGAGAAAAATGAAGTGTTTTTTCAACAATAAAGCATGTAAACATCTTCTAGTAGAAACCCAAACTACAAGTATGAACCATCAAGTATAATTGTTTTTAGCAGCTATCAATTGGCCTGGGCACTATGGTTGAAATAATTACAGTATACTAATACGGATATTTCTTCAAAATCAATGTGTAGGATGTAAAACTAACACAACTAACTTGGAATCACTATTTTAACAACATAAATATATACAATAAAAAATGCAATGTGATCATCATGATTCCACTGAATTATACCCACATAGCATATATGAGTGGACTATACATCAAGGGTGAAGTGAGCCTAGGACACAGGGAGAATTGTTGTTGTTGTTGTAGACTTACTATAAACAACAGATCCGGTGAATGACTAGCCTTTTAAGGAGGATTTCATCATCAAAGAGGACATTGTTTCCTTGTTATAACAGTATGTTAAGTCAGCCCCTGTACAATGAACAAAAAACACCAGCCAAATGGGCGAAATCTTCTTGTCACAGGAATCAAGAAAAACTAGTATTTTAGCAGGTATTTTGTCCAAACTGTTCAAACATCTTATCATTGTCTTAAATCTCAACAGAGACACAGAGCTTATTTGGGCATTTGACTGGCTGTATGCTTTAGCTTCGAACAGGTATTTCAAGAAGCTTCTATCTGTCCTGGTCTGACGGCGCACAGATGGCGTGTTTCCATAAACATGCCGAAGATCCTGAGAGCTGAAATGGGATTGGAGTGACTGTACAAACAGATCAGACAAGTTTAGCAGGATGATATCCTGTAACCGTGCTACCTTAATAGTTAGCCATCTTGTTGTTAGCCAATTAATGGCTCATTACCTGTTTAGACGGAGCTGCGCCACCTCAGGTTACAAGGACACCAAACCTGCAATTCACCCACTGGCTCAAATCTGATTAGTTTCACCTAATTGGCACAGATCCAGTTTTTTTTTTGCTTTGAGTAAGAAGGATTGGGTTTCATGGGCAGTGGAAGAGATGCCATTGCCTTCTGGTGATGAACAAACACTGATCATCTTTCAGGTTTTGAGAATTAAAACATCAGGTTTGTTGATAGAGCTCAGTATCATCAGTTGATATGTAATCAGGAATGTCTGAAAAAAACAGATCATTTGAATGTGGTCTCTCTATGAACGCAACTATTGTGATTTTTATTTTATTTTTTATAGATAGTGTAGACAGAGAAGCTGCAGAATCCGTTTCTTTTATTTTATGTATGTGGGTGCACAGCATTAATGCACACATCCTTGCTTAGTTGTATGAGTATCTTTGCACAGTATGTATATGTGTCTGCACATATGCAGGGTAGTGTATTCTGTGTGTTTTCAAGGACACACACACACACACACACACACACACACACACACACACACACAGGGACTCTTTTCTCTCTAATCAGTCAGTTCTTGTATCTCTCTGCTCACTTAAAATGTTTGTTCTTCTTGCCAAACACAGGTCCATTAATAGTGCATGAATAAAAAAAGCAAATAGAGAGCAAAACAGCAAGCAAACCACCAAACAGGCATGCGTACATTTATTTAATATTCTCTGTGCTTTCAACCCAAGCTGCTCTGCCTGGGCACTGTCTAGTGAAATCATGACAGCCAAGATTAATCTGGCTCTTTAAGAAAAAAACATCACTGAGCACTGTATGTAAAACAACGTTTGGTTGTAAACTATATAGAAAAGGAGAAGTGTTTTATTTAAGCATCTTGAAGATGCTGTAACTTTATCTTGACCATATTATAGTACAGCGTACAACTGGGTTCAACAGAAAGGAAGCAACTGCCCATTTTGCATGCAGTTTTATGATCCTGTTTTGCACAAGGCTAACTTTGTACTCACTCTGATGTTTCATACTCCATGAAAATATTCCCATGAGAGCTTACTGTAGGCCTGAAGTGAAACAGGACAGACGTTAACCGCACTAACTCAGAGCTAATCAATGTGTTTAAGTGTAAGATAGGGAATGGCATGGTCCAGAGGCCTTTCACATGGTAATTGAGGCTAATCTCTTAGTATTACTTCGGCCAAACCAACCATTTCTAATGGCAGACAGTGGGCTTTTGAAAACTATTGAATGCTAGGTGGTGTGATAGATTCATGGGAAATTTCCTGGCAAGTGCTGAAATTCAGCTGCTCTTTTATTCACATAACACACACAAATGTCTTTATGTTTTTTAATCAAAAATACACATTCCCCTTACCTCTCTGAAACACACACACACACACACACACACACACACACACATACTCAGGGTACGGGACCAGGTGGTGTGGTTAGTGCCAGATCTTGCTCCCTGCTCTCCAGAGTGCAATTGGTAACCTGAGCTGCCTGTTTGAATAACTCAGTTATCCCAAAAGCTTCCTTGCTGCAGAGACATCATGGAACAGTGCCCAAAACACACTTTGTCTAAGCTCCTGGTAGTCACTGACTGCGTGATGAAAATTGAAATTCAACTTTCAAAGCCACTTTAACTGTCTTGAGATTTCTTATCATAAGAAAAGAGTAGAAATTAAAAGTTGGCTGCATAGCCTTACGGGCGCAGCTTGTATCCAAAATCTGTCATCCGAGTGTCACTCAGTGTAAGTTAGACGGTGTGATTGTGTCAGCTGGTGGGATGCGACAGCCAGGCCCGGGGCCTCCTCATTTAATTAGGAGCCTGCCTTGTTTGGGTGCTCACAACCAAACCTGTTTCCTACCATCTCCCAGGGCATTTTCTATTTTTTAACACTATTTACTGTATATTTAGCTTAGATGGGTTCTGCTATAAATGTTACATGCAGGTATCCAATATTCTACATCACATCAAGGCTAAACCGTGCCTGTCAGGGCTTTACTTGTGTCACTCAGTTGCAGTACAAATATTTGTTGTCACCTCCTGCCCCCTCTCACCACCACCCTGTAAACCCTACACACTATCCTTTTGCTGTCCAATTCTTATGGAACCTTGTCTTCTGTCCAAACTTTGAGCCAGAAAGGTGCTTTAAAATGTATAGTCGGCATGATGACAATTAAAATAATGATGATTTTAATACTTTTATGATTTTTTGTATTTGTTGGAGTGGTAATAGACATTAACAATGTCTATGATTCTGTTTTATTCACACTTTTGAGTTTGGCCCCAAGCTTGAGTTGAGTAGCAAATAAATACTCTATTTTAAAGAGAACTGTTTAACTTACCATATTTATATGGTACAGTGTAGACATTATGATGATGGACATTTATGTAAAATCAAATGATTACTTCTGGGAGTATTTTTTACAGTGAATGTGAAAATTAAATAATAATCAAAAAAACGGTGTTCTACATCAAAATGTGGCACAGAATGAGTTTTGATTTTGTATGCATTAAAAAAAAAAATCTCTTTCCTGAATTAGTATTTTGCCAATTTCTCTTACCTGTCAAGTACTATTATACCTAAAATATGACAGAAAGTAATACCAGTAATCCGTGCAATACACACATAAGGACAAAAAAGTGCTTCATGTAATTTAAAAAAAACTTTTACTGTACACAAAAGTTAAAACTGACATGAATTGATTAAAATACAACTGAAAACATGACATTAAATTACTATTAAATATAAAATATAAGAATATTAATAAAGTAAAATAAAGTTAAATTGGGTACAACATAAAATAAATTATTTTGTAAAAGTGTGGGAAAGGCGAATTGTTGCAATAACAATGTAATGTCAAGGCTCACATATGTCCTTGTCACACCAGCACTCGGCGCGGAGCGCCCTCTATGGGCTCGAAGCGGCACTGCAGCAGCAGAGCGCCTCCTCCCTCCTCCTGGAGCCGGAGTTGCATTCCTGTCCTCTCCATTCACACGCAGGGAGCCGCCGGAGAGAGAGCACCGCCGCTCCGTGACCAGAGTGGAATGTCCCTAAGTTTTGGAATTTAAAAACATGGCGAGGATATCTAACCTACGGATCACTTGAACCTGTAAGTACCGTTAAAACTCCGTGCAAGCCTTTTTTTTCGTGTGGAAGGAACGGGTTTTGGTGGAGCCGGCTGAAATATTTAGGTTACATTTTTTTTTCTCTCCATTGCTCCGTGTGGTGAGTTGGTCGTTGTGTTCCCCCCGCTTCTCCCCATGCCTTCTCCGTTCTCGGCGTCTGGTTTCTCCACGAGTTTGAAGAGCTTGAAGCTCCAACCAAACCCAGGCGTGAAAAGGGCACGAAGGGGGTGTAGAGTAGCTCTAATATCCAGTAATTTATGCGTGTATTGCTGTGTGAAGGATGCTTGTGTTTGTGTTAGCGGTGTGTTGAATGTTCGCCCCGGTGTGACCACCAGTCGGATTGATCCACACCAAACTGTACAACTGCGGATATTTTGGGCGCCGAACGAGGCTTTAGGTGGCTAACTTAATTAATTTGGACATTTCTTTTTATAATTATTTCTTCGCTGTAACCACCTGGCACTTGAAACTAAGAACAGGTTGGTGTTTCTTTTGCAAGTAACCTCGGATTTGGTGCAGTGTGAGGTGAGTTTCTGGTTGGTTTGAAAACGTCGGCCGCAGTAAAAACAGACTTTTCTGATCTGGAAAAGCTTCGTCTTGCAGTGAAATCTAGAGTCTTGTAATAAAACCAAACCTCCGGGAACAGCAGGCATCTTGCTGAGGGTGCGTATGGCTGTTGCATTGCCTCAGAGGAGGAATGCCGACCACCATACATAATTACAGGTATTCAGGGAGCTGACATTCACTGTCGCCTGGATAAATAGTCCGTGGAGACTGGAGGGGATGCATTGGTTTTAGATTAAACATTTGCTTTCATGCTTGTTTGCTGCTTGTTTTTTTCCCCACATGTAAATGTAGCTGTCCCCCGGCTTTCTTAAATTGACCTAAGGGAGGACTTGTGTTGGATCTCTCCAGAGGGACGTGGAGCTTACTTAAAAAAAAAAAAAAATCGATTAGCCTATTAGCTTTACAATAATTAGAAATTGTGTTGGTGTGGTGTGAAAGAGCCTTAATCTGCTAAAGAATGAGAGGCAATTTGTAAGCTTTGTAATTCGACAGCAATTGAATTCCAGTTTTGAGCAGGGATGGAGTGGTGAGGGCTGTCTGTGGGTGTGTTGAGTGCGCATTGTTTGTCAGCTATTGAACATGCTCTCATTGCTCTATCGGATTCTCCTCAGTTCTATTTTTTTAATCAAATCCTGGTTAACCAAATTAGACTACACCCCCCGACCCCGCGCTACTACGTGAATTCAGTTGAAGCCCATTTTAAACATGTATTCATGAATCCTATTAGATGAGCAAGAGCTTAGACATAATTTTAACCTTTTTTTTTTTTTAGGAAAAACGAGGGAGGCCAGACAAAAAGCCTAGATCATCACAAAAAAAACAACTACAACAACACAGCAACATTCATGTAATATTTAAGTAGGAGTCCTATAGTGTATTCACTGTGCATTTTAGATTTAATTAACCTAGTGGTATTTATTGGTGTATTTTATATTCTGTGGCACCACTCTAACACATATAAGAAACAGATATGCGACTTACTCTTTTTCATAAAGTGACATGACCCAATTTTGCCTCATGACAGTTAAATGCGGTGACCAGCATAACACCAAACACTTATGCCACAGTTTTAATCCCACATCATTTAAATGTGAAATGGTGTGAGATTTGAACTGTGTTTGTTTAAGAAGTGGTCCCCAGCCACAGCTTCAACTTATGTAACCACAGACAGACTGACATATCTCACCAACCACACAACAACAGAGGTGCACCTAACTTGTTCCATCAAAACAAGCATTACTGTACATGAGTGTGACTGACAGCAAGGAGTGGCAGTATTGTAACCAAACATAGTGATGACTCTCTTTGTGCAAGGACTATGTAATCACATTTTGTTTTATTTAGCTGACAAGTGTGGAAATGACAGAATGTTCTAGGTAGCTTGTGTGAAGAAGAAAAAATGCTTCAAGTGATTATCCACGGGAGAACAATGGATCATAATGATATTTGTACATGTTTAGACATGTCCAAATAACCACATATTCTTATGTGACCTAAATAGGAATCGAATTAGGGGAGATCTGTGAGAAACAATCTTGCCTAGATAGAAATCCCTTTATGGTTTTCAGAAAGTTCCCACCTTATACAGCCAAGGTCTTCAGAAAATCATTTTGTTTTGGCAAAACTGTGACCTTGCATGGCATTTCACATGAAAGCTGGCAACCCAGGCAGAACATTACAAGCAATTTGCCACAATCTTCCCTAATTATGATACAGATCTGCCCCACGATAGACCAGCAGTGTCATGCATTTTGAAAGTCTGCCCTGTCCGGTCTGGCTGCTGCCGTGAAGGGTAAATCTGTGATGTCCAAACTTTGGAATTCAAGCTGACATGTGCACTTTGCACCCCACCGGTCCTGCCTTTGTGTGGCTCGCCCCCTGACGCATTCCTCTGGACTTTTCAGTGAGTGGCATATTTAAGGTCTAATTAGATTGTAGATGGATGACAAAGCAGAAGAGCTGTACTAAAGTGAGAACTGAATCGTGGTTTGGCACTGTAAGACTGGCCTGTCTTAGTGTATATATTGATGAAGGATTTTAGGAAAAGGAATTAAAGGGGATTCGAATTAAATTCCATCACGCTCACATGGGACTTTCTCAGTTGGAGTGAAAAGCTACTTCACTGGTTCATTGAAATTGTTTATATATGTGAAAGGACTTTAAGTGCATAACTGTATCCTTCAGGGTATGCTGTACTGTGATTTATTGCTTTCATGCGGCGAGTCGATATATAGACTGTGTTCACGCTCACAGTGTGCAGTGTGTGTGTGTGTGTGTTGCTAGACTGCACAATCAAGCTCCTTTTCCAGTTTCCCTTACTGCTCGACATTTTAAACCAGTGTGACAACCTCATGTTTAGGCATTTCCTTTTCTCGCCTTCTCTCTCTGCCTACTCCTCTGCCGTTCTTGCCTGCCTCCAGACTTATGCTGCCACTCAGGCTTTCTTTTCTCAATCTCCCCTTCTCTCTCCCTCTCTTCCTGTCAGGAGCCCATCGTTGTCTGCAGCTAGTCTACCTCCATTCTTCCACACCACCTCTCTCTCTGCCTTTTCTTACTTTAATTTTCCCGATCTGTCTCCCCATTCTCCCTTCTTCTTTCATGCTGATTCTCCTCCCTGAGACCACGCACATATAAGGCCTACTCTTCCATCGTCATCTTTTGCCTCTCTTTCTCTCTCTCTCTCTCTCTGTCTGTCCAGACTCCCTGGCATAATTTAGCAGTCTTAAAATTCCCCTATTTTCTGTTTTTCAATCAGTTCTTCAGTATTTTTGGTGGGATGACTAGTCTAGACTAGATGGCTTGCCTTGGCTCAGTGCATGAAGAAGCATTTACTACAACGAAAAGAGAATCCCTTCTCAAACCAATATAGGTGTTATGTCAGAGTGTCGGGTACGCCATGGTCTAAACTCTCTCTCTCCCCCCCCCCCCCATGTGTGAACGAGGGCTTCCTTGGCACAGCGGCACTGTAATGCAATATCTGCTTTCATATCGTAGCCGATGGAGACGACATGTTTTTATTACATACGTTTTCATTTGTGTCACTCTTGCTAAAGATGTTAGCTGTGTTGCCGGCGCTCTGCTCCGAGCGTGTTTTATTCAATCTGTGTTTGTCTGCCTTTTACTCTTTTTTTTTCATGTTTTAAACTTCTGTCAAATCCTCTTCGCCTTCGCGATGTTGTCACCTCAACTCTTTCGGAGCCTTGTCCCATTCTTTCTCTCTATTTGAGTGTTTTTACATGGACTCTCTCTGGGGGTTGTGTGGCGCCCTGAGGCCAGGAGCCACACAGCAGCAGCAATATTAAAACGCACTAAAGAGGGACCAGCACCAGGGCTCTACCCCAAGGCCCTGTTGTATACACACATCCACAAACACACACAGACACACAGCTCTCATGGTGCTAACACCTCTCCAGCCGACAAGCCTTAATATGAAATAAACTCACTCGCCAATACCTGGCGGGCCTGTCTGACAGACTGCTCAAATAAAAATTACCTCCATTTGGCCCGAATAAGAAGCTGGGATTGAGAGTCAGTGGGTGGTGTTGAACTGCAAAGTGCTGTTGCATTACGAATCATATCAAGAGGTGAGTTTGCAGGTGAGCCAGCAGCATAAACCCTCATCAGTGCCAATCAGAAGTGAATTTAAAGGCAGACTGAGCTATCTGCAAGCTCCATCACATTTGTAAGAAGGGGAGTGAGCTTGGGGCTGGTAGTTTTATTTTGGTCCCAGGAAACTGCCTGAATTAGAGAGGATGCATGAAGTGAACACCAGTGTGAAGAATTTGAAATGAAAGCCTTGTCTGTACTGTTTGATGCCTTGACCTTCTCAAAAAAGATTCCTTGTTGCATTCCTCACTTTAGATGTAGCCAAATAAATATGACTACTGTGGTGGCAGAGCACAAATTTCCCGAGCCAGAAATTGGCTTTTTTTGTGTAGCAGCCTTAGTTTCTCCCTTTGTCACGCTCATCCAAGTGAACTGTCTGTTATGTATAATTAATTTTCTCCTCTCTCCCAGTTTATTTTTATCGCCCACTTTTAACCATTCCTTCAAAGGACCCCTCCCCCGCTTCCATCCTCCACAGTTCCTGCTGAAAGTGACAGCTGCTCGGATACGGGGGGATGCTTTTTGAAGCAGGCACTAAAAAGACCACTCACTCAAGACGACTTGGAATAGAAAAATGTCTGTCGTTCTGACAGTATCAAAAACATGCCTGCTAATCTGGCTGCAAATTGAAAATAAATTCCACTGTAGTCTGTGCTGCCTGTTGACGAAAAGAATGTACATGGTCTCCTTTTGTTAAAAGAGTTGTTGATTAGTTTGGTTGGCGTGTTAAGCAGAGTGAGGATGAGGTTGACTTGTAGGGCACGAACAACTTTGCAAAACACGTTTTGCAGGTACTTCGTTTTATTGACAGGAGCACCGTGTTAGGTTAATTTTCCTGTAAAATCAAATTGACAATCTCATAATTTCTGGAATGGGCTCTCATCCAAACCAAAGAAACACTGTAATTGGTTGTGTTTGACCCACAGTCCCTTGGCACGTCATCAACTGAGATTGAGTTACAGTCATCCTGAAGGTTCCATCTGAAGGTCCAAAGATGTAGTGTTGACCCCCGTTTCCACTTCTGACCCAGTGGCCTTGTGTAGAAATCCCACCGCCCCCGCAGCTAGTGGGCACGGTCTCAGCATATGAGGTTTCCTCCCCAGCATGCCAATGCTCTTGTCAGCATTCTGTCCACCACACCTCAGACACTTGACTCAGACAGGCAGCTCAGCTTCCCGATTTGTGTGGACATAAAAAAATGGATCTCTTGTTGCATTTCCTCCTGTGAAGAAGAGCTGGGGCCTGCTATCGATCATATTAGGAAGTCACAGTTCTGTCCTGAAACGTAAGACAGCAACTATACCTGTCATCTGTATAATTTTATTGCTAAACTGCGCAGCTGGCATGGCAGGTTACACGTAGTACGTTCTGTTATTCTGGTTATTCCCGTATCATTTTATTCTATTTCTTGCTTAGTCACTGTAGAGGGAGTCTTCCAAAATCAATATAGCCTACAAGATCCTTAATGTAAATCAAACTCAGGTGAGTCTTTAAACCTCCTCACTAACTAATAAGAATTGTGTGGTGGGGAAACACCCACATTCAACTTACCTTGAAGCTGTTTAATAGCACACTGTAGTTAGGACTCAGTTTCTTTTTTTTAATAAAAAAGATCTGGTTATTTATCAGGGTTTATTAGGCAGTAATCATGTGAGGTCATACAATTTCAATGTAAATTGTAAAAAAAAAAATGAAAATGATAAGCGTCCACTATAGTGTCCAATGAATACACCACTGTAGAGCTATAGTGTTCTATTGATTGAACAAGTGTAGATGTACATGATAAGGTGTCACCGTACAGTATTGTTGTTCTGCTATGTCGGAATATGTCAGCGTCTAAAACGTTGGCATGTGGTCGAGGTCATCACCAATCATCCAATGTTTGCCTTCCTAAGTTGCTTTTGAGCAAAGAACACCAGATTTCACTGGTTCAGTGCGGGGGAAAAAAGCAGATCTTTGAGTCTATTGAATCTGGCCCAGCCTGTCAGTATCATTGGCAGAAAGTGTGTGTTGCTGATGTTGAGATAGACTCTGTTTAGACGAGGGAGCCTACTGGTTGTTTACTGTGCTCACTAGAGTCTGTCTGCCTCTTCAGGCATGTTTGGCTTGTTAATGAGAACCACTGTGTGAGAGAGGAGGCAGCGCACTGTGGGTGTGTGTGCATGTATTTGCATCGAGATAATCATCAGTTTGCACAATGTACAGGACGATGGTATACAGGATGCTATCTGAACATGTGCGTGTGCGAGCATGGGGACTCCTCGTGTTTAATGTAAGGTAGGACTCTCCACTGTGGAGTAGATGAAACAGTGAAGAGTTTACACAAGCACATAGCCATTTATTGTTGTGATTAATGTTAATGGTGCAGCAGCTCATAATTGCTTGCTTCCCCCCCCTTTTAGTCTCTGTAGCTCCCACTTCTTCATTCCTGTCTTCCATCCTTCTTGCCCACACACAGCCTCCTGGTTTCTTTTGTATTTACCAAGGGGTATCCTAACTAATTCAGGCGGTCTGTTCTCCCAGCCCTGTAAATAAGACTAATAGAAGGCGGGCCTTTGAAGAGAGCCACTTGCCCAGGGAAAGCATGGCCGTGGGCTAGCCTATTAATCAGCTAGCTGCCTGTCTGGCCCCTTTACTGTGGCTGGGTTGTGGACTAGCCAGCAACAACCCCCATGTTAGCGGAAGGAAGGGCGACTTATTCCAAGAGAGGTCAGCAGTATGGTGGTGTCGCCCCTGAGGCAGTGGCGGGCATTGAGAAAGTGTGTGCATATGTGTGTTGGACACAGGCAGGATCACTCTCCCTCTCCTCTCCTTTAAATGCACTCTGGCTTGTGTTTGTGTGCGCGCACAGTCACACGTGCACACACGCTCCATGGCTCATAAACCACACACTCTGATGTCAGCACCTGCATGTGTGTTTACCAGATGGAGATAAGTGCTCATTTATTCATTTTGTTTATCACTCATTTTTTTCCCTGAATGCCTGGCACTCTTTAGATGTGGGCTGGTGCTTCTGGCTAGTTTAGTGTGTGTGTGTGGGGGTGTGTGTGTGTGGGGGTGAGGTCTTATGTAGGCAGACACTTCACAGAAAACCAGTAAAAGGAAAAAAACATTTTCGTTTTTCAGCGTAACAGAAAGGGCAGTTAGCCTTCTCAAATCCACTGTGCGATCCCACTTCAGCTGCAAAAAGAAGGGTAGATTTTGAGTAGCTTTAGCCCTAAATCACTTTGGAGCACTTCCCAGCCTCTCACCTCCCCACGTGTAACTCTCAGTAGCCACTTTTTCACAGCAGGGCCAAGTGGGGACCTGTCAGGGTTTGGGGCCAACTCAAAACATTTCTAAGCTCTTACTGAAAGCAGTATTAGTTTATTTGAAACTGTTATCCAGATTACAAATGATTGCTGTTAAAGCAACACTATTGGCGCTTACCCACTGCTAGTAGCAGCTCTACTCGGCTCGGCCGCGTTGCCCCGTCCTCATTTTTCCATTGCAGATTTAGTACCGCCTCATGCGTGAGGCGAGCGCGGCTGGTCGTCATAGCGCCGCCGCAGGAAACTGCCGTGACCTAACGCAACACACACACAGAACGTCGAAGGTGTGTTGTTGTTGCCACAGCCAGACGACAAATTTTGTTTCAAAAGAAGCTGGAGGCAGCAAAAAAACCCACCGCTGGCTAAACTACTTAAAATTGGCGGGTTTGTTCAGGACACCCCTGTCTGTCGCTAGCAATGATGACGCAGTGATTAGTGACGATTCTCTCCGACCAATCAGTAGTCTGCAGGTTTTCACGTCACCTTTTGGTATCACCTCTCCTCGCTTGGAACCTCGACGGAGGTGATGCTAAAGAAATAACCTGTTAGCAGGTACCAGGGACTTTTTTTCATAATGGAAAACCAAAAAAGGAAGGCGAAAAAGAGTCGAGGCGAGTCGAGCAGGTACCATGTAATGGAAAAACGCCATAAGTAACTCTTAGCTGCAGCTGTAGTTCCAATGAGACAACCTGTAGGGGACCGAAGCGGGAAAAGTTACATAGTGTTACAACAGAAATAGATATTGTAACCACAGAAATGTTATTTTAAAGAACACTGGAACATAAATAATAGTGCAAGCCTGTTATACTTTGTAGTAGGTGCAGGGTAGTTACTCTACAGCCCTAATCAAATGGCACTTTTCCATTACATGGTACCTGCTCGACTCGCCTCGACTCTACTCGCCTTTTTTGGTTACGAAAAAAAGTACCTGGTACCTGCTAACAGGTTCTTTTTTTTTAGTACCACCTCAGTCGAGGTTCCAAGCGAGCTGAGCCGATACCAAAAGGTGTCGGAACGCTTCAGAGGGGGGTGTCCTGAACAAACCTGCCATTTTTAAATAGTTTAGCCAGCTGTGTTTTTTTTTTTTTTGCTGCCTCCAGCTTCATTTGAAACAAAATGTGTCGTCTGGCTGTGGCAACAACAACCCACCTTCGACGTTCTGTGTGTGTGTTGCGTTAGGTCACGGCAGTTTACTGCGGCGCCGTTATGATGACCAGCCAAGCTGAGGCGGTACTAAAATCTGCAATGGAAAACGGACGCGCAGTGCGTCGAGGCGATTAGAGATGAGGCAAGTCGAGCAGGTATCATGTAATGGAAAAATGCCAAAAGTGTTATGTCCTTGCCTGAGAAATTGTTTGGATTCCTGGAAAAACGGTGGAGCCACATTCAAATGTCAAATTACAAATGTGTTGTCTGAAACTCACACTTAAAACGGTGCTGAAGCAGCATAGAATATCCTACACCTCCTTCCTCTACTACCTCCTTTTCTTTCCACAGCTTCTTTGTCAGCTCCCTCTTTTGTGTTCCTTTCAAAGGGTTAAAGAGGGAGAAGTGATGAGTAGCCCGCCGAGTCTGGCCTCCATTGTGCGTTGGCATTGTGCCACTGCATAGCATGTCGACCATAGACACATGTACAAGGGACTTTTCTCTACTCGCAGACGCTACCGTTACCCAGTAATACTACTCCCACCTCTTGCAAATCAATGCAAATACTTAGGTTAGTGGCATTAGGAGGCAAATGATAACACTGTTATTTCATAAGCAGCTCAATGCAACAGGGCTTCAAATAAGGTTTATAAGCTTTACTTTTTTCACAACATTGCTTCTTTCTTGACCGACAACTTCCTGGTAGGCATTGATGAACAGCTTGGAGAACCTTCTTCTAACATCCAACAACTTGAGCCAAAAGTTTTAGGATGCTCCTGAAAGACCGGTTGTTTTTCCTCTACTCCCTCAGTGAAAACATGTGCTCGAGGACCGTAAAACCCATTTCCACCCCTTTCCTCCCTTACGTAGCTTGTTAAGGAGAAAACCACTCGACGGCATGTTGTGTCAAACATTGGCGGCTGCTTAGTCTAATTCTTTTAGCAGACCTGGGTTACCTCCGTGCTGCAACGACGTCCCGGGGGTGCTTTTAAGTCGTCTCCTTCTCCTCAGCCCCCTGCAGAGGAGAGGCAAGCAGAGCTGGGGCACTCTGGGAATAAGTACTTCAGGCCAGACAATGGTGGACCGACGAAAAGGGGGTGGGCCGACTGTAACCAGAAATAAAAGAAGAGCAGGAGGAGAAGGCCTCCAAGCTGGAAGAAGGGGTGGGATAGGGGGAGGTCAAAGGTTAGACTGATCCCAACTTTAAAGGTGGAGTGAGGCCATGGAGGTTTTATTGCCCTTGTGTTGCTTTTTGCCCAGCCTGGAAAGAACCTCTGAGCTGCTACTGCATCGTGGGGGAGGGGTGTTAAGGTGGGTGTGAGTGCAAGCTACACATTGCTGTCCCATGATGGCTCCAGTTGTGCTCGGTGACCTCTGACCCTGACCTCCTTTCTCCCTACCAGGAGCTGTCACATAGGTCAGTGGTATGTCATCTCCCACAAGAAGAGAACTAGGGTAGCGAGGAGCATCTTTAAGTGTTGCTCATTGGTTGTTTCAGAATAGTTTTGAGCTTGCCCAAGCGAGTCTGTTCTCTCATCTGGTAGATTTTCTGGTTCAGCTAAGGAGGCCGAGCATGTGACGAAGCTGCCAGCAAACATGAAGGAATGCGCCAGCGATACCATTCAGCTCTTGTCGGGCCACCACATTCCAAATGAAATGGGGTGTGTAACTTGTGACTGGTGTGATGTGCTGATGCGTGGCAGCTGGGAGGAGTTACTTCCTGTCTCTCCAAGTCCTTCTCTTGGGGCCTTCCTCCCACCTCTGCCTCACCAAGATCCGTGATTTTGGTTGGAATGCAGTAGGAACCTTGTTTCCCATTGCATGTGGAAGAATGCGGCTGTTCTGGTTGATTGGCTCGGGCTCTCCGTTGTTTCAGAGTGTGACCTCATTTGGCCCTCGAGATCAGCGTGACATCGCCCCTGGTGCACCAGCAGCCTCTGTCTGCCTGCCCTCTGACACATGACGGATAGTATTTGTCCAACTGGCACTTGAGGCAACAGTGAATCTTGAGTGTAGCTTAATAAACAGAGGCATAAAACCAGTGATTAATTTTAGAACGGACAAAGGGGGCAGAAAAGTTTCAATTTTCCATGCAAAAACATCATCAAGCTGAAACATACTTTAGAATTGGCCATACATGACTTTTCCATCTCCCAAACTACTAAAAAAAAGACACATTTCAGAGCTATCACTACATGTGCTGTTTTCAAAACATGGCACAAGCTGTTTTTAGCTCATTCAAAAGGCACACCTTATCCTGCCCTCGGCAATCAGTGTTACAGTCAAACTTGGCCACAGCACAGACACATTTTCAAAAGTAGCCCGTCTCCCAGTCTGCTTGTAGCTGCATCAACATAAAAGCCTTGAGCGTTCAGATTTGTGAAAGGGCGGGATAGGAGAAATCTGAACAAAATGATGCCAGAGCCTGCACCTCGGCCAGAAACGGCTGAGGGAAAAGAAGACAGAGGAGTGAGGGGAGGGAACTTGGCAGCACTAGCTAACTCAGAAAAGCAACAAGGCAGCTCGCACCAAAGAATAATAAATAATGTTGTAGAGAGAAGCTCTTGTGTGCAAGGTAGGGGGGAGAAGAAGGATGACAAAAACTCAGAGAAGCTGAGTCAAACTTTAATTAAGGACTGAATGCAGCATTGGAACATCTGCTGTTGCTTGTGCCACCCTGCCACACCGGCTTTACGGCTTTTTTTTTATTTCGAAGCGAAGCCAAACAGATGTTACGAGGGGGTGGTGATTTTACCAGATGAGAAGTTTGGTTTCAGGGAAAAGGAAATTAAACCCTCCCACTCTTTCGAATGGTGATTTTCATGGAATTAGTATTACGGTCTGCTGGCCACAGCAATGATGATTGTGACCCTGTGCTATCTTGTTAACTACCCCACACTTCATCGCCATCTCTGTTGAAGTGCTTGTGAGCAAGATACGGACCGCCTGCATTATGCAACGGCAACATAAAACAATGCAGAATTGTACCTTTTGCTTCCTGCTAACTCACTGCGAGCTGCTCAGGATAATAACATTGTCTCTAAATATTAAACTGGGCTCTAAATAATGCCGCTTGTCATAGGGGCTGAACTATAAACCATATTTATCGAATTACGACCATTATGGATGTCTTGCTCGCTTAAATTTACTGAAATCGCAAATTATTATAAATGATCTGAATCCCATATGATTAACTATTAAACTGAGAATCGTTGTGACAGCCAGACACCTAACCAGACAATGGACAACATATCAGCCTGCAGCGTAGTCGAGTGGTTAATCGGGTCAAACACCAGAAGTTAGCCAAGAGGAGATATAATGCATTGATATATTAATAAATTACATTTTTCGTTCTCAAAGTCAACAATTGATCGTGATATAGATTTTAGGTTACATCGTCCATCGCCCCAGCTAGTCATTATCACTGCGGTATTGAGCTTTGTGCCATACCTGTCCTTCGTGGTCAGCGTTGTGGCGTGCCAGCTATTTCCACTGACGCTCACAATGAGTGTTTCACTATTAGGCGATGTTCACCTCAGCTTGCACTTAGTGGCGTTTCAGTCTCTCCCTCTGATCCAAATGTCTGTCATCATCAACTTGGAGAGATCCCATTTGGTTGGGCTCGCTTGCCCCCTTTATCAGTGTCCCTGTCTCTCCCACACTCTCCCGCTTTCTCATTTTGTCACTCTCCTATGGAGGACGTGATGAAAATGGCTGTTTAATCATGCAGAGAGGTCAACCAATCAAAGGGCCCGGGCCGAGTGATTTAAGGGCATATTCAGAGCACAGCTGGAGGGAGAGAGTAAGGGAGAGCGACAGGGGGAAAGAGAGAGACGGGTTGGGGTTTGATTGCTGTATGGCGCAGGTCACCTCTCATCCACTTAGCACTGGTCTCGTTTCACCAATAATTGTCCCTGATAGATTGATGTATAGGCAGGGAGATGAATGGATTGAGTGGGTAGAGGGCGGATAGGCAGAGAGACGCGCGCATTAGAGAGCCGACCCGCCAGTGATGAGATACGTACACACACTCCAAACTCACACGACCTCATCAACAGCAGTATAGACCCACGTCTTCCTCCCATTAAATTTGGCAGGCTGCTTACTTCCACTGTAACTGCCGAGTTCCCTATCCCACATCTCACACACACACACACACACACACACACACACACACACACACACACACAGATATGCTGTCTGCAGACAAGATAGTTCTCACCTGAATGTCAATGGGAGAGAATGACAGATGGTTGAGAGGAGCAGGGGAAGTACAGACAGACAGAGACAGTGATTGCCTCCTGAACCTCTGTCGCCTGTCTTAGGTTCCTGTCACCCGATATCCATCTATGAAATAGATATTGTATACGGAGTAGGCATGCCGCATTAGTCGGTGTTACACCAGTCTTGCACAGTGTTTGGCCATACACCGATTACAAAACTTGCCCACCGCCCCAACCTTCATTTTATTTTAGAAATAAAACCCATTTTGTTACTTTAGCAGCGCCCACATTCATCAAATAAAAAAAACTCTTATTCATAGAATAAGGGTGTTAGCAAAACTTCCAACAGTTGGATGACGGACGCTACATTTAACAAAAACCTAAAGTGTCTGCTCCGTACAGCAGCAGAGTCGCAGCACAGAGTAGCAGGAGAAATATTTCACTTATCACAGATGATCGGCGCTGCTTCTGCACTATGGGGCCATAGAGCAGGCGCACTAGAGACCTACTTCCGGTTTAGCGTCTAGGGAACTTGAATGGGGATTAAAGGATTTAATCGTGCAGCTCTTCTAGACTTTCCAAATGTTATCGGACCACATAGATCAAATTTTGATGGGCTTGTGATGTGTGAAAAAATGTATCCACTGATTAACAGAAGTCTCTTTTACAATGTAAGTTTATGGGAACAAGTCTTTTTGGGCCCCATGGCATCATGGGACGGACACGTAAATTGGAATTCCACTGTTTGGCCGCTATGTCAAATTGGCTTCAAAGCCTGTCTTCTTGGGGGCCTGGTGTGGACTAACTTAAGATTCCTTTATGTGGTCACCTCATGAAAAGTCAATGCAACAAATCCTGCTCTGCAATTTTGAATTTGACATACTTTATTAATCCCGCAATGGAAATAAAAACTTTTTCCATGTCATGAAATTGATAGCAGTATAAAGTGTGCCATTTAAGGCTGAGAGGTAGAAAGTTGGTGCCAATATCTTACCATAGTAAGGTTGTAGAAATTATACTGAAGTAATTGTACAGTCGCTGTAGTAACCTCCAGTCACCGTTTATTACCAAAGACGACTGCAGACAGCCCTGGTTATTAGCAGGGTCATAAGCCCAGATCTGGTAACCCATGTCGACCCATTCACTCTGACATCAATTACATGTTTTGGTTCATTGCAGAACTATTATGTTCTCTCCCTTACCATTCATCATTTTGTCTTAAACCCCCTCTTAGTCCTGTTTTACTTATCAGACCTTTAAAACTGCAATGACAGTGCCAGTTGATCTCTTTTCTTTCTGTTAGATTTCTGTTTAGATTGCACTCAAAAGTGGTTGATTGCTATTAAGGTCCTTTTAACATTTTTGAAGTATCTTGTTATTGATGTGCTTAATCTACATGGAAGTGTAATGTAGCCTTTTGCCTGGTTGCCATGTTGTGTTTTTTTCCTTCACATTAGCATTGCAGAGAAAGATTGAAGGGAATTTCACCAGGTCCTGACAGGGGTATTGCCTGATCAACTTTATTGAGTCATCAGTATTGACTTTAGCTCCTGTTCACACATCACACTAACATGGCACATTTCCACAAGGTTTGAGGGTGAAAGGGATGTCTTGTCACTCCTTCCCTGTATTTTCTGCCTGGCTGTCTCTCTTCAGTGCTTTCCTCTTCTTTCTTTCCTGTTTTTTTACGTCTCTTTGTTCATTAGGCCTGTAACAATTATTGCATAATTGTCTAATTGTCAGTATTTTTTACGTTTACTCAGTAAACATAATACAACTTTTTTTTGCCAAATGGCATCGTTTTGTCATTGATTACATGCCACTTTGCAGTAATACAACAGATCTTATTTATTGATATTGATTGATTTCAGTATCGATCGATCCAACACCAAAGATTCTTTTGTACCCAAAATCGTTTCGGTGGTCCATCAACTCGTTCGAATGAGACATAAGAATAATGGTAATGATATATAAAGTAATGGAGAATTCCGCCTCCAACCTGTAGGGGGACCGAAGAGGAAAAGTGCTTTGGTGCCTACTGTAAAGGTGCTGGTTGACAAGTAGCTAATGCTAATGCTTGACGTTAGCTAATTCTTGGTGGGTAACATAAGATTATGACATCGTTCAACACGGTCAGTTATTTTTAGTATGATTGTTTTGACCATGGTTAACAACTCTGGGCTAGGCCTGCACGATAAATCGTTACAAAATCGTGATCTCGATTCACCCTGTTGACGATTAAATTTTTAAATGACTTTGATTTTAAAAAACTAATTAAAAAGGGCATTTTCGGCCTTTATTTTGGTAGGACAGCTCTCACAAAGTTCAGGGCTTCACCCTCAGCCAATGACAAAGCGCCTTTTAGTCACGTGTTTCACTCGTCGAGTGAGCGCGATAGTTCGGAAATAAACCAAATGGATATTGATGGAAAAAAATCGTGGTAGAGAATCGTGATATCAATTCTAAGCTAAAAAATCATGATTCATATTTTTCCCCAAATCGTGCACTGGGCTGACCCACGAATTCATCAGTAGCGTTAACTGTATAGATAGGCGACTAATCTAATGGTTATTTAGCCAGCTAGCACACGCCTGTCTGTGTGCCTCACTCTCCCGGTGCTGCAAGGCTTCAGTCGGGATGAGAGCTGCGGCCCCGGCCAGGGGACACATCCACTAGCAGCCAGCCACATTCATTACACCAATCCAAACCCGGTCAGCACTTAACTCCGGTGCTAAGGACACTAACGGCAGTTTACTGAACCGTCGGGAAACAGACTCAGGCACCCGAGTCAGAACAGCGGCCATTCATAACGTTACACCTCCGTTGGAAGGGGTGTGTCGTGATTCTGCCTTCTCACTCCGCAACACAGGTTCGTGGATCTGAGTGTCGCGATTTCGGTTTCATATCGCATATCGTTACAGCCCTAATTTACACAGGCATGGACAACTTGTTGCGCAGAGGCTAAAGAAGATGGGGATCAGTGGCAAGTGTTGATTTGACTCGGTTGTTTTTTGCTTTTATTCCTCACCTGTATTGTCATCGGAAAGTTGTGGGGTGGGCTGGTGGACCAGTACCCTAAGACAATTTAACTTGGTTTGGATGTAGATTCAGTTAACCTTTTGAGAGTATTTGACATCTTCAAATTGCTGATTTTTGTCTTAAACAATCATCCAAATCCAATCCAGTTCATGATATCGATCTCTCTTTTCCATTGTCTTTTCTGTTAAATCTACTAAGGGCATAAGGAGATGACAACAAGTATCCATGTCTGTTTGACAGCTGCACTATTCAGCAGTAGATATTTTGTTGCTTTGTGCTCACCGTGGCTCTGCTCGTGTTTCTGATATAGCCGATGAGTTAGTGTTTGCAGAGTACCACTCAAGCAGATAGCTGGCCTCTTGCTCGCTCTCTCACTCTCTCTTTCTCTTTCTCTCTCCCCATCTCTCTGACCTTGCGTCGGCGTGTGCTGATGAGCGCTGAGTGGATCCACTCATGTGTGTGCACGCGTGTGTGAGAGCTCGAGAAACCGTGGGAGCTCCATTTGTTGTGTAAATGCGAGCCGCTAATTGACTGCCGGGCACGCAGCCTCTCCTTCACCGGCTGAACCCTGCCCTCCGCCGGGGCCCGGGGATCCTGCCAGGGGAATGTTTGCCCCCTCACACACACACACATCCACACACGCTCACAACACCCTCCCTTTCTCTCTCTTCCTCTGTTGGAGCAGGCCTGGCACTGGGCCAAAGTGAGGATGGGCACAGCGCAGGCCTTTCTGTTCTCTTGTCTGTGTCGAGCTCTCATAATGAAAAGCTACACGGCATTTACTCATAATCACATGCTGTGCTTTTTGACACTCTTTTGATACAATTTCTCATCTCACAAAAAACAATGAGTTTTCTCTTTATATACTAAATTTGTATTTGTTGGATACGTTAGATATTTTTTGAAACAAGCACACCATGGGGAATCTTGATGAATAGGTACTATGGCTGTACCAACATTCTAAGCTTCTGTTGAGGTTTTCGAATGAAGATATCATTATCTTTATCAAAAAAAAAGAAATACTCATAACAAAATCCTCAATCCAAATAAAGTGACTCATCGGATTCAATTGGTAAATAAACTTTCTTCAATGAATATAACTCGTCAGTTTGGTCAACATCAACACATTTAGGCGCAGGCTAATTCAAGAGACAATCAATCAGTGTGAGCGATCATTGCTTCTGAAAGCTTCTGAAAGCTAGAGCCTGGCAGGCAGGTTAGCCAGCCACTGTGCACTCTGCTGCTGCTGACTCCGATTCTCCACTGGGACGCGTTTCTGCTGCGTTCCGTTTTTTTTCCGTCCTCCGCCACGCGCCATACCACACCGGGAACGTCTCAGAAGTGGAGCGCCATGCTGCCCGACCCGCAGAATATATTGACTCAATAAGTACTTTACAGAACAATTGCGTGTCTATTAAGCTAGTATCTACCTTCCACTCCAGGCACTCCTTTTTTTTGTTGTTGTATGATTCATTTGTAGGATTTTGAGCATAACAGATACATATTACACCTCATCCGTGAAGTGAAACTAATACAAAGAGTCATTCTGTGAAACAAGGTACTAACAAAGAGACGGTTTACCCCCAACTCCCACCCCCCACCCCCTTCCCTCCCTTACAGAAAGGTATCAATGAAATAGGGTAAAATGGGTTTTGATACAGGTAATCTTGGTAGTGGTAGTCTAATATAGGCCATGCATGCGTTCACATATACATAAACATACTTATATACAAGTCATGCATGCTCATACGCTCACACAGACAAACAAATAACACAAAAATAAAAAAATAAATCAGGAGGTAAGGAAAGGAAGAAAAAAAAGAATAAATAAATAAACACCAGCAAACAAACAAAACAAAACAGCTACTGTGCTACAAGCTACTGCCTATGTGGGGGGGGGGTATAACTAGTTGCACTCCAGGCACTCCTATAGTTAAACTCCATGCCTTCTATTTTCTGGCTTTGTCGTTAAAAAAAGATCTGTGATGTGGTATTATGTTTTTCAACCTCCAAAATGAATCTGTCGTTGTCCATGGTGTTGTAAAGGAGACATTAACAATAGTGGGGGTGTGTTTTGGTAAATTGACTGGATACTCTCGCTGTATGACTTCCTGCCCGGCTGTCCGAACGGCCCGCACCTCGCGTGAAAATGGACCTGCTGCGTATCTTTAGCGGAGCGGAGAGCCGCTTCACACGAGCTTCTGGGAAGCTGGTGGTTTATCAAACATTGACTTGAATGGCCGCGATTGCTCGCGGGGCACATCACGCGCCCGGAACACAGTGCAGATGCGGCTGGTGGACAGACGGCAGAGACGTTTACCAAAAATGGAGTCATTATGGATTGGATAATCACATCAAATAAATTGTACACATAAAAAAATATATACATATAATTTAAAAGGCCTGGCTTACAGCTTTCAGGTGATTGGCCAAACTTGTTGTAGATTTGTGACATGCCAGTTTCCTTTGGCATAGCCTATCTGGCACTTGGCTTTTTGGTTGTCATCTTTGCAAATTTTGACGCTGTATTCACAGCCAGAACAAAAGGAAAGTGCATTGAAACATAGACACAAACAGACACAAATCAAAATTGTTCACATGGCTCAGATATGGCACAGTGGTAGTTAAAAAGTGCAAAGCAAACTGTGTTTTGTGTATCATAGAGACTGTTGTGAAGGAATCACGGAAATTCAATCAGAATTACAATACTTAGCAGGAAAAAAACACACACACACACACACACACACACACACACACCTCCTTGTGCTCAAGTTTTCCCAGGCCAGTCCATTGTTTTGCAGAGGTAAACATCAGGGGGCACAGAGAGGGGAACATATAAACAATAAACTGACACACTCTCCCGTAACACTCTGTTTAGACTGCAAACACAATGGAGCATGTGTGTATTTGTGTTTGTGTGTATGTTGCCAGCGCCACAGTAAACTGTAGGTCTGAGAAAGAAAGTCAGTGTAGTACCTGGTGCAAAAGAATGGCAACTTGCCGATTTCAGACCAATAACCTTCCCGCGATTCACATGCATCCAAATGTCAACTATGTCACCTTTCCATTTTTGGCAGTTCAGAAATGCTGAGAATGCAGTGGGTTGGCAGTGAGTAAGTCAATAAGTAGCCATAGTGGAATGCTCTGCCATGTAAGGCCCGTTTAATTTGATATTCACAGTATATTTCACAGTATTTGTTCATGGTGTGCATGAGAATGGTACTTGACTTTCAAAACTGGTCTACATTTAAATGCAAAGGACTGTTATTTTAGGTGTTTATGGCAGCACATGAGACACAAAGACAAAAGCAAGGATTTAACATCAAGCTCGCCACTTATGCTCTAGAGACAACAACAATAGGATTAGCTGGCACGCTAAATAACTAAGGCCTAGGGCAAGCCTCTTATACTGTCACAAGGCCTTTATATATATATATATATATATATATATATATATATATATATATATATATATATGTATGTGTTAATATTAAAGTTTAAGTATTAAGTATTATTAAAGTTATTTTAATAAAGTAAACTGCCTTAACTTGCACAATGACTTCCATTTAACATAAATTAAGAATTAAGAAATATGTGCATACTTTATAAGATAAATTATTAGACCATTTCTTGCTTGAGATGGCAAACACATACTAATACCTAAAAACACTACTGTAAAAGTGGCATTGAGGATATCTCAGGCCGTGACAAGTGTCATATTTATTGTTTGTGTTTGCACTGAACCAGTGGAGCCGTTAATGGCCAAAGTTGCCCAACAAGTTTGATTCTCTACAGTTGCAGCCGGAGAACAGGAACATCTAGTATCCACAAGTGGGAACGAAAACAGAGTTAGATTGAAAGAGACAGGAAAAAGTTCATTTGGAGTATCACTGTCGAGGAAGTGTTCATCACTCGTTCGCCATTAAAAGCAAATGCATTTCCTGTTTTGATCCCACTGTAATCCCCACCTCTGCTCCACAAACACATTCACTGCCAATAAAGCTTATTGAATCATATTGACTGTGTGCGGAAGTGGAGAGGAAAGAGGGAGAGACAGAAAATGATAGGGTGGCTAGAAAGTGGAGCGAGGGAATGGAAAGCAGGAAAAGAGGAAGTGAAACGGAAAGAAACAAAAACGTAGAGTAAAACACTACGTGAGGGAAAGAGAAAAGACAGGGAAAGAGCAAATTGCTCTTCCTGCCTGCTAGCTGTACCAGCAGTATTGCTGCCAGACAGGCAGTGTTGAACTGAGTCAGCAAGACTTGAACTGGGGCCCTAGCCTATAGCCTCGGGGCCGCTAGTAACACACACACACACACACACACACACACACACACACACACACACACACACACACACACAGACAGACAGACACGGTGTCAGACCTGTCGCCCTATTCTCCTCAGCCCTCCAGCTCCAGCCCTAACTATAGCTGTTCAGCCAACCACTCTTAATTAGTAGCTGCTGCTGCCGCCTGCCCTGCCCCGGCGCCACTGTGGTAAAGCCCCAGCCCCACATCTGTGTGTGTGTGTGTGTGTGTATGTGTGTGAGTGAGTGATGGGTTGCAGTATGTGTTTACTCTGTGCATCAGCTGCAGTGTTGCCACTGTGCCCTCTTTGCAGTGTGTATGCATGCGTTCCTTGTGATAGTACGTTGTGCAGGCGGAACAGCTGGACCAGGAAGTCAAGACAACGTACTGCTGGTTTTGCTCAGCAGAGACTGTGGTTTTGTGCATCACATTGTTGCACCACATGCTCTGTCTCTTAAGTCTCTTTTTAATCTCTTCATCTTTCTCCTGTTGCCGCTCAAGAGAGCTGGCGCTTCTAAGCTGACATCAAAGAGGAGAACTAAATGCTTTCTTAGTGCCACTTCTTCAAGATCACATTGACCTAGTGCATGAGAGTAGAAATGCTCAGAGAGGCTAAAAATACACGACGACTGTCAAGTAAATGTATATTTCCCCTATTTCCGATGTTCTGGGAGCGCTTTAGAAACAGACTGACTTCACAGTTTAAGGAGATGGGTTCAGGATCCCGTTTCACTGTTGTTCTTGTTGAGGTTTATTCCTGTCAAGAGAGTCAAGTGTGCATACCTTTTGTGTGTATTTACTGCTTAAATACTTGGCCATACTTCAACAACCACAAGAGACAGACAGTATTGCACACATTACTTCTTCAAGCTTCCTGTCTGTGTTCAAACTCCATACATCTTTCCCCTCCCTGCTTCTCATCGCATCCTGTCATGTTCATAGTATGAGGTGGAGGTGAGGGTCTCGTCCAAACTGTGGATCAGGCTGACGTATTTCTCCCTGAGGACCCTAAGTACAGACACATAGCTTAAATAAGTCTGCCAGCTGCTACGGCAGCCACTGGCCTGCTTATCAAGACCATAATACAACAAGAGAGAGAGAAGACAAGCTCAGCTTAGCACAGGAAATGCATACAGCTGGAATACAGACAGTGGATGATGTTAAACTAGCCCCACATGCACGCTTTCAATGCATACTAGAGGTGTGAATCTTCACTGATCTTTCGATTCAATTACGATTATCATGTCTTCGATTCGATATCTCGATGCGTCAAATACATTTTTCTATTAAAGCCATATAGGATATTTAATAGGGATGTCCTGATCAGGTTTTTTTGCCCTCGAGTCCGAGTCATTCGATTTTGAGTATCTACCGATACCGAGTCCCGATCCGATACTTCTATCATAATTCAAATAAAAACTGTAAGGTTGTTAGGCATACATTAAATTGTAAACAGAAATAATCGATTATGGCCAGGCCGAATAACGATGCAGCATCGTCCATGTCCACGATGCGATGCATCGATTATTTGATTAATTTCAACACCTCTAATGCATACACATTCATATCTGTTCCTGAAGGAACGCAGGCCACAACCCAGCAACACAGTGACCTTAGCGGCATTGCGCGGCCCCTTTCACTCCTATGCCAGATCTAGGCCACACAGAGTCACGCTTGCTAGGCGAAGCACCTCAAGCGTCGCCCATCGTCATCCATTCCCACACAACCACAGCAGTCCATGCATTGATGGATGACTCAAATCCATTCTGAAGTGAGAGATTTGGTTGTGTTCTCAGCCGGGAGCTTTTAAAATAAATGTTCAGAGTGCTGCGCTGCAATTGAGGCTTTCCAGGATTTCTCCTATTTGACATGATAACAGCTTTAAGAGGTTTTTGGTGGTGGTCAAAGCGGTTGTGGTCACCCTACATAATCTGTCGATCTTTTGTAGTCTCTTATTTTCGCCCCTCCTCTTCCTTTCCTAATGAATCAGCTTACAACGAAGCTTAATGTTGTAGTGTGCTCGTTAAGCCCCATATGTAGCTGCAAAATATCCCTTCTTTAGTGACAGACTGACGCATGTGACTACCGAAAAATGAGATCAAAATAAAGGCTACTGAACTAAAGTTAAACCATCTGCTTAAAAAAACGCAGCCCCTTTCCCCTCTTCCCCATCTTTACAGGAATAAATGTCCACCTCCATAAAGACAGGTACATTTGGCTTTTGTTTGCATTGCATACTATTTGAGTCTACAGGTTAGGGAGAAAGAATAATGGGTTATTTTTTTCCTTCCCCCAAGTGCGACTTGACTGCATTTCTAGTAAGAGTTTCATTTGCATTTAAGATGCTAATGTAGCCTTTTGGGGGCGAACAGAAATGGTGAGTGTGTCTGCGCTTTGTTTTGTCCCAGTTATTCATTAGGCTTTAATAATTGCTGCCTCCCGCTTCATACAAACAACGCCAGGAGAAATGGATTCACTTCTTTCTCTCCTCGGAAAGGTCAGGCCGGAATAGCAAGACACCTTCCCGACAGAAATTCACCATTCATTTCTTTCAAAAAACGTGCTTTCTCTTGGACGATTAAGCTGCAAAGCTGTTTGTGTCGCTATTGGGTTTAAGTCAGCCGTTAAAATTCAAATGAGGCGCGCAGATCGAGACTTGAGTATTCCTCTAGAGAGAGAGCACGAAAAGGAAGAAAGAAGCTGGGATCTTCTGAGGACAACTCGCATTGTAGGTACAGTAGAGGTCACAAGCATGACTCTGGTGACGGGTCCTTGTCGTTGTGCGAGCCTCAACCTTTCCCCCTTGTGAATTCCCGAGTTTTAACAAGCCAGAAGAGATCATACAAGCCATCCTTCAGCACACCAAGGGAAGGGTCAGCCGACCTGCAGAGGAAAGTGGATTGCAGTGCAGCGATGGAGACCGGCTTAGTGCTGAATCCCATTATCAAACAGCGTTTGTCAAATAATAGGTCAAGGCCCACTTGTACCAAAGACATATTAGGTTGTGGTTTAATTCCAGAGCTTTGTAGAACTGATTTTGCTCTGTGCAAAGTGATTTGATAGAGAACAAAAGGTTGCTTGTATTAAGCCAGTTCAGACAGCAAACGGGCAAAGCTTGATCTCAGTTGCTGTGCTGAACAGAATACATTGATAACAAGGCTGACAATATCTAGAAGGCCTGCAAAAATATTGCTTATACTTTGCAGTATATTGGGACTGCAGTTGTTTAATATTGATATATATTATCATTCTTGTTATGACATTAACATGCTGACTTTGTTTTTAATAAAATCAAACACTTCAATATTGCTACCGTGCCGGTCCTATACAACTATAAATGTCGAAAACTAAAAGCCCCAATGTCTGTGCTCCATCCAGTTTTGCACCTACACTTCCAAGCATGGCATATATCCTATATAACATTTCTTGCATCATTACCAACTGCATCTACTTCACTTTGAAGCCTAGAGACCTAGCTTGCATAAATACCTAAACAATATTACAGTACGATAATGGCTCTCAAATAACGCCTCAGCCATATTTTCAATCTACTTTGAAAGTGGCGGTGAGTGGCTGAAATAAGCGAGGGATTGGGGAGTTATGAGTGGCAGTAGGTCCCTGGAGGACCATGGAACATGGCAGGTCATTTGCCTGGCCAGTATCGGTGTGATATATTTGTTGCCGACTGAGAATGCACAGGGAGGGTGTGCAGAGGTGGAGGGAGCGAGGTGCTTATTCAGCAGGCTGGAATGCAATAGAAACAGAGGGCAGACTTAATCAGACTGGGGCAAATAACATTTATACACATTTAAAACCACAGGGAGCAGAGTATTTCTTATCTTGCTATGATTGTGCCCCCCAGTGAGGCTATGTCTGTCATGCACAGCAATATTCAGACCTGAGACTAAAATTGCCAGTTTTATTCATCTGCTCTGTAGGAGACACTCTGTGTGGGGCTTTGAGAGAAGTTTGTCTTCCTTCTAAATTCTCTTGTCAAAAAGTTGGCAAGCGTACAACAAGAAGGGCATGTGTGCAGCTTCAGGCCTGCAACATCCAGTGCAGCGGGTGTCCTATAAGCCATAGTTATGCCAAAGACTTTTCATATCCAGTTGCTGTGTTGAACAAGACGCTGATATATTTAGTCCCTCGTCTCTCCTGTCTTCTCTCCTCCCCTCTTTGTTTCTGGCATTCCTCTCACTCACCACTCTTCCTCTCATCTTCCCCCGCTCCCACCAGTCTCTCCTTATCTCTCTACCTCTGTGCTCACATTTCTCTCTTTTCTCCCTCTGTGTTTTTCTTTCTCTTCATATTTGTTGTAATCCTCCCCCATGCTCTCCTCCTCCCCGAAGCTCTACCTCGTCCTGGGCCCTGTTGCTGTAACAACTCTGACAAGCTCTTTGGACACACTTTTCGCTTTGTCTTTCATCCGCCTATATCTCCTTTTTTTCTTCTTCTTCATTCACAGTTTCTTCCCTCCCTCTGCCACTTGCCACATTTAGACAAGGGAACGTCTAATGTAAACTTAGACCGACACAAAGGCCGTCGGACACCCACAGAATACACACACACAGGTCACGTGTACACTAGCGGCAGCTTTATTAATTGTGCTGTCTGCCAAGTTGAGAGACAGTCTCCGTAATATGACCTAATGAACATGTGCTCGAGGTTTCTGTGTGTTTTGTCTTGTGTTGAATCTCACTGCTCCCTCCCCTTGTCTGCCCTGTGTCTGACTCACAATGGCTGATGTTACTCGTCCTTCTGGACCGACAAGTAGGCCCGGCCCTTCCTTTTGGGATGCCTCCAAGAACAGCCAGGCGCCTCTCAAAAGGCCCTGATCAGGAAATGGATGTGTTGGACTGAAGACAGGAATTCTACTTAGACGTTTTGGCCTGGGGAGGGATATTTTGGTAGAAAAGTTGGTAGACTGTGGCTTCCAGTTGGTTCTACCTTCATCAAAACCTTAATTATGCTCTTTCGCACATTCTCATACAACAAATGCTAGTTTGATACAATAGTACATACAATGAATGATTATATTTGCTTAGAAAATAGTTTTACTTCTTGGTAGACAGGTTTGTAGATTGTAGCCCAATCGGTTTTCCTTTTGCTAGATACAACCTACAACATGTAGCTATAAGCAATAGCATTTTCTAAAAGTGCAGCTCTCACATTATATTTAATACTGTTTTATTATGCCCATTTATTTTTATATATGTTTATTCTTGTTAAACAGAGATAATTGTTTTTTTCATTTGATGTTAACTTGATTAGCATAAGACAAAAAAGACGGAGAAAATGAACACCTACGAATCACAGTTAATGTAAGATTTTCACAATGACAAAACTTGTTTTTAAAGGATATGCTGCACACAGGTTAGAAGAAAGAAAAAAAGCTGCAGGCTGTGATGGTCGGTGAGATACAGAGGAGTGATGTCTCTGAAGCCCGACTGGGTGACCTGAATTTTGTGTCTATGTGGAAATAATAATAAGAGATGAATTCAAGGCTAAAATGAGAGACATGAGACATGTTTCTCTGTCTAATACAGTATACCGAACAGGTCTCAGCCATCACAAAATGATTCCCAACTTCTCTTATTTAAACTCCATGATAAATGCGTGACTATTAAAGCACTCGATTAAAACTCTAACAATGTGGAATCCTCGTGGAAGTTGTAGTGCGGCACCATGAAGAGTATTATTTTGAAGTACTTAGTGTAAGTTGAAGTGGTGTTGGGTATAGTTACGTGACAGACGGACACTCAGTTGCCTACTAGCTGAGAGAAAAAAAGTTTCCCTTTTAGCTGAACATGCACAGACTGTTCTTCTCTCATCTCTCTCCACTCCTCCTGCTTCCACCTCGCTGGCTATCTGAAAAGGTATCGTCAACTCCTCTCATCTCACCCCTCTATCTCTCCCTCTTTTCTCTTTATTTCCATCACCTCGCCTTTTCACCTTTGCACTATTTTCGCTCTCTTCTCCTCATCCCCCGCCTGGTAATTACAACCTTTCTCACTCAATCTCCCTCTTCTCTGTAATGTTTTCTCATTCTCTTCTCCAGCCTCCTATCTCGTTTAGATTTTTTTTTCCTCTTTCCTGAGAAGATTTTAGTCAGTAGACATCATTAAATGTATGTTTTCGCTCATGTAGTTAAAGAGAGGAGAAAGTGTTATCTCAAAAGTGGCGTTACTGTATGTGTTGTAGTTACAAGTTAGAATTCAAAAATAAGACCAGTGGGACCGGCCCATTCTGGGAACGGCAAGGATTGTGGATGGATTACGTGTATAGAGCAACGGCTTATACATTGTCCATACTAGCGGCCTAAAATCTCGTATTTTTCTGCTTTTATATTTTTAACTGTTTTTAACTGCTCTTTAATGTTTAATTTCTTATACTGCAATGTAACTTTTATTCTCGTTATTTTATCTGTTTTTAATTTTTCAATCGTGTTTATGTAGAGCACTTTGAATTGCCCTGTTGCGGAAATGTGCTATACAAATAAAGCTGCCTTGCCTTGCCTACTACTAAAAACTAGGCTACCTGTTTGCGAATAAGGTATTAGTCACACATCTGCATTTACACACCAGCCTTCGTCTCTGTCTCTGTCTCTGTAGCCGCCTCTATAGTGAAGAAGCGATGCATGCAGCGCTGTGTGTTGCGCTTCACCAGAAATACAGTGTGTGTTGATGATCTGGGACAAGACAGGAAATCGTCTGAGCTCACAAGCCCCTATTCTTTCATCACTGAACACCATGCGTGGGTGTGCATTCACATTCTCACACACACACACACACACACACACACACACACACACACACACACACACACACACACACACACACACACACACACACCGTCTGTTGGCTTGAATATCTCCTGAGCTAAAAACAGTTGGGATAGACGAGCTTCCTTTGTTTCAGCTCCACAATGGGCGCGACTGAAGATAATTGGCGTTGGCCTCACATGACTCAGATATAACAGTGCTGTTTAAACAAAATGAATGGTCCTGTCACACTGAATTCCTGGACATGGCAACGTCTTTGTTGAGTGTGTATGCTGTTGGGGATCTTCCTGTATGTTGTGCTGAGTTTGACCATGTTGGGTCAGTGTGTTTTTGGGTGGCAGATTGGCACAATGAGCCAGTCTTTCTTGATTTTTATGCAGAACAAAAGTGTTCAGTACCTCATTTCTTCAGATTGAAATCTACAGTGAACAAGAAATTATTTCCAAATAATCTACAAATAAATTATGACCTGCATGCATAAAATGTTGGAGACCTTCTGTCTGTTGACCTTTAGCATCCTCAACATCTTACATGAGTTTTCACATTGTTTTACGACGGTTTTCCTGTTAAAGAATTGCCCCAAGCAGAGACATCTGCATTAGCCTAACCCTAATGTATTGTGACCCATCTGTGGACATACATCTGCTAAACACCATGTGACACAAGCCACACGCCTTTCTTAAAGCATTTAGAGCATAGGATAAAGCCATGCAGTCATAGCCAATGATATGGTTACTAATACTCCTCAATAGCACACATCCGGAAACAGTATGGGCCTTAATAGACTAAGATGGATAAATATGCTGTCCGAGTCAATAGTGAAACAGCCCAGATACACTGTGTGTACTTGTTTGTGTGAGTTTTCCAGTGTGTATTTAAGTGCTTTTGCTTGCGCGCTGTCATTACAACAAAGCAGGACATTTATTTGTGTAAACTTGTACTAGCCTAGATGACGTAATGATTCAGACTGCAGGGAAAACATAGAGCAGATGGCCAGTTGTCTGTCTGTTTCAATAAACTTAATAAGTGGAGACCATATCAAGTGTGATGGAGCACCAAAAGAATTCACAGCTAAGAAGATATGAGCTAGATTAAGTCTTGGACTTGTGTCAAGTCTTTGAAGTGCTAAGGTCCAATGTTGGTCTCTTTTTATAATGTAATCTCAAAAGGGAAATAAAAAAAGGATTCTGGTTTAGATGGTCTGTATCTATAGATGTGTATTTTGACACTTTCTTCCCATCAACACAAAAACCAGTGATGCCACAGATATGACATGGCCAAGAGCAGACTGTACTTTGGACTTTCTTTTAGTTTTTTCTTGCCTTAGAATAATGTCAATTTGGAGTTGACATCGGCAGTTTGAAATAGTTTCTCATTAGCTGCTGCTCTTGCTGTTGGTTTACAGCTGATTCATCATTTTCAGATACTTGTGCAGTCCCAGGGAGAGCTGACCATTCACCTAGTACTGACAATGTTGGCAGTCCACATAAACTTAATCTGGAAACATTTATGGCGCTTTTCCATTACATGGTACCTGCTCGACTCGCCTCGACTCTACTCGCCTTTTTTGGTTTTCCATTACGAAAAAAAGTACCTGGTACCTGCTAACAGGTTCTTTTTTTTAGTACCTCCTCAGTCGAGGTTCCAAGCGAGCTGAGGCGATACGATACGATACGATACGATTTTAGCCAGCTATTTTTTATTTGCTGCCTCCAGCTTCATTTGAAACAAAATGTGTCTTCTGGCATCACACACCTTCGACGTTCTGTGTGTGTGTGTCGCGTTAGGTCACGGCAGTTAACTGTGGCGCCGCTTGTTTTACAGTTCTGCGGAGGCTCCAGGCAGAGCTTTCGCCGTAGCCTAACTACACACACACATGGCCGGCTCGACGCACACACCAGCGCACAAGTATAGGCCTAAACATCAGGCCACTTTTACATAGGCTACGGCGAAAGCTCTGTGTGGAGCCTCCACAGAACTGTAAAACAAACTCAAGTGGCCTGATGTTTATACTTGTGCGCTGGTGTGTGCGTCGAGCCGGCATACGACCAGCCACGCTGAGGCGGTACTAAAATCTGCAATGGAAAACGGACGCACAGTGTGTCGAGTCAAGGTGTGGCGAGTCGAGCAGGTACCATGTAATGGAAAAACGCCATTAGTTCAAGGAAGGGAGGCTACCTTTATGGCGCCATTAAAACAAAAGGAGACAGTGATTATTTTTAATACCTTTCTCCTTAAAGCGACTCCTCTTCCACACACTACCACCATCAACAGCACTGTCCTCAAACCTTAGAGAGAGCATTTATGATGGCTTGCCGGTTTTTACAACCATCAACACAGTTTTTACAAAGCAGTGCAGCACAAGCCAACCCCAGCACTCTGGGTGTCAAGGATCAGTCAAGCTCATAAATAGAGGGTGTGAGGAAGAGAAAGTAGGAAGGAGGGAGTTGCATTTGAGGACAGCAGTGTTTGGTAATAGGCTGTTTGGGGCAGAGCAGGCTACATTCCATTATAGTGAACTCAGCAGGGAGAATCTAAGCAGCGCTATGTGGAATGAGCTGGTTATGTTGTAACAGAAAGCGCTCGAAACTGTCTATTAAGGGATGGATGTAATTTATATAATGAACATACCTTATACAGGACATATTTTATCATTTCAGTGCACTTTAAAGTTTTATAAAAAAAGAATATCTTCATGAGCTCACAACATATGCACGTTAATAAGTATCAGTAGATCAGTTTGTCAGTCACCAACTACAATATGTTTTATATACTGTATAAAGACTGTTTTGGCCAGTTGATATTCTTCAATGATATCCTCTGTTTACCATTTTGGGTCCTACTTCACTGTCAGTCCACTGACTGAACCTGTCCTCACCTGTGGTTTCATGGCATCAACACCTGTACAACCAGCTTAGAAAGCTCAAACCACAACTTGATTGGTGGTATGAATGACTGTTAGAAAACCACAAGGTTGTTTGTGGTTGACCTTTCGTTGTGAGTAACGGGCATTGCTCAGTGTTGATTCAATTTATGGGGGGGGGGCATGTAGATGCTTGCTGGGTTTGTAAATAGCAATAAGAGTGCCCGACACCATTCACACTCCACAGGGTAGTTTCCTAAAATATCTGTGTATTATTTGCTAGTGTCTGGGCCCCTTTACACAAGCTTTAAATAGCTTACCAGAGGGTCCCATTTCACATACAGTATCTGCATTATGTCTTATGATTGTACTTAACCTAACCTGACCTGTGCAGTTTAGTTTTGTGACTTTGTATTTTAGTTTTTGAATCTGCTCAGACTGTTCCCTTTGACCAACAGAAGTGTGCACTAGGACCCCCCCCCCCAACCATCACAGTGCAGGTAAAGCGGGGGAGTCTCTCCCATGCCTCTGTCTCTTTTCTGGGTGAGGTTCTCTCAGATCTCAATTTCACAGAGCTTTGTTTATTGCCACTTTAACCAAGCCTTGGCTGTCTTACAAGATTGTACCCAGTGTGTCACTGAGACACACAGACCACTCCATTGCTATCTTGAGGTTTGTTGACCTAAAACTGCACCTCGTAACAGTAAGCTAATTAAATGTGGATGCTACATTAGCTAGCATTCTCCACCATAAGCTGCTGGTCATGCCAGACCAAGTAAAGCTTTAGTTAGTGTATTGCATTGAAGAAGAAGAAAAGGTATCATGACATGTGAATGTAGCAAAAATCTAGGCGTTCTTCTTAAGTGTGCAAGATTTTAAAGTAGTAAATATTTGTTAATTTCATTCTAAAATATAAGATTTAATGCTGTTCTGGAGACATGGGGATATTATGTACTTGTACATCGAGGATAAGTTAATGTTAAATTAACAACCTGCTGTTGCATGTCATCACTGGCTGTGATCGTGCAACACTGTTGTTTTCCTGAAGCCATGTCAAACAGAAACAGCATTAGCTTTATGCTACAGACAATAGTACCGGCTCAGTGTGATACTGCTTTGGTGAGCCAGTACTGAAATGTTGAACTAACTGCACAAATGCATTACTTAGTGACTTGTATCGGGCACATTGTGGCGTTGACCTACATATTGCCTACCTCTCCCACCTACTCACACACACACACACACACACACACACACACACACACACACACACACACACACACACACACACACACGCACACGCACACACGCACACACAGGATTTGCCATGAAAAGAAAGACCCAGTCGCACAAACACAGGCGAGAGATTAAGAGTAAACCACTAATCTGACGGTGCCTGCATCGGTCTGTTTGTGTGTCTGCGGGTTCCCTTTTTAAAATGTGGGCAGGTTTTATGCGATGGCTGGTTCATTCTGTCTTTGCAGCTGAAATGAAGCCCTTTTGTTTTTCCAGGAATTTCACCCCTGAGAGAGGAAATGGGGTGGAGAAAATGTTTGCTCCTTTAGTTTGGTGTGGTCGCCATAAATGTGGTGTTTGAACAGTTTGTTTCTCTACACTGCTATGAGAGAGATACAAAGAGATATGTGAGCTGTGTTTGCAAAACTGAGAGAAAGAAATAAAGGTGAGAGGATTGGGGTAGATATAAAGAGAGACAAATACTGTCTGTCTGCTCTTCATTGGAATGACAGGGCTGCATGCCTCCGAGACACCCTGGGGCGCTCAACCGTTTGTTCACCAGCCAAATCAGACACAATATTCATAAACTGTTCAGAGCACCGAGATGGTGCCGTTCACTATCCAACTACCTCAAGTTGCTTAGAAAGTGTTCAAAACACAATGGCTGTTTCACTCTAAACTTGATACAGGTACAAGGCTAGCTTTGTAAGGTGAAATTAGATTTGAATGATAAGGTAGGGCACACACACACACACACACACACACACACACACACACACACACACACACACACACACACACACCTGTCAAACAGATTACTTTTCACACACAAATATACATGGTATGTGTTTGTTTGATGAGGTGATAAATTCCACTTTGAGGTTTGTTCTCAGCTCATTCCCTCTGCATTCCAGTTTGGAGCAGACTTAGTGTGAGATCGCCAGCGGTCAGATTCAGAGTTCAAGCTGCAGCAGCTGGTGTCAGTGTTGCCATGGTGTATGTTTGTGTGGTGTTTCATACTCTTATGGCCTCATCTTAAACACACACAGTAGACGACAACCTCCTTCTCCCTCTGTGTCATTTTCGACAAACGCCGGCAGAGCAGGAACAACTGTGCGTTGTAGCCTCAGTGCGCATATGCAAACATTTGCACACACACACACACACACACACACACACACACACACAAACTTGAATACAACCACGTGTCTTAAGTAATGCCTGTCGTCATATAATCCCATTTACCTCCAAAAACACAAGAGTGTGTGAGTGTTTATTGTCACAGGGAATGAGGAGAGGAAGAATGTGTGTGTGATGTAGTGCCCACAGTCTGTCTACGGTCTAGGAGTGGCAGCTGTCTCTCTCACTCACACTCACACACACACACACACACACACACACACGCACACATCTGTTATCCATAAGGCACATTGGGTGTCAGATAAGCAGTTGTCCTTGCACTTATTGCCACTTCAGCCCTTGAATGTGTGAGTGGATTGTCTGGCAGTTTCTACCCTCGTCCTTGTGCAGGCTACTGATTCAAGCCTGGGAAACAAATGGAGAAGGACAGTGAAAATAAGTGCCATCAGTCAGATTATTAAAAATAACAGGCTAACAAAAAAGGCTGTGGTGTAAAGTCTTTAAATCTGTTTTTCATGCTTTAATGATTGTTTATTATTATGTGTTTTATGAACCTGTGGCTCAAAAACATTTAACAATCTCTGGATTCCATTATTCCATGGAACAGAGCTGAACAGCTTGTAAAGCGTCTGCTGTAAAGAAAGTATTTTTGGCTAACGTAGTTGGGCAAAACTAATGTAGAGCAAAGCAAGGACGATGTCTGAGACCAGTGTTTCTACTCCGTAGCTTTTACTCAACTGCTTCACGTCAAGGGTAGCTGCTAGACAGGTCAAGATCAGGTTTTATCACTTCAGCTGGGCTGATGGCTTGAAAGTCTGCCCAGCAAGATGCTTTAAAGACAAGGGGCTTGTTCCGGTGCCCGACTTTCTAACACACACACACACACACACACACACACACACGCACACGCACGTACGCGCTACTTTTGTACTCTGGAACAAGGCATTTGTTTTGGCAGGCCACCTGCCACAGAAAAAGGGCACCAGCACTTGTCCTCTGCTAAACAGATTTATGTTGGCACTAAAACAGAACTCATAAGAACTTTTTATACGCCTTAAGACTTGCCAGTCAGCTTGTTCCCCCAGCCAAGGCAGGAAGGAAATGATACCAGATACCACAATATATAATACTGCTTTGTTGTCCGACCTCTTGAAAATTGGTCTTACCTCCTCTGAAATTTGTCTTGGCTTGCTGGATGACTTGAACGCAGTTGATTTTGGCACTTTAAAAGTGCTAGCTCATATTTTGGATTTTTTCATCACTAAATGCCCTTTTGTCAATTTTCTTGTTAATAAAGTAATGATATGAAGGAATGACACAAAAATGAATATCAGATCTTGGGCCAACGGTTTCTGGTTATATTGCCCCCAAGGGCACTCTAGAAATACTATCCATACTCAGTTATTAATACGTATTCTGCTGTAATTCAGCTGTTATTAAAAAGGAGGGACCTTTATGAACAAAAATCCCATGGACATTGACTAATGGCCTTATATATTTTTTGATAATATTCCAGCGGAATATTCTCTGATAATCCTCAGCCGATTGCTTTGTTGCAGTGTTGAGATTTGAGTTTTTGGTAGGACTGTTTCAGTTTTAGATTGGTGGTCTGAGCCCCCCCCCCCCCAACCCTTCCTTGACATATGCCACACTGGTGGGCTAACCAGGCTGCACCATGCCTACCTGGAGTGTGATGTGTGTCTGAGCACAGGTCTGAGATTGTATTTGCTCAAAGCACCAACATAGTTTGGAGAGCAACCCACATCCTCTACCCTGCATTAACTTCAGTCAGACTTTTTTGTTTGTTTGTCTGTCTGCGAGTGTGTTGTCTGTCCAGTGATTGAGACCCATCCCTTTGCTTCAATCCATCCATCCGTCAGTGTGACGGGGGATGGTAATCCATTCTTCATATATGCAGATAGTGGTGGTGAGATTAGGCCGACCCTGGGAGAGGATTAAGGCTTCAGGGCTTGGCCCCCCCTTCTATTTTACCTCCTCTCTAACCAACCACACCACACCATCCGCTTCCTGCCACCTCCTCGTGCTGTTCAATCCTTTACCCACCCCTCACCTATCTCTTTTTCCTCCCCCGGGCAATCTCCAATCTTTGGAGTGTGTTGGCTGCAGAGTGAAGAGGTGGGGGCGATTAAGATAGAGTGGGTTTTGTACATGTGTGTTTTGACTTGCATGTGCATAATTCCTTGTGTTCTTTTGCATCTTTTTTTCACGCGCTTGTGTGTGTGTGTGTGTGTGTGTGTGTGTGTATATAGACCATTATTTTGTGCACAGAGGAGAAGATATGCAGTGTGTGTGTGTGTGGGTTGAAGTGCACCCAGTGTGTGTCTTTTAAATCATATTGCTTTCAATGAACTCCGAATTGTGAATTATGCTATGGTTGGGTTACAATAATTGACTTTGTGCATATATGAGACTTTGTGTGTCTTGAGAATTTGCATTAGTTTTCATAGCCGTATTCCCTTATTCTCACACATCCATCTCCCTTACTTTAAACCCTCAATTCCACCCTCTCACCTCGTCTTCTTATCCCAGATGTGACCCACATGTTGTGATGCAGGGCAGAGGGTAGAGGATTTGTCTGAGTGCTGCTCTTCTTCTTTCCTCATCATCATCCCTCTCTTGCCACCTTCTCCTCCTCTTTCTCCCCTCCAGTAGCGAGTGCTGTAATTGATATGCCACCGGCAATAAGTCAGCACAGCTCTAGGGCTGAGGAGCGACCATTATCTGAACGGACAGGTTTATCTGCTTTGGAGAAGAGGAAGAGTTGATCCAGCTCAGCTCACAAGAGTCACCAACAGCTGACCAGCCTTTGAAATTTCTTCACAATGTACATGAGAACACACCCCCCCCGATCTCTTCTCAGAATTCCCGCTACTCTTTAGCCAAATAAGCAAAATATAGTAAGGCTGAAAGCCCCATCCTTTCTAAGCTTTTCCTCCTCTGTTATGTCTTCTCCCTCCCTTTCAATCCCTCATTCCAATTCCCAATGCCCATAGAGACACAGTACAGTCCTGTCAATTGATAGGGTGTCCCAATATCAAATCCAATCAACTTGGCCCCTTAAAGCCCATCCTCTCTAATGCTTTTCCCTGATGTGATAATGGCCACAGCTCCCCCAATATGGTGGCTGCCCTTTCCCAAAGCCACAGACACGCTCCAGCCCAAAATGATTGACGTGTTTTTCCTTGATGGTGCCAGATATGGCTCACAACCTTGTCTTCCCACCATTTCACTTTAGCTCTGGAGGAAATTGAAATTGAAGAGGGTTTAGATGGATAAGGAGGTATAGGGAAAATGGAGGAATTTAAGAAAAAAGAGGAATGTATGTAAGAAGCTAAGTGATTGACTATGTCCTCAACAGTTGGGCATTTCTGCCATGTCGGGGTGGAAGTGGAGGGATTGAGAAAGAGGTAGTTGGGGGCCCATTTGTGAAGACATTACTTCACTAACGTGTGTTGTGATGTCATTGTCTTTTTACCAGGATAGATAACAAGCAGCCAGAGACCCCCAGATGCAATTTGTTATGCGATTCACACTCTCTTACATCAAGCTGTGGCTGGCCTAAATGAAGAGGAATTACTGTAGGGACGATTTTTTTTTCACATTCTCATTCGTTCTTTATCAGGCTCTCTCATTTGCCCGCTCCCTCATTCTGCTTCTCTCACTTGGAAATGACAAAGGCAAATGAGGCAGCCGGCCTGCCTACGTGCCTCCATGTTTTAAATTAGCATCTGCTTTTGTCACGCGGCGCGACCGTACCGTTGAGCAAGAAATTAGTTTTTTTTATAGGCTGGCTCGTCACTTTATTGCGTCTGCTTATGTCGAAGGGGCCGCTGTCTGCGTCGAGTCGTTTTAATCTCACAGAGTGGAGAGTGAGGGTATATCTGATAACTGCCGCTCAGGCCCTTCTGTCTGCAGTTACCACATTGAGGTACCTCGATCCCCGGGGCTCCCCTGGTGTTTGATTCAAACGCAGGAAGAGCTCTGATTAACTTAAAATGCAGCAGAAGTGCTGCCTTTTGTTTGGCTCCCTCTCTCTGTCTTTCTCTACGTGCAGTTTCTCCTCCTCTTTTTTTTATCTCCTTCTTTGTCTTTTTTTTTTCTTGCTCTGCTCCTCTTCCTCATCTTGCTTTTTCTCTCTCCTATACGTCTTGTCCCGGCCTCTCAATTGTGGAAATTGGATGACACCACCTCTCCCTGAACCTTGCCAGCTTTGTCTCAGCTGAGCTATGGTTTGCTATTCCATGAACATCGCCACTACTATTTCTCTTCTCTCCTGCTCTCTCTCTCTCTCTCTCTCTCTCTCTCTCTCTCTCTCATTCATTTCTCTCTCACACACTATTTGCAGCAGCAGCGACTAAAATTTATGTGCAATTTAATGACTCCTCTTACTGAGGTGTTTAATTCTTTCATTACTTCCAAAAGGGCATTTTTCTCCCTCAGTGTTTACGCTCTCTCTCTCTCGCTCGCTCGCTCTCGCTCTCTCTCTCTCTCTCTCTCTCTCTCTCTCTCTCTCTCTCTCTCTCTCTCTCTCTCTCTCTCTCTCTCTCACTCTCACACACACACACACACACATACTACCTGCCTGATAGCTCTATAAAGCCCCTGACCCACCGACCAGACGGCCGACCCTCGGCAGAAAAGGCAGTTGGACTGATCAGTCTCCCCGAGTTGGTAAAAAAAGTGCCTTGGAACACACCAAAGCGATGAGATGTAATATGTCTCCATAACAGCAGGCAGCGCTAATCTGTATTGTCGGCCAAAAATGAAAAACCGGCAGCTGATTGGACGAACGCGTCACGTGGGTCTGGTTTCTCCGGAAATTCAAAGACCGACTGTCATGGCAGCTTGTTCAGAATACGATCTCATATTTTACTAAAATAGTTCACCGAAACGTGTTTCTGAAAACATTTTAAGCGAGAAATAGGCCATGCAGATGCTGAATCTGTCTTCATTTCAGATCGACAAAGGTCAGTTTAAAAGATTTTCGCTCATTCCGCTCCGCGTTTCCGGGTTAGCACTCTACCAATCAGATGGGTCATTTGAGTCCGACTGCCGGCAGTGCCCGCCTTCCGATTCAACATGTCAAATCGGCCAAGACGAAGGCCGACTGCCCCTCCAACAGATGATGGCACCGGACACACCAAACAGACTCAAGTCACTGACCTCGCCAGACTGTCTGGCGGCCGATTATTGGGTTAGTGTGTCATGACTTTAAGCAAAAACGGGTTTTAAAACACCCACCCATTCATCCCTCAGTGCTTGGTAAACTGACCACACTGCCTGAGCTGTATGCTTGGTGATTGATAGACGGATAGCCTTGCTCCTGTGGCTCACCACATGGAGAGCAGGAGGCGCAAACCAAGATAAGGAGAAAACGAAAGGAAAACCCCACATTCCTCTTCGCCTTTCCCCTCTATCATTTTTTTTGATTTTCCTCTATCTCTATCTTATGTTTTTGCCTCCTTTATCTCACCATCTTCCTACCCTCCTCATCTCTCTATAGTGTGTCTCAGCTTTTCTGATTTGGCGTGGTCATAAACAGCCCTTCTTGCAGACACTTTGATAGTCAAGGTGAAATTGAAGCATGGGGTCCATGGGAGAGTTGCGTCCTGTTTTGCATAATCAGCATTTACAGGAGAACTAATGTCCCAGTATTGCAGGAACATGATTGGCCTGTCAAGCAGCAGCACAGGCCCGGCAAACCCTGCTCCTCATCATCATCATTGTATTGCTGTTGGAGGACGCCCAAAGGAGCAAATACTCTCCCTTTTGACTCCTCCTTTTCTCCTCCTCCCTGTCCTTTACGCGTAAAAAACCTCCATCCTATAAATTATTTCACTCCTGCCCTTTATTATACCGCCTCCATTGTCTGTATCCCAGGTTGTCAAGAGATACCAGCTGTGGGGTACAGTGTGTGCTGTGTGAAATATATGTGTGTATTCAGGAGAAACTAAGTAAATGTATTTTTGCCAAGACCCCGCTCTTCGTTTATCAGAATTAGCTGGTATGAGAGGAAAACGACAGCAGTGAGGAAGGAAGTTGGGCCATACGCACTGAAATGTGGGCAGTGTTGGGCTACGTTAAGACTGAAACTGTGTGTAAAAAAAAAAAAAAAATGAAGAAAGAAACCCAAGTGGATACGTTGGTGCAGGCATGTTGCCACAGGTATTTTATCTGCTATGTTTGCTTAAATGCATTTGATTTCCCACTGCAATACGTTTCCGGATAATTTTGTTGCAGCAGAAGTTGAGCTAGGTTCAACTTTTTTACCGGAGGGGTCTATATCAAAAGAACTATGAGGTCAGCCTTTTTGATGCAGTACAATTGTCTGTCTGAGCACTGCTTTAATCATAGAGGTACCTGAATAGCAAGAGACAGGCATGTTTTGAGTATACGGACTGTGATTGATGTTTGAAGAGACAGGGCAGGATTGGCTGTGGAAGAGTGTTGTGTTATTTGGGGACCTTTTCAAAAAGAAGAATCATGCTGAATTTCCAGCATACATCTCAGTCAAGGGAGTTTATATTTATCTCTGCTGAAGTTATATTTGTCCTGATGTATAGTATGTTGTGTGATCGTAGCTCCCTGAGGAAAGGCAGTGTGTGTTGCGACCTGCTGTACTGCCAAGGGAGCCTGATGCCTGGATACAGTTGCCAGAACTGCAGGCGTAATTACAATAAGGGGTTACTGTATATAGTGTGTTAATACCATTGAAACCATGGCAGGAAAGCCTTCGAGCAAACTTGGCTATAAATTGGTTGCTGTCAATTTAACAGTGCCCACTGGCACCTTTTCAAACGCATGCCTCCTCCAATGCCACCATGGCAAAGTTAAAAGTTATGAAATATTAAAGAGTTCAATGTTGTGAGTCTATAACTCATTCCAGCAAGACTCCCATTATGTATACAGAGCCTTTAATAATCGGCCCATGCCTCCCCTGCTATCTTCACTCATAATTAAATGCAGACAGCCATTTGCCTTCCAGACTTGATTTAATATTATTTATTTATCACTGGGGCAAATGTCAGCTTGATTTTTTTCTTCTAATTTTGGCTGTGCAATTTGTGTCTCTGCTTGATGCATAATCAATACGAAATGTTCCTGACGCTCACTGTGTTTTTTTTCTTTCTGCCTTCCAGGGCTCCCACCTCGTGCCTCTGTGGATGATGTTCCTGATGACGGCTTGCAACGCTGAGAACAGGACAGTGAATTAGGAGTTTTGTTGCCCCTCCCTTTATCCTTCTCTCTCTCCCAAAAACTGTCCTCCCTTATTCCTTGACAGAAGAGCATAAAACGAAAGAAAATCCTGACTTGGGTCTTGGTACTAGAGCTTGTACTCCTCCTCCTTCTCCTCCTCTCTTTTTCCTTCTCCAACCCCCTAAGCCTTGCCTCTAGACGGCCCAGATATGTGCCCCCTAGCTCGGTCAGCGGCTTCCCCTGGCCAGGGGAACTTGTTTCTCCTCTTGGGGCTTTTGCTTATCATGAGCTCATCCTTCTCTGGAGGCCAACCCCCGCCCTTCAAACGATTTGCCCCTGCTGAATGGGGGCTTACACATCTGGCCATCCACAACAAAACTGGAGAAGTCTACGTGGGAGCTGTCAACTGGATTTTCAAGCTGTCTAGCAACCTGACCAAACTACGCAGCCACATGACTGGCCCAGTGGTGGACAATGAGAAGTGCTACCCTCCGCCCAGTGTCCAGTCCTGCCCTCATGACCTGGCCCAGACCCCCAATGTGAACAAGCTTCTTCTCATAGACTACGCACAGAACCGCCTCATTGCCTGTGGCAGCACTTCGCAGGGGATCTGCCAGTTCCTACGTCTGGATGACCTCTTTAAGCTTGGCGAGCCCCACCACCGCAAGGAGCACTACCTTTCCAGTATGGCAGAGTCGGGCACCATGTCCGGGGTCATCATAAGCTCCCCCCACAGTCCGACCAGCAAGCTTTTCATCGGAACTCCCATTGATGGCAAGTCTGAGTACTTCCCCACATTGTCCAGCCGCAAGCTGATGGAGAATGAAGAAAATGCAGACATGTTCAGCTTTGTCTATCAGGATGAGTTTGTCTCCTCTCAGCTGAAGATTCCCTCCGACACTTTGTCCAAGTTCCCTGCTTTCGACATCTATTATGTTTACAGCTTCAGCAGCGAGCAGTTTGTCTATTATCTAACAATGCAGCTGGATACCCAATTGACTTCACCTGATGCCAGTGGAGAGCAGTTCTTCACCTCGAAAATTGTCCGCCTCTGCGTGGACGACCCCAAGTTTTACTCCTATGTTGAGTTCCCCATTGGCTGCACTAAAGATGGGGTAGAGTACCGCCTGGTGCAGGATGCCTTCTTGGCTCGTCCAGGCCGGCAGCTGGCCAACTCTCTGGGGATCTCTGAGAATGAAGACATCCTCTTCACAGTCTTCTCTCAGGGTCAGAAGAATCGGGCCAAACCACCCAAAGAGTCAGCATTGTGCCTGTTCACCCTCAGGAGGATAAAGGAGAAGATCAAAGAAAGAATTCAGTCCTGCTACAAGGGATATGGGAAACTCTCCTTACCCTGGCTGCTCAACAAGGAGCTCGCCTGCATCAACTCGGTAAGCTCAAATCTGCTTTTTGAGTTCTCTAGAGTACTTACTTTCTTTACAGCCTTTTTCCTTATAGTGAATCCGTTTACTTATCAAGGCACAAATATTGTGTTCCGAAGGTAAAATGTTGACATTGATGCAGACTGCATTAGCATTAGCGTTAGTTGGCTCTTTAGGAACGAGTGTAATGGAAAAGTATGACACTATTGCTTTTGGCAAATGTGCATTACCTTTTCTCAAGACTGTTACTGAAAGTGTTCTAGTTAACATACATGAGTATACACACATAAAGTAGACGTTCAAATATTTAAAACTAGTCCTGATGTCAGCGAGTGTCCCTGAAACAGTCTTCTCATTCATAAGGACCACTGCTACAGTCCTGCACTGGCTAATGTAATGTAATGAACAGCGCTTACTTCTTTCTCCTGCTATCTTCTATTTCACTTTTTTCTGCTCATTTTCCCTCTCCCCACAACCTCTTGGTGCTTTGATTTAGTCAGACAGGGGACATCATTAGCCCAGTCCTCTGGATTTGTGAAATGTCACTCAAGAGTAACACACACACACACACACACACACACACACACACACACACACACACACACACACACACACACACACACACACACACACACACACACACACAGTATGGTTTGGTGCACTGCAGTGTGAGATCCTGAGGGATAGTATGAGCTAGTCTTGTTTTTTACTAACTGATCCACGATGCATGGCCCTGCATGCGTTACAGAGGATCCCGCTCACACACACACACACACACACACACACACACACACACACACACACACACACACACACACACACACACACACACACACACACATACACATGCACTCACACTGAGACCTTAAGGAACTCCACAACAGCACACACTCTAGTTTTCTCTATTGTGAACATATATATATATATACACCTGCTCACATCCTTTTATTTTCTCTGACTTTCATGCCTCATTCTCTTGTCTCCCCTTGCTTACCCACTCTCTCCAGGCTGCATCTGCCTTAGGCCTCTTATGTCTTTGATCCATCTATTAGTGTTAAGTGTACCTGTCTACGTTAACCACCTGTCTCAGTGACATCATTTTCCGTCCACGCATCATTCACCCTGTGATGCAACTAAGGAGTGGGATACTAAGATAAGAATAGCACTCTTTCTCTGCGTAGGTCTTTATTTAGCTTGAGTGCACAGTTGTGTTTTGTGTGGTAGCATAAGTGATGTGAATGACCCAGCAAAGTCCTCTTCCACATCCTTTTCTTCCTCTCTTTTGCCACCTGATGTAGATGTAGTCTCTTTCCTGTGCAGTAGTTGTCTTCATTCTTTTTTGTGCTTTTCTTTCTTTGTGCCAATCACACTGACAATGGCTCTGAGGCAACAAAGCAGGCTATCTCATTTATTTCAATTAGACCTTTGCACTGGTGCAGCAGGAGCTCTTGGTGCAGGGTGCTGTGGTACAAATCGCAGGTAAGTACAGCGAAGAATTTGACTTTGCCTTTGTATGCGGTGTAGGGCAACATCATCCAGTAGCTCTCTGTTTTGGCCAGTTAAATACTGTACTGTATGTGCAAATGCACATGCCAGGCAGATAATGGCATTGCTGATATGCTGCTTACCTCATCAGCATTTAGCTAGAGGGGAAAACTATTACGACAGTAAGCATTACCGGTCCACGTACACAGTAAAGGCAATGAGTCTGTGTTACCTTATTTTTTATTTTAGATTTTTTTTGGGGGCATTTTTAGGCCTTTATTATGACAGGACAGCTTAGACACGAAAGGGGAGAGAGAAGGGAATGACATGCAGCAAATGGCCGCAGGTCGGAGTCGAAGCTGCGGCCGCTGCGTCGAGGACTGAGCCTCTGTATATGGCGCACGTTCTACCAGGTGAGCTGCCCAGGCGCCCAGTGTTACCTTATTTGACAGAAATCTATGCATTTACCTGTTATTACTGACAATTTAATAAACAAAAATGTATATTATGCTTGAGTTAATAAAACCCCAGTTAACAAAACTGGTTAAAAAATTATATTAATATTTGAATAAATCACCGGGAATCTCCTATTCAAGTTTATGTTCTGCTTTTTCAACGTTGTTTGGTGAATTGCTCTTAAACACATTTAGAGAGGATTTGAATTGCCATTTTTGTTCTCAGTTCTTACCATTTTGGTACTGGTGATTGTCCTTTGGGGTTGGCGAAAACCTCCTTGGGGGGTGCCAAAAGTTTCTCTATGCAGGAAAAACCCTGGCTGTGTGTTTGCTTTTGATAAGGCTCCAAACTAGACGTACTGGTTTGCATTTCTCCTAACTCGGCCTTACCAACGCAGCCTGTAGACCATTTAACTTGTTATAGCAGGGAAAGCACATGTGAAACCAATAATATTAAGGAGAGCTTCCACTTAAGTGTCCCAAGACATACTTGTGAGCCAGCATGCATTGTGAGTTTTGTTCATTTGTTAGTTATTTTGCAGAAAGAGCATCCCACCCGTAACCTCTCACTCAGAATGTATCACCAGTTAAACATCCTCTCAAAAAACTCTTAGAAACTGTCAGCAATGATGATGTAATAGCCTCAGAGATAAGCTGATTGGCTGACCCCACAACAGCAGCAAGGCTTGGAGGGGGTCAGCCTCAGGTTAATGACGTCTGCCACGTTGCCCCTAAGCAGTGACCTAATGTTAGCTGCCCACCACTGACCTTAACCCCAGCCAGTGATCTGAGCGACCTTAAATCTGACCTATGATGCCTGATATCATTTTTCAGTGTGGGAGCTGGTGCTGTGCAACATGACAGACAATCAGACAGCAGAAGGGAAATAGCAAAATAAGTTGAGAGTTGTACTAGCCAGCTAATAGAAGCCATTCTTCTACTAGTGGCATTAGTTGGACTATAAGTAAAGGACTAACCTACAAAACGAATTCTTAGTCATCTCCCCATCCTTATTTCTCTAGCTGATCTAGGTATATAAACTGGTAATCTCCTGATCCACAGCTCTCTAAGCTACTGGTGTTTGGCACTGAACCCCACCCAGATTTTCCAAGCTACTCAAGGAATTCAAACGCGCTTCTCTAACCTCTAGGCTACAAAGTCTCAACTGCATTCGATTGCAGTGTGGGAACGGCTGTGTGATGTGGAGGTGGAGGGCGAATACGTTTAGGTTGACCCTGCCATAGAGCGGTGAAGAGGGCAAGGCAGGAGGGGGCAGGGGCTGGACAGCTGTTAGCCACACAGCCATGATGGATGGCCAGGCTCTCTGTCATCTCCCTGTGTTGTCATATTTGTGCTGGATCATAATCTCTAGCTTGTCATTAGGGTGATGTGTTTATGGGTACAGTGAGATGGTGGCTGTTTTTCTGTAAATACAAATGTTTGGGCATATTAGAAGCAGCTTTGGTATAAAAAGATGTGGGTTACACACGCGTGCACGCACGTCCACACATATACACCATTCATCACTACAGCCCTGTTACCTGGCTATATTTGTCTGCTGTGTGTATGTGCGCCCATGTGTTTGTGTGTCTCTGTTTTGTCCCTGAGCTTTATTAGTGAACCCCCGACCTTCTCCCCGGTTGGAGAGTGGATCAATACAAACCATTTCCACACAGGGAGAGAGAGAGAGAGAGACAAGAGAGAGGTGAGCATAAGAAAGGATGAATGAGTTTCATGAGGTAAATGAGAAAGATGGCAGGTGGAACCAGAGAGAGGGACTGGAGAGAAAGAAAGAGGTGCAGGACGTGGGCAGGCGTAAAAATTAGAGGACACAAGGGAGTCAGAGAGAGTAAGAGTTAGACGCCAAAGCAGGGCACAGGAGAGAGAGAGAGAGTAAGAGAATTTGAAGGATGGTGTTGAGGAGATGACAGAGACAGAGAGTGTGAAAATTCAGAAAGCGAGCCACAGAAGATGCTTGAAGGAAAAAGGTAAGGGATTGAGAAAGAAAGCACAAAAAGGAGGAAAAGGCAGCAGTGTTGTTGACTCTGTCCAGAATTCCGGCAAATTGGCAAGTTTCTCAAACCTGGTCTGTAGCACTGAGTGTACACAAAGCTATGACCATGCCTAGATTTGTGTGTTCAGGCATTTTTAACCTGTCTGCACTGGTCGCTTTGGAAATGACTACTGTAGGCATACATATGGTATGTATGCTAACTGATGCTGCATTTTGAAACACAGCAAACTGAAAGAGAAGGCCAGATGAAGAATGGATTTGTTCTTTTACTGTTGGCGCCATAAAAATGTCCAACAATATCAGTCACAAGGAGTTTGATGGGGAGCCATGTTTTGTGCTGCAGTCACAGCCAGCTAACTGGGATGTGATGTCAATGGTATGTTTCTTTTTGAATGATGAATTTTGATTTGACTGAAAAGATCATCTCTAGAACTTGATTTGAATCAAATGTCAAAACATCTTTGAATATATTTTAAATCTGATTTTCAACAGTTTTTCTGTGTGATTTTATAGTTTTTAGACTTGACAAAAGCAGTCAGATTCCAATTGGTGTAAAAAAGTGCTCATAACTACACATAACCCTAGCTAGCAAGGCAGGGATTTAAAGAAGAATTGGGATTTTACTGAAAGAGGTATAAACAGATAAAATGGCATGAAGGGAGAGACGGAGAGAACGAAAACCAGCCAAGGAGAGAGCAGCAAGCCTTTTACAGCCAGGGTGTGCTTGAAGGAGAGGCAGTGATTCACCGACGGAGAGAAGAGGAAGACAAGAGGAAGAGTGATAGCCCCAGAAATCTTTTCGCCACCACTGCCAAGAACAGCGGGAGAAAAGGGCGGATGACAGAACGAGGGGAGATAGAGGGAGGAGAGGAGAGGTTGATTGACCGCTGGCTGCTGCACAAATAATATCGGTGTCCGTCACCTGGCCAGCACACTGTCCTCTTCAGCGGCACAGCTCTCTGTCATGCCGTGTGTGTGTGTGTGTGTGTGTGTGGGGGGGGAGGGTATGTGGGGGTGTGTGTGTGTGTGTGTGTGTGTGTGTGTGTTAGCTCATCTGACAGGGTGTGTATATCTAGGTGTAGGTGGTATAATAAGGAGGATTCAGGAACACAACAAAACTATTTTGGTGTTTAAATATCACTGAATTTATAGAGGTGTCCTGCAGTTGGAGGAAGTCAGGGGATCTTTTTCCTTAGGGGTCACTTTGCAGATATATTTTCTTACTCACATTAAATGGTGATTTCCAGCAGCTTTTTCTCCACAGCACGCAAAACATTCAACTAGCCAGCTGTAACCTTTTCCGTTAGTAGAAAACACTTTTAGTTATAGAAAGTCATAGAAAAGTCATGGAATTTAACACTGGGGAAGCACTGGGAGCTGTGGTCATATTAGCTTGAGCTACAGTTATTGGTAGAGATGTCCCATGACAGTCTGAAATATTTGCTGATCAAGGCACTTTCTAATTGCTTAGCATTTTTTTGGTATGCCTTTCACATTCTGTTGTTTTAAATTGCTTATTTAGTTAATGCTGAATATGAAGACAGGCCGTCCAAATCCTGCCCACTCCTTCCTGCACCCTTCAGTTTCAATAGCATACATTTTCCCATGGAAATGATACAAAACACCGTTGGAATCCATTGAAGCAAGCTGTGAAACGGACTGTATTTTGTTAATACAGGGCAATGCAGCTGTTAAAAATAAACTCTTTGGCCTTACTAATTGTAGGCTATGTAAGCTTACTTTAACTAATAAGGGTGTTAATAATTAACCATTTAACTGTTAAAGTGACTGGACTAAGCTGAACTGAACCGTTAACTGACAATACGTAGTTTGACCGATTTAATACCATCAGTTGAACAGTTAAAAACAATATTATTTTAAAAAATTACAGGAAGTTTGTTGTATGGTCACACGGACACACAAGCGGTTGCAGGAAAGTGGTCGCATGTTAGGGCGGCTTAATTAGGGAAAAAAATCCTAATCACGATTGTTTTGTGATTATTGAAAATCCATATTGAATCATTGGAATATTTAACACGATTACTCATTGACTCCATTTGAGTTATTGCATGAACTTAAAAAACCGTGAAAAGACATTTAAAACAGTTTAAGAAATTGACAGTGAAAACACCTTGAACTGTGAAAAGAGTTTATTTGCAAAACGCATGCAAATATAGTTTTTCTTGATTACATTGTTTTTGTGATCGTAATTGCAATTAAAATTTGATTAAATGCACTGCCCTGCTGCATGTGTCCATGACAATGCATGCAACACAGCTGGGGCTCAGTTGTTTGCTTGTTGGTTAACAGTCTTTTCTACCCGCTGCAGTTTTAACTAATCATCTAGAAAAATAGGAATATTGGTTGAGTTTAGGAAAAACAAAACAAAAAAATGTTTTGGACATTCCTTTTGCTCGCTGGAAGCACCATTTGTACTTGTCTCTACATGAGGCCCATATCTGACACAATACTATTCAAAGTACCAAGCTTTCTCTCGATCACCAGATGGATGGTGAGGTTTTGAACTTTGTCACAAGCCAATGCATCAATCAATCGAAGATCAATCATAGCAACAACAAAAAACAAGTCAATCTCAAGCATTCATTTTTTTATGCTGCATGGGCCAGCTGTTGCATGACCATCAGTGTCGAAGGTGAGATTTCCAGATATTTCTGCTGCTGGAACTTTAAGTTATCAGTGTACATTGAGTCTTGTGTGTTTTGTCGAGTCAGCATAGCTGCTGAGAGGAGCATGGCTATCAGAGTTACGTCCTGTGGCGAGCTGCACCCTGGAGACTAATTACAGCAGGATAGCAGATGCAAATGTTATGACCCACCCTTTTACCTATGGCTGATAAGAACGCACACTATCGGAGAATATTATAGTGACTCACTGAATGGGATGCAATAGAGAACACAATGAGTTCTCTTTATTTCTTGGATCCTGGATTCGCTCTCAGATACAGTTTTCGCTCTGCTGTTAGACGTTCCAACACATATTTTGCACGCCATGAGCCCACCTTAAGCAAACTGAGCAGATTTTCATTACGTCGTTTCAGAAAAGACAAGTGGAATTGGCCAGCTCCTAACCTTATTAAATCCATCATTATGAATATCATCTAATGAGCGTAAGTCACTTGTGGTCTTTGTAAAACACAGTCCTATTTCTGCAAACCTAATCTAAAAGGATGTGCTGGCAAATGCGTTTAAGTAATTAGACCTGATTAATTGAGCCGGAGTTAATTGACAGTCTAAATGAGTTGAGCTAGGAGACACCAATCAGGTGGGTTGCCTTAAACGTTTCTGGTACTAATGAGTCATGTCAGGTTAATATTTGGCTATTTGATTTGAAAATCGGAATTTGCTAATTTGTATGCAGGATACTCTTTTGATTGCATCGCAGTGGAATGTGTGAGCTAACAATGTCCCACCCACTCTGTGCTCAAGTGTCGCTCTCATCCCATTATTAAAGGACAATAGAAAACCTTTTGGAAAAGACCACATGCAGAATGTGTTTGAGCTGCTTAATTCACTCTCTTCTCTGACCTCTCTCTCTCTCTCTCTCTCTCTCTCTCTCTCTCTCTCTCTCTCTCTCTCTCTCTCTCTCTCAGGAGTGTTTAGCTCAACAAATCCCCATCTCTAGCACCCCTCTAATGATACTAATTGTCAGTGTAATTATATATTGATCTGTACTGTGTGTACGGGTGGTGTGTTGCATACATCATTATCAGGAGTAATCAGAGAATGTGGGGCAGGGGTTGTACCTGTATTGCGCATGCTAATAGTCTCGGTGTGTTTGTTTATTTTACTTTTTTTTTTTTTTTTTTTTTGAATGCCCATATATGCTTCCAGCTTTATGGTTTGATTCCCATGTAAATGAGCCGAATGTATGCACCACGCAGCCAGTAGAGGTCTACTTTTCATAATCATCTACCAGTCATACATGAGGTTTTTCGGTTTTGTGTGTTGAAGCGAACACCTGCTCTTTTCACCTGCTCTTTTCCACCAACACCCTGGTTCCTATATGGTGTTCCTGTATAGATACATTACATTTCGATGCTATATATATATATATATATATATATATAGCATGATTAGCATATATTAGGGCCGGGACTTTAACGCGTTAATTAAGATTAATTACGCAAAAAATAAATAACATAATTTTAACCACACTTATTTTTGCACCGCGGAACGTTTTTCAATGAATGAGTTTCGACGGACCGATTATACTGGAGCACCAACTAGCGTTCTTGACTTCCGACAACAACAAACCACAGTGAACATGAACGAAGAAGCTGACGAGACCGCTTTGCTTGGCCCCGTGGATGGGAAATTTTGTTTTAAAAAACGAAAGGATGGAAGCGTCGACAAGAGCATGGTTGTGTGCAAGCTATGCAACAAGGAATTTGCGTATCACCGCAGCACATCGAGCCTCAAATATCACCTCAACGCAAAACACATAGGAGTTAGCGTGGACGTTAGCCCGACTCCGAGTAAAGTTACAAGGACCCACACCCAACCCACACTCCACCAGATGACTGGTTTCAGGACCAGGGTAACTAATATTTATATGCAATTAAAATGCGATTAATTTCGATTAATTAATTACAAAGCCTCTAATTAATTAGATAAATTTTTTTAATCGAGTCCCGGCCCTAATATATATATATATATATATATATCTCACTGTAATGACATTGGTGTTTTATTGATATGAATAGTTATGCAAAATTATATGGTTTGAATAAACAATACAAAATACTAATGTAAATGCAAGCCAACACTTTTCATTTCACTTCACTGCTTCAAAGCATCACTGCTTTGTGCCAATAAACAGCAATCCCCAAGAGAACACTGTACATCACATGCACTGAAAATACAGCATATGGATGTAAAAACAAGCACAAATCAACTCACAGACACACTTGCACACGTCTAAAACAACCTCTGTGTTTATGATAACAAGACGTAAAAGTCTCATAAGGCTCATCACAGACGTCACTGGCTCCATGGACACAAAGCCATGGACACAGAGTGTGTTTGATGGTTGTGTCTCGAAGGTGTTGGACAAAATGCATGATGAATTAAAAACATCTTGAGGGAAAAGTACAGTGTTTCTACAGGCTGATGATTTAAAACTCAAGACTAGAGGGGTTTGACGAAAAGAAATGTATTTTTGTCCAAACTATTTACAATTCATGAATTGTTTCCTTCCAAGATGCTGTAGCTGTTTTCTAGAATATGTTATTGGATCCTGAACTGATCAATAATTTAGAAAAAGAGATGACTGCACCAATTCCATATTCATGGGTTGCAGGGCATGTTGAGTGCACTCCAGGCAGACAGAGAAACCTCAAGGAGTTGGCACCTATTCAGAGAGCTGCTTCCAAAATCTGTCACCACATGTTTAGACCACAATCCAACTGAATGTTAGAAACAGAGGAGGAAAACTATATAGTGTATGGAGTATGTACAGGAAGAACTACACCCGTAAATGCATGCAAAGAAGCATACAGTCTGTTGGAAATAAACCGATGCCAATATAAGCTGACATAAAGAGGGCTGAGATCAAAAGATCGTCAGTTCAAAGTTCCACACCAGCTGGGAAATGTGGGTGGGGAAAGTGAATGAGTAACACACTTCTTCCCTCCATCCTCAACGACAACAGGTGCCCTTAGGCAAAGTACTTAACCTCCGAATGTTCAGACAGAAATGCTCAGTGACCAGCAGTGGAAGAGTGGTTCAGCGGATTTAAAGGTTTCACACAGCAAAAGATATTTTAGGAAACTCAAATGGTTCCTTGTTACTGTAACGAGATGGTGCCTCTCAAGGGGTTTATCCTCCAATTAAATTTTGAAATAAAATTGAATTTTAATTAAGCAGCAGTTAAAAAGTATAGGCTATAATGTGTTGTGTAATGTGTTAGTGTTACCCAAATGTAAGTTCAAGTGTGTGTGTGTGTGTGTGTGTGTATATATATATATATATATATATATATATATATATATATATATATACAGTGCTGCTCATAAGTATTCATACCCATGCTAAAGTTGACTAAAAAAAGGAATAAAAAAAGTAATCTTTTGGAAATTGATCTTAATGCCTTAATTAAAAAAATGAGGAAAAATCCGACCTTTTAAGGACACCAATTTTCTTTGTGAATGAATAATGTATTGTAAATAAATAAATGTTCTTCCTTAAAATACAGGGGCCATAATTATACATACCCCTATGTTAAATTCCATTCCCAATCACATACCCTTCACCATACCTAGAGATTGGCATGGTTTTATCTCAGTTAGCCTAATAGCTAACTGAGATAAGATCCATATCAATGCAAATCAAACCAGCTATTAGGCTAACTGAAATAAAACCATGCCAATCTCTAGGTATGGTGAAGGGTATGTGATGATGTGGGGCTACTTTAATTCCAAAGGCCAGGGGAACTTTATCAGGATGCATAGTATCCTGGATCCATGAAATAACTGGCCTTTAAAAATAAAAATCTGCCTTCCTCTATGGGAATTTAACATATGGGTATGTATAATTATGGCCCCTGTATTTTAAGGAAGAACATTTATTTTTTTACAATACATTATTAATTCACAAAAAAAATTGGTGTCCTTAAATGGTCGGATTTTTCCTCATTTTTTTAATTAAGGCATTAAGATCAATTTCCAAAAGATGATTTTTTTATTCCTCTTTTTAGTCAACTTGACCATGGGTATGAATACTTATGAGCAGCACTTTTATATATTTCCCGCCTTACTTATTAGGGGTGGGAATCAGCAGGGGCCTCACGATACGATATTATCACGATACTTATGTCACGATGCGATATTATTGCGATTTTAAACATATTGCAATATTCTGCGATATATTGCAATTTATTACCTTTTTTCCAACTTTAAATTTTTCCCAATTTCAAATGATGTCCCCAAAAGGAAACTTTGTCAACATCTGTTTTATCTAAAAAGATATATTTCTCTGTTTGTTTATCTCACTTCAATTTTATTGCTGCAAAATGGGATTGTCAAGCAGACAGACTGACCAAAACATATCTAATAATAGATCGATACTTGGCGTCTGTGTATCGATACAGTATTGCCACAGAAAATATCGCAATACTATGCTCTATGGATTTTTTCCCCCACCCCTAATACTTATGTGTGGTGTGTTTGTAATATCTTTATGGCAGTCTGTGGTTGTTGCCTGTTTTCCAACAGTCACTGAGCCCGGTAGTGCTGTATATTGAAGACACACACACACACACACACACACACACACACACACACACACACACACACACACACACACACACACACACACACACACGCGCGCACACGCACACACACACAAACTCTGCAGCACTTCATGTGTGTGTATATTCTTCTTTAAGACACTTCAGCAATGTCTCCATGAGTTCAAGGCTCCAGCTGAGCTTTCTGATAATTTTTGAGCTCCACTCTTCCAGAATCCCTAACTCTGCTTGGAGCAAGCCACAATCACACACACATACACACACACACACACACACACACACACACACACACACACACCAGGTAAAAGGCAACTGCATCTGTCAATATACTCTTAGTACTGTGTGTGTGTGTATCTGTGTGGGAACACTGTGAAAACCTTCATCATTTGATATGAAAATAAGGTGGAAAGCTACAGAGGAACAGCTCCTGTTGGTGCCACATCATTTTCGTTTCCTGCTGTCCACACGTCTCTCCTGTTCACACACACACACACACACACACACACACACACACACACACACACACACACGTTATGTTTAAGACTGTAAGAAATGGGTGTTTGTCTGTTGGCTTGACAAGGAGACAGCCTATGACTAGTGAGAAGAGCGGCGACACACACACATGCATGCCCGAGCGAACACAGGCAACCACACTCAAATGAATTGCAGGCTTGTCTCTAAACCATGCTGTCAGCATTAATACCAGCCACTTCTGTCCCTCTCTCTTATGTCCTCTCCACTCCTTTCCAGCTCTTCATCATACAAAAACATATTTTTTTGTGTCTTCCTTTCTGCACAAACAAGTTTTTATGGAGAAACATAGCGCCTGTTAATGCAACGAGCTGCCCAATGAATTCACGTTGCCAAATGAACTAGTGTTTTTGTGTTTGCCGTACATGTTTTCCTTTCACCTTAATAGCCATAATTCACAGCAGTGTGGTCAAACAACAACACCAAGCTCCTGTACATAAGCCCCTATTATATTCTGCTGTTTCCATATGTTTTTCTGAATGTAGGTTACTATTGACAAATTCCACTTGAGGTCGGCATGCTATGTGCCCAGACATATTTTCTTGACATAATACGTTAAAGAAATAGCAATCATAGGGGAATGATTATTCAACCATTTCCTCTAGCGCGGGCCAACCAGCACACATCTGTAAATAGTCAGTGTTATTGTGGGCTGTGTTGTGTGGACACGCGTGTTTGGTGCCATATGAATGACTACATTTCATCGTTTTGCAGTGTGAAGTGGCTGAAGCAGCTCTGCCCAGGGTAAACCACCACAGTTGTGGCTGTTGTGGCTGCAACATTTGACTAGGTGTTTCTAGAGACCACTGTGTGTGTGTGTGTGTGTGTGTGTGTGTGTGTGTGTGTAATCCTCATATATTGTATCAGCAGTATCTAGGCTACACATTTCTCTGTGACCATGACTATCAGCTGACCGCTCACATGTACTGTATATACACACACTGTTAGTACAATGCTTCACTCTCAGCCTGGATATGAACCCTTTCAAAACTCCCATTAAAGACACACACAGTTTAGGGAGATTCTTTCAGTCTGGGTATGCAGCAGAGCTTAAATTATTTGTTGATTAATCGACCAGTTGATTGGCAGAATATTAATTGGCAACTATTTTGATCATCAATTACCGTTTTAAAAAAAAATTAAGAAGTTCACTGGTTACAACTTCTCACAAGTGAATATTTTAGTTTTTCTTGGTCTCAATTGCTGATCAACTGAAAAGATTTGGGTTTTGGACAGTTTTGAGATGTCACCTTGGGCTTTGAGAACTTGTGGTGTGCATTTTTTGCTTTATTTGCTTCATTTATTTGCTACATTTTATAGCCAAAGCAATTGATTTTTTGATTGATCAATAATGAAAATAAGCATTGGTTGCAACCCTCATATGCAATGTACAAATGTACAATCATGTTTTAAATAAAAACCTGCTTCTTTGTGAAATAATAGATTCAAAGTGATTAGATTAGCGGTAGGGAAAAAAGCATCATTAGCTTGTGTTTTTAGTTTTTACACACTCATACCCTTTTTTTGGGAGGGGATCTTAAAGTGCTCATAATATCTTCATTTTCAGGTTCATAATTGTATTTAGAGGTTATATCAGAATAGGCTTACATGGTTTAATTTTCAAAAAACACCATATTTTTGTTGTACTGCACATTGCTGCAGCTCCTCTTTTCACCCTGTGTGTTGAGCTCTCTGTTTTAGCTACAGAGTGAGGCATCTCACTTCTATTCCATCTTTGTTGGGAGTCGCACATGCACAGTAGCTAGGTAAGGACAACTAGCCAATCAGAAGCAGAGTATGTGGGTGTGCCACGCAAGCAGCTAGGTGAGCATTATAACGTGTTACAAAGTGACACACGTTCGTCACGGAAGTAAAGGCTGGACTACCATAGAGCTGTTTGGAGCAGTTTGTGAACATTGTTTTCTGTTGGAGATGGTAAGTCCCTTTGAGGTGGACTTTGGGCTTTTTCACTTTGTAAACCTATAACATGAAACAACAAACACACAAAAGAGAGATATATGTAACACAATAAAGGAAAAGGGGGAAAAAAGCCAAAAAGCATAATATGAGCACTTTAAGAAGAAAAGACCAAGTACCAGTAAACTGCAAATCCACAACTTCCATTCAGTGCCACATGCACCCCTTGAAAATCTAAACGAGAAACCTCCTCTGCATTTGTAAGACCCTGCTGCCAAAGTCAGTGGAAGGTTGTTGGCTTAACTCTTTCATCCCTGACGGAGTTCGGCGTCTTTGAAAACAATGCAGAACATTAAATACGTTCTCCAGGCAATAACCCTGCAGAGACCACAGGGGCAATATTCTTTCCATACTAAATATCAGCTCCAATTCACATGGGGATCTTTTAGTGCCTTAAATTGCGGAACCAACATTAGAATGTATCCTCCATTAAAATGCTTTCCAACCTCAAGGGAAATGCCGTTTATTCCATGCTGATCCATGCTGTTTAAACCTTCTAGACCTACAGGAATGCTATAGCACCTTTACCCTCCAGTGCCCTAGAGAGACTTCTATCAGCTACTTGTGTGTGTGTGTGTGTGTGTGTGTGTTTGTGTGTGTGTGTGTGCGTGCATGCATTGTGTGTGTAGTGGTGTTTTTTTTAACCCTTATGGACTCTTGGGGCTGCTATATACAGTATTTCCGATAGTGAGTCTCTTCCATAGAAGATGGATTAACCCGTTTAACTTGTTTTCCTTAGGCTCTGACGGCATTGGATTGCTTGTGTGTATGTGGGGGGAGGGGGGTTGACTCTAGTCCAGATTGATGGATTTCTTTCCCATGACTATATGGTTTAAAATTGTTGCCCCCAGTTGTATTTCATATTAAGACGACAGGAATTGTTTTGTTGCTTGTAGCCAAATCTGTGTGTACAAGCAGAAAATAACGGGGAGGCTTTGGTTGAATGTGTGACTTGGGGGGTGTGGGTATGTGTGGGTGTGGGTGTGGGTGTGTGCGCGTAGATTTACAGGTCCTCACATGTGTTTTTGTCGGTGTGTGTTGTGGTGTCAGTTGCCTTTTGTTCAGTGGAAATAAATTGCCCCCAAGCGATTAGTTGTTACAAAAAAAGATGTTTCAGGTAATGGCTGTGTGTGTTCCTGTCACACACACACACACACACACACACACACACACACACACACATAGAGGCTTCAAATAAAAATGTCTTATTTTCTTTGCTTTTACCATGTCACATCACTGTGCAAAGGAACAAAAAAGGAGAGCAAGAGAGAGCAAGCTCTTTGTTGACTCCATTTAATAGTCCTTCCACCCTGTACACACACTCTACACTCTTTGGAGAACATAATGCAGGTCAAAGAGGTGTGCTCAGGACAGAAGAAAGAGTAGCAACTAAGTGAGAGATGGAGGCAGAGGTGGACTTGCCGAGGAGGGATGGATGAAGAGGGAGATGCAAAGCGATTAGGCGAGAAGGGATGGATGGACGCAGGTAGAAAAGGACAGGGAGGGGATATTGATGTTTGCTTAGTTACTGTATCAGCTGAAAGGAGATGGAGAAAAAGAGTGAGAAAGTAGAAAAAGGGAGAATAACGGGTTATTGACATGTGCTGAGCTGTAGGCATTTAGGCAGATGGGGAGGGAGGGAGAGTGAGGGAGAGGAGTGTTATCTTTTCTCCTGTGTGGATCAATCAGATGATGTAGTGATAAGACTGTGGATTACTCCGCCATTTACACACTCTGAGAGAGAGAGAGAGAGAGAGAGAGAGATGGAGAGATAGAGAGAGACTCACATGCGTTTGTTGGCTCTGGTTGACACACTGACGCCCATTGAGTTTTACACTTTAGCAGTCAGTCAGCAACCTCGCGTCTGACACACACACACGCACACACATGCCTGCACTCTTGCACTCACACACATTTGGTCTCTGTCAAAAACAGTTTTGCCACAGCAGCATCCAATAAGTACTTTTTTTATTATTAACACACAACGTTGTTTATTATCAAACATTGGGCTAGCAGCTATTACTTTCATTTTCTGTCATTGAAACAATTATTTTCAAGAAGTTGATAAAGCGTCAGAAATGTCCATCACAATTTCCCGGAGCCCAACAATGATGAATTTACAATGAAATAAAACATAGAAAAATGTGGAATTTTCACATTTGAGAACCTGGAAAAAGTTAATATTTAGCACGTGGGTGATTCTTAAACAATCAGTTATCAAATTAATTGTCAATTTCTGTCTGTACAAAATGTGTCGGTTTAACAAACCATTCATTGTCTGTGGCACTTTAACCCTAATTCATTGGCAACTGATTATGCTCTGTGTTTGTGAGTGGTGAGTGGTTAAGGCATCATATGGGTCAGCGGATTGCCTGGGGCGATGGGCCCCTCGTGACACTGGAATGCTCCAGATATTGTCACATGGTCACCAGCATTACCGCCATGTCACCGCCGTGACTGAAAATGCTGAAGGTTTTGCACGGTGGGATTCTGTTCTGGGAGAAAGAAGGGTGTGTTTATGAATGGCTTATGTTTGAATAGGCTGCTTAACATGTAAGATAATCAAGTAAAAGCGTGGAAGTTAGATGATGCACCTATAGCCCTGTCTGTATTCCCGCTGTGATATGGAAACAAGTGTGAAGTATCAAGTGGACTCTTAGATGGCTCTGCTGGTTTATTTATATGAGTAGCTTCCTTGGAAATGACTGGGCTAAGGCGCTTGATGTCTTATGCCGCGTTCTATTTACCTCGCAACTCGTTTTTTACGAGGTCAAAGTCGTAAACACGCCCCCTGGCCTCGTATTTACGAGCTCGGAACTCGTACAACCTCGCAGTAGCCCGAGTTCAAAATCCAACATGGCTGCCCCCTGTATCAACAGTTGTGAAAGCTGCAGTAACATAAAGTTATAAGCATTTATGTCTTATTTGTGTCTCACTAAATCAGTCGTTCACACAGGCATGTTCAACTTCTATCTGTGGTCATGTTGTTACGCTGTTTGCATGCACAAAAAACGGCGTAATGCGTTGTTATCAACTGGTATTGCTAACAATAGCTAACCGGGCTAGAGCTAATGAAAACAATGAAAATCCAACTTTTAAATAGAACGCATTCAACTCGGGTATGACGTCATTCCCAGTTGCGGCTTCCGATTTCCGAGGTAAATAAAACGCGGCATTAGGTTTGATCCGGACCTTTGTTATATTTCTTTCCCTGCTCTCTCCCAGTACTTCTTCTCTCTATACTTTGAACTGTTTAACAAAAATACGTGCTTCAAAATGCAAAAAAGGACATTATTTGAAGTGTACACTGTGAATGTACAGAATCAGAAAAGTACACAAGATATAATTCATACTTACCAAGATGGCGCCGCAGAATGGCGACACGGTGTGTTGGAGCGCTCTGTCTCCTCTGCTCTTCTCCCTGTACACCAACAGCTGCACCTCCAGTCACCAGTCCGTCAAGCTTCTGAAGTTTGCGGACGACACCTCCCTCATTGGACTCATCTCTGATGGAGACGAGTCCGCCTACAGGTGGGAGGCTGACCACCTGGTGACCTGGTGCAAGCAAAACAATCTAGAGCTCAATGCTCTAAAGACAGTGGAGATGGTTGTGGACTCCAGAAAGAACCCAGCCTCACCTGCCCCCATCACCCTCTGTGGCTCCACAATTGACACTGTGGAGTCTTTCCGCTTCCTGGGAACTACCATCTCCCAGGACCTCAAGTGGGAGCTGAACATCAGCTCCCTCGTCAAGAAAGCACAACAGAGGATGTACTTCCTGCGGCAGCTGAAGAAATTCAACCTGCCAAAGACAATGATGGTGCACTTTTACACAGCCATCATTGAGTCCATCCTCACATCGTCCATCACCATCTGGTACACTGCTGCCACTGCCAAGGACAAGGGCAGGCTGCAGCGTGTCATTCGGTCAGCTGAGAAGGTGATTGGCTGCAATCTGCCGCCGCTCCAGGACCTATACGCCACCAGGACTCTGAAGCGTGCTGGAAAGATTGTGGCTGACCCCTCCCACCCCGGACACAAGCTCTTTGAGCCACTCCCCTCTGGCAGGAGGATGAGGTCCATCAGGACCAAAACCTCACGCCACATAAACAGTTTTTTCCCCTCCGCCACTAGCCTTCTAAACAAGGCTCGGAATCCATCCTGACTCTCTCCACACCCCACCTCTGGCTCCTCATGCCACTGTACCTACTCTGCTGTAGCGTCCCTTTTCACTACTGTTTAACTCATTTTACTATTTATTTAAATTTATTTTATCGTTATTAATACGTACTGTGTGTATATGTTTGTACTTATATTGTTTATATCTTTTTATCCTTCTTATATTTGTATATTTGTATGTGTGACATGCTCCAACAACACCATGACAAATTCCTCGTATGTGCAACGTACTTGGCAATAAAGCCCTTTCTGATTCTGATTCTGATTCTATAACATTTAAATACACAATTGACACACCAAATCTAATTGACCCAACCCATAGAGAGCGTCTCGAACTACTTAAATTTGTCTTTTTTTCTTATTAGGATACAAAATGAATACTATAAAAAATAACATTCTCAGAATCAGAATTGAATTTTGAAAAATGTTATTCTTCCGTCAACTCTTGTCTGATTGTTGTCTTTTTTTCCTTCCTCCAGCCCCTGCAGATAGACGATAACTTCTGCGGCCAGGACTTCAACCAGCCTCTGGGGGGAACCAGCACCATCGAGGGCACGCCCCTCTTCATCGACAAAGATGATGGCATGACCTCGGTGGCGGCATACGACTACCGTGGCAACACCGTGGCTTTTGTTGGCACGCGGAATGGCAAACTGAAGAAGGTAGGAATGATATGATTTTTAATTTTGCCTTTTTAATGCATTTTATCATATAAATTGAATAAGCCAGTGGTGGTTATTGTTCACTTAATGAACTGTATGCTTGCAGCTTAATCGTTGTTCATTTACACGAAGCACTCTGCAGGCACTTTTTACACTAAGATTAAATACAATCAACTCCATTTTTCTCGCTATCGGCTATTTTCAACAGGGCATTCAAGTGCCTGTTTAAAACCTGTTCGTTTAACAAGCAATTTAAAGCAAGTCTGTGGCTACTCCCTCATCGATTGTCATGTTAGTCACGTCACACATAAAATGTTACTGCTATATCCCAATGCCACGTACCGCCTCGCCTCTAATTTTAAGAGCTTGCCTTCAATCAATCCAACAGCTATGACTGGTGAATGGCTTTTCTGTTCTGGTCAGCTGTGTAGTATGGATTAATTCAGGTGGCTAGATGTACGGTAGGACAGAGAGATAGAGCGGTGATGGATGGATGGATGGACTTTTCAACTTTCTGTGTTCTGGTACAGTCTGACTTTCAGATGAACTCTGCTTGATCTAACTTTGTATATATATAACTTAGTAGAGCAGTTAAGCAGTGAATTTCTTAATGGTTTTTGTTGTCTTCTTTAGATATATTTCCACACTAGCTGTTTGGGATTTGTGTCAACATCAGACACACATTTTGACCACACTGATGCATCTGTTTTACCCTATTGTGTTTAAGATATTCTTGGTTGACATGGCTATTGTATGTTAGATGTACGCTCTAACAATGTGCCATAACTAAGATTCTGTCGATGTAACATGCATGTATGCAGCCTGGGTATTCGTTCGTCATGTCTTTGCGTGCGTGCGTGCGTGCGTGCGTGCGTGTGTGTGTGTGTGTATCCAGTCTATGGACGATGGAGCTCTTGGGGTAAATGGTACCTCATTAGAATTCACCCTGTTTTCCGCCCGCACTGCTCAAGACCTGTCATCCATTCAATATTATGAATGTATAATCAGCCTGTGTGTTTGTGTGCTTTTAATGCGTGCTTGTGTATGCACGCCGTGTTTGTGTGTTTGTCGCTCACAGTACGCATAATAATGTGTACGCTTGTGATGGCATGGATTTGTTTGTGTGTATGTGTTGCAATGTGGCGCGAGAGACAACAAACAATACAGTGTTGACTAAGATTCAGCGCTGTGCATTTGTCAAAGTGACACCCATTCACTTAGCTTGGCAGTAGTCCCTTTATTTATTTAGCTATCGTCTTTTCTTCTCTGCTGGTGTGCACTCTGGTTCAGGTGTGTGTGTGTGTGTGTGTGTGTGTGTGTGTGTGTGAGATCTCTTGGGAAAGCAATGCTACAGCAGGTTGTTAAGGTTTGTTGTTTAGGTGTGTGTGTGTGTGTGTGTGTGTGTGTGTGTGTGTGTAACAACGGAGCCAAAGAGCCTGCAGTTCTTTTGGCTGCCTTCTGTTTTAGACAGGAAAAAAACCCCAAACAACAAGAAATCTGGTCTTGGAAAATATTCAATTTGCATAGAAGTAACAATATCTAAAACCTGACATACGAGCACATGCACGCACGCTAGTGGTGTGAATCTTCACTGATCTTCTGATTCAATTACGATTATCATGTCTTTGATTCGATATCTCGATGCGTCAAAAACATTTTTCTATTAAAGCCATATAGGATATTTAATTCATAGCTTTTCAAGCTTCAAAAACAAAACATTCTGCAGTGCTCTAATACTAAATAAATTGGATACATAAAACTACAGCACTGAGCACATGGCACTTCCTGAATGTGCAAAACATACCAGAATATGTAAACAGAAAGGTTGTTAGGCCTACATTAAATTGTAAACAGAAATAATCGATTATGGCCCGGCCGATTATCGATGCAGCATCGTCCATGTCCACGATTTGATGCATCGATTATTTGATTAATTTCAACACCTCTATCGCACGCACACACACACAGAGACTCACAGAGAATCATAGCAGTGCTAGAAAAAAATAACAGTAAGGCAGGAAGAGAAAAAAGGCATGTGTCCTCTTCTACTCTTGTGTTTTTGCGGGTCATTGTTTCCATAAGTATTTTTTTACGTGTGTTTATTATCTTATCAGTAAAATAAGGTGTTTGAGTCATCACGATCTGTTTTTTTGCATGAGTGTGTTTTTAGCGTTTGATGCTTTTGTGGGAGTGCGTGCAGACCATAATGCCACGCTGGAGCGTGTTCCTGTTCCTACACTTTCCTCTGGAGAGCACTAGCATTGAATGCTGTTTATATAGCCATGCCTGAGGGTGAGGAAGGAAGAGAGGGGTAGAAACAGGGAGAATATTTGTAGGATGGATGACTGTGCTTAAAGGATTGTTTCTGTCTTACTTTGAGAGTAAGAAAGGGGAAGGATTGACAGAATTTGAAAAAGCCAAAGCACTGTATTTGCAGGTACAAAAATAATGGGAAAACGTTAATGATCATGGCTATATAGATAAAAAATAAACAACCTTAACAACATTATTTTACCTGAAGCATCTCTCCATTTGTAATTTGGCTGGACATGAAGTGCTTTAATATCGTGTCTTATCTACACTCAGTCTATTTTTAACCGAATCTAGTGCTCAAGGTTGTCCAGAGCAACAAGACGGTGGCACAAACAACATGTTTAATGCACTAATGAAGTCCCTCTGTGCTCTGCACACGCACACACACACACACACACACACACACACACACACACACACACACACACACACACACACACACACACACACACACACACACACACACACACACACGGGCACTTTAACTAATGAGTCCTGGTTTGATGGGACGATAGGAGAGATACAGGAAGAGGAAGGGAGATAGATAGATAGGAAGATGGAGCAGATAGAGAGAAGAGCAAGAGGAGGCGGAGGAAAGAAGGAAGTGATGAAGAGAGGTGATGTCCACTGGTGTGATTAACTAATTCCAGCGGTCACCTGAGTGCCGCTGCGGTCAAGGACACAGTGGTGGACCGGCCATCCACTGCACTTTAATATTTAGGATTAAAAGCCGCTATTCCCTTTTGACGGTTTCATTTTTTTCTGTCTGCTTGGCTTGGCCTGTCATTGGTCACTGTGTGAGCCTGTTCATCTGTTAGCATGCTAGCTTTACATGCTGTATCATATCTCACTTTCTCCTTTTTATGTCATCCCATTTAAAGAAACACCATAACTAAGCTGCATCTGTCTCTGTTGTAAAGCAGTGAGCAGATGGACCTTCAAGTGATTCTTTCGGGCCACTTCTGCACTTTTAAGGGACTGTTGAGCATCGACAATGAAAGGGCATTCACCATGACCCACACACACTTGCACACATATACACAATCTCAATAGGTGGCCCGAGGACACCAGACAAAAGAGAGGATCCTAGTCAATAATCCAATACCTATTGTATATGCTTGTTTTGAAACTGCACACACATTTACACACAAACGCACGTTAGGATTCCTCAGCTGCGCCCTCCATCAGGGGGCCGAATCGAGCCATCTGCTGTGTGTATGTGGCCGGTGGGCCAGGTGGTAGGAGCCTCCAATGCCCGCTGTGTGCCCATTGTGGCCGTGCCAGGCTCAGGTGGGTGCACTGGGAAGTTGCTGCCATCCGTCTGATTGGGGCATCAATGAAGCAATCTCAAGGTTTCTTACAACAGCAGGAACAGCAGGAACAGTCAGTTCTAACATAAGACTTTAATGACTAGTGTAACAACAACAAAACACACTGGAAAAGTAAGACTATTGTTCAAATATACATTTTTAAATTTATATTTGAACAATAGTCTTACTTTTGATTGATGAACTTTTAAGTTCATCAATGCAGAATTAAAGTCCTTCAAACTGTGATTCTTTTAAACTGAGTGCAGCAGAGTGCCTGTTGGTTAGTGTGAAAGTCTAACAACTAAAAGATATGGTGGCCTCTGCACCAGCAAAAGTGTTCCCATAAACTAATTAGCATTGGTTCTGTTAAGGTGTCCTCGAGCAAGAACATGAACCCCTATCAGCCCTGTCATCAGCCAAGCAGCGTCAATCTAAACATGAACAGTGATAGGTGGGATTTGATATGTAATAGCTGCTACATGCCGTAGGCCTCTTTAAGGCACAGTTGGTTTTTATGAAAGATGGTTCTTGACATCTGATACTGTGAGTTTGGTCGCTAGTTTTATTTGATAAAAACTATTGTAAAGATAGGCAAGATAAAAAATAATAACAATCTAAAACATATAATTAAATACTTGCAGCAGTAGTTGACCGGTAAATCTGTTTTTGTGTCATCTTTTACATCCACTGTGTTTTTATAGTAACTACACTGGTCACATCACGGGGCATTTTAGGGGTTAATAACAAGTGACAGTTTGTCGTTTCTAAGTGTATATTACTGTGTGGAGTCACTGATGTATTCCACTGGGACTGCCGGTGTCACCATCAGGAGAACATGTCATGGCCTAATTGACTGATGATTGTTATTCTACTGGTGCATAATGCTGCCCTGTCAAACTCCCCTGTGTGTGTGTGTGTGTGTGTGTGTACGTTTTTGTGGTTTGCATTCAAATGTCTGTGTCCACCTCCCAGCCTTTATAGGCAGGACCTGCACCCAAAAAGGAACAAATAAACACACTGTGGAAACACCAATAATATTTGACCAGGGGGAGGGATGAAGAAAAAAAAACATGTCTGTGTGTTAACTCTTTCTGTCACTCTCAGTATGTGTGTTATCTTTCTGCTCGATATGATTTTAAACTGAAAATCCTAGCTGGAAAATATGCTATAGTGACTTTGTTCCTGTGTGTGAGTGTGTGTATGTAGTTTGTGTCATCATTTGGCTCAGCCTGCCGTGCCATGAGTTGTATGGCCCGGGCAGCAGCACAGAGGCTGGCTTTGTGCAGGCGTTTGGTAGCACTCGGTCATTAGTTCACACAACTGCATGCGGTCTCACACACACACACACACACACACACACACACACACACACACACACACGCACACACACACGCACACACGCAGAACGGATGAGAAAGAGACTGGGGAAATGGAGATGCAGAGAATGATGAAAGGGATCAGATACGGCAGAGTGAATAGAATGTAAGACCAGGCGTCCAAGACAAAACAGATAATTTACACTTTGCATTTTACACTGAGTTTTTCCACTTAATTTAGTTCTTTCCCGGAGCACCATCAGTCATCCAATCTTATCAGGATGTTCCCAAATTAACAGCAAAATGTGTAATTTTCTGCGGCGGTTAGGTTTCTCTTCTGACAGCACAGCTTTTAAATTACGTTTTCAGGTTACATACAGCCCCGTTAAGCCACAATGTGAGTGTGACAAGCCAAGCATATATGGTATATTTTTTCCTATCTCAACACAAGTGCCCTTTCTTACCATTCAACCTTGCATGAAATCAACTTAATCAAATGAACTAGCCGGCCAGCTAGCTTCCCGATCTGTGCAAGGTTTTGAGAACGAGTGTGCCTTCGTATGTTTGTGTCCTGCTGAAGAATGGATATCAATTATCTCTCGTCATTGCCAGCTTGAGTCTTTTCCCCATCTGCTGGCAGGTCCACTTGTGTGGCTAACTCAACCGAACAAAGCACACAACATCTCCCTGTGGACTCTCACACAGACACACACATTTATACACAAAGACACACTCAAGCCTTGGAGGGCGTCATTGCAGAATTGCACACAGTAAATATAAAATGCAGGTGTGACTTCAGGCCTCAGGTGCAACCACCTTTGCTTTTATCAGTTTAGGAGTAGCAGCGAAATAGATTGTTGGATATTATACGTTTAAAAAAATGTCTAAAAGGCATCCATAACTCATTCTAACTCAAATAGCCACTGTAAAACTACAGTTATGAATAAGTAAAAGGAGTCATCCATTCCTTCTTCACGTCGCCTCTCTGCTTCTGTTCTCTCTCTCATTTTCTCTATTTCATCTGCTCCTTACATATTCTCTTTCGGCTCTGTCTGTCTATCTCCTTCTGTGATCAAATATTCCTCTCCCTGATAATACTTGAGCGTTGTGTTCGTTGAGAGGAAATGTAGTGAGCGCTATTTTTCTCTAATCGTTTTCTCTCATTAAAGAGAAGGGCAGAGTGCACACACAGTAGATAGTACAGTACAGACATCTAAATGTACATACATGTTAGAAGTTTGCATGTAAAAGTACATGCACAACCTTGCATAGACACATACTTTCACATCTTACAAAATGTGTTGTAGCCCTTAGGTTGGGTAGACCGTAATGAGGGATCTTCTTAAAAGATTGAATGCCACCCAATCTCTCTCTCTCACACACACACACACACACACACACACACACACACACACACACACACACACACACACACACACACACACACACACACGCAGTCTCATTAAACCAGTGTCCCTAACTGCACACTTTTATCCTACAAGAGCCTCATTTGCCATAGTGATACATATTTCCTACCTGACTACCAAGCACTGGTGACATTAAGGGACACTATGAATTACTGCAAGTTGATTGTACTCAAATGCAAATCTTAACAAATGTCTCTTAAACTCAGCGCCAACTATTACTGCAAAATGTTCAAAGCTAATCACTTTTAAAGCGCAGGATAAGTTACAGTGTGCTCCTTTGTTAGCTAATACTATTGATAAAAACAGTTCAGCCCTTGATAATCTCAGTGCGCTAATGCACTTTAGCCCATCCAACGGCGTGTGACTGCACTGCATGGCACTCATTCACTACCTTGGCGCTCCCATCCTAATTCACTACCAGGGGTTAATGAGGCAAAGTAAAGAATAGAGGAGAGAGGTAAAGAAAGCAGTGAGAAAAGGAGACAAAAGGAAAAGAGAGAGCGAGGGAGATGAATAATAAATGTACCATGCTAGAATCCATTTTTAAGGGAAGATTAGCAGAGTCTGGATGCAAGCTGGGATGCTCACATGATCCAAGTGAGGACAAGGCCAGCCTGTTTCTAGGTTATCTCCATTAGACATCTTGGGATAGAACATCAAAGAATCCCTGCTTTTCTTGCAATGTTACATTTGTTTAACTTTTTTAGTATTTCTGTACATTTTACTCTCACATGTCAAGTGTTATAATTCCATATTGAGAAATATAAGGGAAGGTTTTGGTCAGATTGGCAGCAAATTGTCATTGGTGGTGAGATGGAGCATGATTTGTGCTTGTAGAGAGGGAAGTTGTGGGTAGAGGATTTAGTGTCCTGGCATATCTCTGTCCATACCAACATATTCAGCCAACAGCACACCTGGTGGATGGCGCAGTGCCAAGGCTCCATGGACACACTCACTTCTGGCAACACACACACACACACACACACACACACACACACACACACACACACACACACACACACGGTGACACCAGAAGGGATGTTGTATCTCGAGCTAACAAGCCAAAATAAGCACACTCATGCAGGTCTATACAAACTTGGACACACAGTGGGGCACATTGGAGTGGTGGCACAGTGTCCAGAGGGTTATGCATGACTGGCACAGCGGGCATAGATTACCTTTGGCACACAGTGGCTGTATCTACATACAGGCACACACACGCTCACACAACGTCTTGCACGCTCATTTCCTTGCAATTAAGCCCAGCAGCTCACATTATATGCCTTGGCTTAGAAAGGACTGTCTTTAAATGACTGTACAGCTCTCCACAAGCCCTTAACAACCACACTTGGAAGCTACATAACCCTTTAGCCATAAAGTGGCAGGAATGATCAACTGTTTACAGAGAGATACACTTGCATGGAAGTCAGACATGTAATGGAACAAGACACAGCACTTTGATGGTTCCCTTAAATCTCTGTAAATAACAGGATGTGAGAAGCTTCTTCATCTTCATTATACCAAATGATGAGTGTAAATGAGTGTAAATATGTGAGTTACTATCAAATTAGCTAATCTACTGTGAAGAATGCAGACAGCACTAGACACACATGCACACTCTCTTATGGGAAGCGACTGTAGCGGGCTTATCAGATTACCCATTGCCAAGCTAATAGATTCTTAATAGATTGTTTTTGATTAGTTCCTCTGGTTTAGTGATGTTAAAATGATTAACTTTTGTGAGTATACAATCAAATACACATTTGTGTTCACCTGCATACATTTGCATATAGGGTTTTATTAGTTAACAGATAATGCGATTACTGGAATAATTTTTTGTTTGTTGTTACCAATGTGTCGTCACATGGCTATCATGTGCTTTGGAAGCATTTCAGGGCCACGATGTTTGAACGCTGGGCATAGAGTTCACTCTCTCTCTTCCTCATACACACACCCTTGAGATACACACACACACACACACACACACACACACACACACACACACACACACACACACACACACAAACACACAAACAACTCCAAATGCAAAAGCTCCCTGTTTTCATCCTTCTCGCACAGCATGGTGGCGTCTCCCGCCGTCTTAACTAATTACCCCCCCACCCTGTGTCCCCCAGAGGGAAAAGCCTCAGCCTGGAGCCTTTTCACAATGTTAGCTGGCTCGGTAACTTGTCCTCAGCCTGCCTGTCTTTAGCCTGCTCGCCTCCTGACCACTGCTAGCCATATTGCACTGACCCTGTGGCTAATCCTGTTAGCATAAGAGTTGGTGATAGCCAAGCGGAAAGCCAATCCCCCATGCTGGTCTAATAACCTCTGGCTAATCTTTAGCGTAACAGTTGGCTAAAAGGAACACACTTCAGTTTCCTTGGCTCGTTTGTTATTAGTTCATTGTGTGCAGGGCAGCAAGTCCACTCTAATTATTCAGTTGAGATTTCATTTAGTGCTAATTAAGAGGAACAACTTGTTCCAGCAATGGCTTAGGTTCTTGTTTTTAGCATTAGTGGAGCTAGCATAGAAACAGCTAATGGCTCCATTATTGGTGCAGCTGACCTTGTGGCTTTACCATTTCCATCTGCTAAGCCCTTAAAAATTAAGAATTAGGCATTTGTGTGAGTGTTGCTCACGTTCTCTCTGAGGGTTATTTCTTTTTCATCGCCTCTCTCTTTTCTATTTCCCTGCATTCCTCCTCTCCCCATCCAGAGTGTCTGAGAGAAAGAGAGAGCTCATCGTCTCTTCTTCATGGTAAAATATTTATCCATCCTTTCCTTTGGTTCAAATGTTTCATACTGATGGAGTCTTTAATTAGTCATGTATGCATCTATCTCTCTTCTCGCTGTCTGTCTCTTGTTCCCCCTTCAGTTTTAGTCTCTTTCACCCAGCCCCTCTGTTTTTCTCTCTCTTTGATTTACTCAAACCATTGCTACTCTCTTTCTGCTCCTCTCTTTCCTCCATGGAATTTGTCATTAGCTAGCTGACTGACGGAGCTGATTGCACCTATTCCCAAGGCTAGCATTTGTTTGTGCGTCTTCTTTATTTCCCTCCCTCCTCCAGTCCTCTCTTTTACTCCTTCCCTCCTTCGCTCCCCACCCACTCTCTCCCAACTCAGTCTTTCTCTTTCTCCTCCCTTCCTATTCTCACTTCACCTGGCTACTTTACACCCCTCCTTTCTCCACACCATCTCTTTGCGTTGCTGAATTAGCAAACCAAGGTAAACAGACACAGACCCTCCCCACAGTCTCTTCCATACCTTCTCTATAACCTTAATTGCACAGTGCCATTCTAAATTGGCTAACACCAATTAAGCCCTCACTATTATATTTAATTGGTCATTTAGCTTGGCTACTGTTTGAATGAAGCATCTCCCTGGAAATGGTTCAGTTGGCCTCCGACAGCACATGTGGCCATTTCAGAGACAGGTTCCTCCTCCCTGTGGGTTTTACAATGTTCTGGCCAGCTACTGACACTGCCAAGATGGAGGTGTGTGTGTGTCTGTGTGTGTGGGTGTGTGTGTGTGGGAGGAGGAGTAACAAATGGTGTGGGGGGGAAGATATTCTCCCCTGTCTCCCCTCCCCTATCTGTCACCTCTCCCTCCAACCATCCTCATACCCCTCTCCTTCTCCGCTCATCCGTCCATGTGTTGCTGGTGGATTAGGCTAATTGAAGCACTGCAAACAGGGTCCCCAGAGAGAGGCTGCACACACACACACACACACACACACACACACACACACACATTTACACTCAAACACTCATTAACGGATGCAAGTACACAGATGCACACCATAGGAAAAACGGGCAGGAAACATGAGAACTCTGCATGAACTGCAGCAGTTTTTACATGTGCAGTAACTAAGGACACTATACATTACAGTGATGGTCATTATATGGTCCTGTTAAAGCATCATGTAAATACTTTATGGGCTGCTTTCTTGTATTGTACACCAACTAAAATCCTCTTCAGTGGATTTCAATGGATTGTTGTAGAGATTGAATTTGTCATTAGTGAAGAAGTCAATGTAGCTTAAGTCCCAACCCCACCCCACTGTTTGATGCTAACCCTGCATCTTCAGCCTGTGTTCGCTCCAAGCTTCAGCCTTAGGACTCCCAGCTGTGTCATCATCCATAAGAGCCTTGTGCTGCCTATTTATGGGTCACTGGCAGGGAACTAGTGGCCCAGAAACAACACCAGACTGTCTTACTTAAACCTTGGGGTTTTTGTGTGTTTACGAATGTGTGCGCGCATGATCTGAGAGAATGCGGTTGATACGGTTTCTTTCGGTTTCTTTGAATGTGAAACACATAATCGTCCCAGACACAAAAAAGAAATGGGCAGAATAGATGAAAGGAATAACAGAGGATGGGCGGAACCCCTTCATCCTGTCATAGAGAAAGACAGGAAGAGAGGAAACTCTGTGTCACTTGGTAGGAATTCCTTCCGGATGTTTCTGCTTTCAGGATATTGGATGTGTGTCTGGAAAAGTGCCTGCTTCCAGGGAAACCTATTGGATTACTGATAACCTTGGAATGGATAGGGCCAGCACAGAGGGTGTGTATAAGAGAGAGAGAGGGGGAGAATGCGATGAGTGCATGGGCTTCTTCCTCAGTTGGCTTCCCTCTTCTTTTCCCTTTTGATTTCTGTTCTTTCTCTCACTCAATTGTCCCTCTATTGTATTTCCTTGTAGTTAAATCAGTGACAGGTCTGACATTAAATATGAGTGTACCTTTGGCTTTCATTGTTGCCCCTAAATTGTATTTGTCCTCCTGTGTCGTTGTGGAGGTATGGCTTTCAACTGCACCGATGCCCCTGTGAGAGACCCGTTTTATTACTCTGCAGAAGATATCAGAGGGTTTTGAGCACACAACAATAAACACAGTCACACCCGAGCACACACAAGCACACACCCAATAATAAGGCTCCAATAACATAGGGGTCTTTACTCCAAGTTGTCTCCAAATCCCCCAGTGGTGGGCCTGCTCCTCGGTTGCCATGGCAACAGTAGTCAGGGCAGCCACGTCTGGCGATAGTGAGGAAGAGGAAGGAAGAGAGAGAGAGTCACAGGGAGCATTGATGTTTGTGGTGCAGGCAGGGGATTGGAACACAGTCACAACATTGAAACTGGGTTGCTGCAACATTGCTGAACGTTAGAGCTCCATACAGCAGGAGCACAGTGCAGGGAAGGCAGTTTGAACTGGGATTGGAAATAAGTGGGCTCGTAGGTCATGTTTACCCCTGTGTGTGTGTGTGTGTGTGTGTGTGTGTGTGTGTGTGTGTGTGTGTCTGTGTGGAGCGAAAGAGCAGGAGACAGAAATGTGAGGAAGAGCGAGATTAAAACTGCAGAGACAGCACACTCGCTCATTAACTCCGTCGACTTGTTCATTCTTTCTTCATGTTTGTGCGCTCAGATGAGCTCTGTGTTTGTGAGGACATGCTCAACCATGCACAACACAGTGGCTGCAAACAGGATTCAGTCTACACTGTCTATTGCTTTGATATAACATTTGATTACAACTGCACTATAGAATTTTGACTTAAATACGTGAATGTTCCTAGTAAAAACATAATAAAAAGTGGGAATTATGTAATATTTGACAATATTTACTTATTTACTTATATTTACTAGCTGTCTTCACATTTCTTGACTCTAAAGCAATACAGCAGTGGGTTAATGATAGTCAGCTGACAAACCATTACCATTGCTAGAAAAATGTGAAAAGAATTACGGTAATGGTGTTGCAGGGGGAATCTTTTTTCTCCTCTCCATATATACAGTACGGAATAGTGCCGCAGACACCGGATGCACGACAAACAGGCAGTTAGTGTCAGGACTCCGATGGAAAATCCATAGTTTCATTACGGGCCCAGTGGTATGAATGTGACCGGGAGGCGACCAAAGCTCTATCATGGGCCCTACGGGAGCCAAAATGGCTGCATTTAGTGATGCGATGGAGTGAAGAGGAGGCAAGAGGGTCAAGGCTGCCGCTGGGAAAGAAGTGTGTTAGAGAGAGGGCGAGAAGCAGCCAGATAAAGTTCATGTGCAGTAACTGGCCTAGCTGCAATTGTACCCTACTCACCTTCTTTCTGAGACTTTTGCCACGCTGTCTGTGTCAGTGTGTCACGGACCTCACAATAGGATTTGACATCAGTGCTGTGGGTCACAACATAATGCCATTTATTACACATATCCTTGACAGAATTTCCTAGTGAGGTTATGTAACCTACACAGTGCTTCCTATACTAGACAATTTCGATTGCAGTAGTGCCGATTGCGGTTTGCTGTAGTCCTTTCAAATACCCTATAATATACTGAACATTCACAGCTCTTTGTGAACTGTAGTCAGTCACACTATTAATGTCATGCTACTGCAGTGATTTGTCTTGAATATAATGCTGACTGTATACTCGC